>NC_045584.1:2163974-2474147 GCF_009819795.1 Aythya fuligula | reverse complement strand
TGCAGACGGCTGGATGAAACGGACAGGGGGAAAGAAAAAAGGAGGAAGACGCCTCGAGTCGATTACACCAAGAGAAACGCCGCGTGAGGTGAAGGAACCTCACAGCGGAGCCAGAGCAAAACATGCAGCTGGAGTCGGGGAACAGATTAGAGCCGTGTGTCTGGGAGTAGCAACTGGCCCTGTGTGAGCAGCCACAAGCCAAACCACGGAGGGGCCAGGCCAGGCCAGGAGAGGCCACAAGGGCTGTGCTGGGGGATGTTCCTTCCCGAAAGGCCCCTGCTGGGGCTCCCCCCGACGAGGTCTTGCTCCCCCAGCTCTTGATGGATGGAGACAGCCATGGAGAGACACTGAGGACTCCATACAGCAGCAAAAACAGATAAAACACCCCTGAAGTGAGGGATCCATCTACACGCTGCAGACACTGCGACCTCAGAGGTGCCATTTTGTGACTGACTTTGTCCTGAAAGTTGGCCAGGGATTAATTCTTTGCCCGGAAGATGGAGGCACGCCGCCGGTTGGGGCTATTGTACCCAAATCCACGTTTGTGCATGAGGGAGGGCAGACTGGAGCCAGGTCCTGCTTGCCCCTCGCTCCTGGGCTCCTGCCCGGGCTGCTGGCTCCCAGGGAGGGGAGCAGCCCCGTCCCTGCCCGCAGGGACCGGTCCGTGGGCACGCAGCTCTTGCCAGGCATGCGGTACCAAAGGATTCCTGCACTAGCACGAGCCTTTTGTTGTTGTTTCAAAGGCTTTGAAATGCATGTTTTGTTCTTCCTTGTTCTGACATGACAAAGGACTATTTTAATAGCTGGGTATTAAATGTATTCAGGGGGAGAAAATGAAGAACTGCCTTAGCCTGCAGTTCTCAGGGAGCCTGTCGGTTATCAATAGCCTGTTTCCACCGGAGTTCAGCAGGAGATGGCATCAGCCTTGCCAGGGTCAGTGCTGGAGTACTACCCAGCCTGTATTCCCTGGGTGCCGATGTTCAGCCTCAAAATGGGACATACAACAGTGCAAAGGGCTGGTGCCTGCCTCCCGTCCCTCCCTTCCTGCTGTGCCCATGACAGCCTGGAGATCTCTGACTTAGGGCACTTCCTTTTCAATTTTTTTTTCAGGCCAACATAAACACAGCTCTCCAGCTCCTGGCATGGACACCTCGTGCCAGGCTGCGAGGCAAACCAAGCCAACGACACCAGACTGGCCCCGAGGAAGGTGTTTCTCCAGCACTTTGCCTTGGCTGCAGCTCAGCTCTGTCCTGTGCTGGGACTGCCCACACCTGATGGAGCCGGCTGGAGGATCGCAGGGGCAGGGAGAGGCGTCGCAGCGGAGCAAGGCAAGGGACCAAGAGAGGGACTCAGTCCGTGAAACTTGACAGCTCTGCATCGAGCTCTGGCCACAGCACAGGGCCACAGAGGGGGAACGAGGCTCATCAAATTGAGCCTGGGAAGGCTTCCAAAACCTTGTCTTCGCGAGGCAACAGTGTGCAGGTTTGCATAAATATCTCTGAAATTCATCAAACAGCTCAAATGAAATACACTGGGGAAGGAACTTCTTCTGCATTTAAATCCGCACACGGTTGCTCCCCTGTCTTTGAAATCCAGTGATGCCCGCCCCTCCATCAGCCTAGGAGCAAGGTACATTCCAGATGGTTCCCCCATCCTAAAAAACTGCACTGCACAGCCGATTAAATTCTGCTTGTTGTAATTAAGCCCGACACAATTAGCTGTCAAGCAGGGCACTCATCTGTTTTATGTTGCAATCTCTTCAACAGGCGAGGCTGCTAGACAAGATTGTCACTTTTCGAAAAGATTTTCATTAGTTACCCTGGGCTCTGTGTCAGACTATGAAATATAAAAATGTGCTCTGTAGCCAAGTCAGGGAAATTCTCATTTAATGTTCCACACAGTATTATGAAAGTAATGTACTCTGAAAATGAATGCATTTTGGAACATTTCGGAAGAAATGTAATTTGTCTGCTAAGTAATAACTGCATGTTCATGAATTTACTGATTTTTTTTCAATATGCCTTTCGTAAAGTTGGGAAGACTTTTTCTGACCTAAAATGAAAAGAAGAGAAACTGTTGATTTTAATGTTACTCCTTCCTCCCTCCTTTTCTCCCTCCCTCTTTCTTTTATTCTTTCTTTTCCATCACTTCCAGGCACTTCCAGTGTAAAACCCAGGCACTGTCCCATGAAAGCAGAAGCTTGGCAGAAAAGAAATGTGCAGCTCAAAACAGAAAATAACTGAGGTCGGTGAGGAACACGGGAACTCCATCTTCCTGTGCCTTTAAGAACAGAGAGCCCGAAATCCCCTGTTGCTCCTCACAGTTCAACAACCAGCATCTGTCAGTGGCGATGCAATTACAGTTCCCCTGCTTTGGTGGTACTGTGAATTTTCTGCATTTCTAATGTCAGAGGCTAAGTGGGGTCAAACAGACAGAGTGACAGTGCTTCTTGCCACCAAAATTCAGATTCAGTCAGAGAAAATAACAAAGCATTCAGGCTGGCACAGCTTTCTCTTCCCCTTATAAATAGATGCTGGGCTCTGGGACAAATGCTGGAACACGCTGAGGTGCACGGAGGGAAGAGATATCCCTTTGGCTCCGGTGCTGAGGCTGGGTTCAGACCTGAGGGCCTAAATTAGGGGTTATTTAAGTTGCCCAGTCAAGGAGATGGGAGGCAGTGCCACTGAAATGCTGGCTGAGCTTTCCATCAGAAGAGAGATGGCTCACCCAGAGAGTTACTTGTGTTTTCTGGGCAGGAACCTGGTAGGGGCTGAGAGAAAAATGAAAACCAGGATTATTAATGGGAACAGATTGGGAAAAATAAAAAAGGAAAGTAGGTGAGGAATGACCACAGGTGAGGAATGACAATGAGAACTGGGACTGCAGTCCCAGCTGGGATGAGTGAGCTCAGCAAGCTTCTGCCATCGCTTAAGATGTGATTTTGATAGTTGCAGGATGACGTGGTCCAGACCTGGGTGAGCCAGCACAGCTGAGGCAGTGATGTCACTGCATCCCTCTGAGCTGTGCTTGGAAGTGATTCTCCTCCAATCTGTCATTACCCCCCAGATTGTGTACTTACAGCCCTTGAACAGGAGCAAGTTAAGAGTGGCATATATTACTGTCTTCCTATGTCTGTACAAATTTGGGTTGTCAGTTTATACACCGAGATGAAATATAGTTTGCAGATCATAAGAAGTTATGTGCTGAAGTTTGAACCCCACTGTGCCGAGCATTACCCAGCTTTGTTTGCTGCCTGTTACTGGCCATTAACTCCCCAGGCAGGCTCTCTTAGCCAGAATTCAAGTGGCTTTAATCAGGCTTCGTTTACCCTCCTTGGGAAGGAATAAAGTTCATTCAAATTAAGACCGCTTTATTTCCACGTAGAAGCACCCCCCACGTGAGGTTCAGCGTGTTTTAAAGATTTATCTTTTATGGCACACCTTTTCCTCACTCAGATTTCCTTCGCAGAGTCCTTCCCTTGAACAAACTCCCGTTTTCCCAGGAGCACTTCTGGAAGTCATCGCGTTCGTGCCCTGGGTGTCTGCCCAGGGCTGGGAGCTCGGGGCTGGAGTGGCGCCCGGTCCATTAGCATTCAGCTGCAGGAGGAAGGGGAGGAAAAACTCTGCAGAAGCCTGAGACGGAGAGCAAATAAAAGCAGAGCGGGTGAGCAGGAAAACATTGTCTCTTAATTGAGCCGGGGGAGAAGAAGGAGTGGTGGTGATTACAAGGCCTGCAGATCTTTGTTTACAAGAGCTGCCTTCCTGCGATCTGTCACCATCGGCCAGGAGCATCCAGGCTACCCTTGAGAGAGCATCGTGCAGGGGGGAACTGAACCAGAGCAGCTGTAGCAGAGCGTGTGGGGTGCATGTCTGCGTAGGCACTGCTTCAGTGCTCTTCCCTGCAGCTGCAAGCATCTTTGGTCCAAACTGCAGAAAGAGAGGGCTTTTGCTCTGTGGCATGTTCCCTTGCTTCAGCCAGGGGCAGAATCACCATGAAGCAGTGTAGGATAAGACAGGGCTTGCTCACATAGCCCACATGCTGGTTGTAAAGATGCTTACATACACCATGCTGTGCATGGACAGGGCAAGAAAATGTGGAGTCAATTTGTTCATCACAATAACAACCTGCATAAGCAGAGTAAGTCTAATGTGTCTGGGACGGTAGAGACCCAGGGTGTCAGTGCTGGAGAGCTCAGCTGCACATGCACAGGGACCATTTCACCAGGTCTTTGGACATCTGCTCTCCACCCTGAGCTCCAGCTCCAGCCCAGCTGCTGGGGGCTTCAACATCCCAGACAAATGGCTCACATCTTTTTTTTTACGCTGGGATGAAGTGCCTGGGCAGAAAGAGAAGGTCTGTGCAGGAGACACAGATGTGTGGCAGCTCTGCTCCGAGTCCTCCAGCCATCTCCTGAGCAGGCAGCGATCAGCCTGGTGATGCTGCCCTGAATTTTTGCCTTGTTTCCCCCTCAAGCTGCTCACTCTGCTGAGGCTGGCACCCGGCGTGCTGCTGGCTTTGCTGCTGCAGGTGGCCAGCACGTAGCGGGGATGTGCTAGCAGGGACTCTTGGCTTGCTGCGACATGCTGCTTTATTGCAAATAGCTTTGGCCATAGCTGCTGTGATAACAATAAAAAACAACCCCCCCAAAATCCCTTCCTGCTCTATCCCTTTGGCTGGATCCACTGCTGGCAGAGGCTTTGCCAGCACCAGGTGCAAGGGGCTGCTCAGGGGGTGCAATGAAACCCAGCTCTGATTTTTTGGTATGTCCATTTAACCCTTTCCTCACTCCATGTGGGACTCCCTCCCACTGACAAATATTAATTAATTAAAATTGTTAATTTAAAAAAATAAACTTTTGTGAGTGTTGGGATATGAGTCAGGAAGAAATCACTAAAAGAAAAAAGCCTCCAGGTATTGGAATAAAGGTCCAAGTGCCTCCCCCTCCCTTTTCCCACCTTCTCACCACGCCACCACTGCTAGCCATGGGCTAGCTGTGTTCTGATTTTTCTTTGCCTTCGGTTTGGGACATCACTTGAGCAGAGGCCTCAGCATTTACCCTCGTGCTTGAACTGAAGCCATCTTTAAGGAGACTCACAGCCCTTTTGCTGTTTCCTCAGCATCTCTCTGATGAGGGCCAAAGAGCCCTGCCAGTCCCAGCTGGATTATCACGCGGGGCCAGCATCCTCCACACACTGCACGTCTCAGCACTGGTCACAGCTTCCTCGTTCCTTCATTCTGAGTCTCCCTTAGGTTTCATCGAAACCCCACATGGGTGAAGGTTTTACCACAGTGACCTCCTACACATCACAAACCACTAAGTATCGCCCCAGTTCTCCGAAAAGAGCCTGAA
The DNA here is from genome assembly GCF_009819795.1 of Aythya fuligula. NCBI lineage: Eukaryota > Metazoa > Chordata > Aves > Anseriformes > Anatidae > Aythya > Aythya fuligula. The sequence goes on along the minus strand of NC_045584.1, from coordinate 2,468,797 downwards.
GGGATGCAAGATGTTCGGCTCAGGTAAGCAAATTTAAACACGTAACTCCGTCTGACAGTTTCAATTATTATTCTTCTAACTGCACTACGAGAGAGGGAAAAAAAAGATTTATCACAAAAGATTATTTTGGGGGAAGGGGGAGGAGGACGGGGGAACTCTAGAATGTTTTATTTATGGGAATACTGCAAATTACCTTAATAAATTCCTTTACTAAGCTGTGTCAGCTACTAAAACATTGTTCTTTGTGGGTGAATAACTTTTAATTTGAGTGTTCTAGTATTCAGCAGAGTGAGGTAATGGATTAGCAATTGCCTGTATTGTAAATGTCATCTTGGCATAATTAGGGTGATTATTGTTAACCAGTGGAGTTTAGTATTTATCTGTCACTGGGTGAGAGAATATAACAAAGCCCCAATTAGTTATAAATGGTAGTGGGTGGTGGGAATGGAACACAGCCTCTGAAATGCTATTTTTGTTTTAAATTTGTTTCAGTGTTTATTTGGTTTTAACATCAGCATTAATGTGATCTCCCCCTGACAGGAGGGCTTGCAAATCACGTGCGCGTGTAGACGCCTTGGGTGTGAGGCCAGGAATTACAGCGGAGAAGGCATGAGCAGCACTCTGATTTCCTGCACAAAGCATGGATTTTCTCGGTGCCAGATGGAAATACGGATGATCCATGAGTCTGTCCAGTGCTGCAGGCCCAGGAAAGCAGAAAGAGGAGTAAGAAGAGCTTTTTCAATCAACTCCATCCTAATTTCTCCTTTCCTGATGACACTCTCTATTTGCCTTTTGCCCTAGGAGTTGCATTTGTCCTTCAGGTGGGTCAAGCGAATGTCTGATCCATGATAACAGTCCCTTCCTGAAAAATGTGAGCAGAGAAGCAGGAGAAGTTTACATTGGTAAAACAGGGATGCTGGAGTCCTGGAAGTTAGTAAACATGACTCCAATTCACATCCATCTATGTTTGTACAGACATTTGCACCCACTGAAGGCAGGGCAGTTTAGGTGGCCTTTCCAAATCCAGCCCTCAAAGCAGCAACAGTCTGGAGACACCTGACTGGGCTGAACTTGCTGTGTAATCGTCTCTGACGGACACCTGCACACCCAGGCTCGGTGCCAACATTGAGTTTTAGGTCTTAATTCCCACTTAGGCTTCTCACTGCTCATTCATTGCCAACAGCACCCTGCTTCTGATGGACAAATGGAAACTTTGGAACAAGGGAAGGGATGCAAAGCCATATTACAAGCAGATGTAGAGCAGTATCCCCATTGGGAACTTCATCTCCTTTTCCCCCAGGGCAGTCACCATCTAGCTCAAGGCATCAGGGTTAATGTCCTTTGCAAATACTTATCTGGTCTAATAGAACCAGGGATATTGCTATCACTCACGGAGATTTCAAATCCTTCCTCTTAATCCTGACAAGCTCTTGCCCTTAATAACTTCAGTGGGCCTCTTGCCAGAGCAAAGACTGTCAAGTCAGATTCTCAAATGAAATGAAAAGAAAAGCAGGAAGGGAAGTTCAAGGTGAGGGTTTTTTCCATGGTGCTTTTTATGGATGTTCATAGCTGGACACTCTGTTTTTTTTCCCTTCTGATTATCTAAATGATGGATGAGTCAAATGTCCTGAGAAATATTTCCAGATCCAGACACAAGTGACATAGGATGAACTGAGCAAAGCCGCCAGGGGCTGAGAAAAGACAGAGAAAGGAAACTTAGATTGCTGCTGGAAGACTTAGTAGGAAGACAGAGGTTTCAGAGGGAAGCAGGGATCATGTAATGTATGAAGCTTATTCATAGTTTATACATTTTTCATTAGTGAATATTTAAGTATATTGTAACAATCAGTTGTTGTAAGTTATCTTAGACAACAGGTTGCTTGTGACTGCAGTGTGTAAGGTGGGAGCTCTTTAAATTCTTCAGAAACCTCTTGCTGTGCTCAGTCTCTTGCAACACAGATTATCTGATCTTTCATTAAAAATGAGAGGAACATTTCTATACTCCATCTATAGCAGAAAACCTAGAAAACCTGAAGCTGAGAGACACAAGTAATGCACCAGTTCCCATTTTAAGACATTCTCTGATTGCTGGAGACGTCCTTACTCTAGGGATGGAAGAGGCTAGATCGATGGTTTGCAGTGTTTAAGGCAAGTGATGCTGATAAGCGATGAGCTCTTGTCAGGATATGAGCCACGGGAGGCAATGAACATCAAGAACAGAAAATTTGAGCTGCTCTTAGGAAGAATTGGCCTTTTCCTGCAGCCTTTTCAAGGTGCCATGGTATCCCTCCAGGCACCAGCTCGGAAACAGGACAGATCTTTCTTTGCTTAGCTCAGCTGTGTTCATCCCTGCACCATATGAAGCTTGGCGAGCTAATACCCCCTGGAGATCTGGTATCCCTCCAGGCCCAACCTAACCCTGAACCATTTCTTTTCTCCCAGTGTGCAGAGACTCACCTTGTCACCCACGGAAGGAACTAATGTCACCACCTGAAGACCTACAACATGTCTGGGAGGATCCGTGGGACTGTGGCCACAGCAGAGCATGACTGCAGCAGCAAGGGCTTGCCAAGAAAAACAGAGTTTGACCTGTTTTTTTTGGAGTGGGCGGAACCTGGATTTACTTTCCACAAGACTGCACAGGTACTGCTTCCATTGTAAACTTCATAAAGCTAGTAAATACTCACTAAACCTAACTTAGATTCTGATTATACCTGAAACTAGCCCATAAATCCTATGTTGTGTTTTTGTTTTTCTTTTTGGTTTGGGCTGGGTTGTTCTTTTTTTTTGCAAAGGCAGACAAAATTTTGCTGTTACTTGTTTAGATGCATCTGGGAGCTGAAGAATTTGCAACAATTTGCCAGCACAAATATTTTTCAAAAAAGCATTTCCCCTCTTTCCCTGTAAATATTCTGCCTCTGGCCTTTGTGGGAAAAAGATGTTTTGGACAAAGTAGGAAAAAATAAAAATCTATAAACATTTTATAGAACTCATCAAATACAATTTTAGTTTAGTTTTACAGAGAAGTAGGACTTTCTTTTCTCTTCAGCACCTGCGGGAAGGTCAATATTACTTCCATAAAACATTCAGCAGCAAGGTTTTTTACATAGATATGTCCGCTTTCCATGGAAAGTCAATAGATACACTCAAAGCAATTCCTGAACAGAATGGGAGGGATCAAAGGGGACTTTTGAAAGGCTGAGCTCACTTGTATGAACTAAAGTAGAGTCTAATTCCTTAAAGGCTTGATCCAACCCCCACTGAGAGATATGAAATTGCTTCAACAGAAACAGGACCTGACCTTAACTGAGAGACAAGTCAGGAGACCTGCAGCAGCCCCAGCTGCTTGACACAGGCACAGACATGCCAGCAGCCACCTCCTCACCCTGCCTCAGTTTGAATTGCAGTCAGTCCTTGGGAGAAAATAGAAATTTGTCATAATGAACAGAGCAGGAGGCTTGGCTCGGTAGCATCATTTAATGCCTGATAATCCCTCATCCCAATTTGCTTCAGTTTATTAGACATCCCTGGGAACAGGTGTGATGGAAATACCATGGAAACATGAGACAAGTGGAGCCATCAGTTCGCAGCCTCTCCATCAATGGATTCATCCCAGAGATAAGAGCCCATTGCATGGGCACCTCCTTTTCCTCTTCCCAGTTTCATGTCAAGAGCCCAAAGACATCCCCAAGCTGTAGCCAAGAGGGGCACTTCTTCATCAGGACTGGAGGGGAAATCAAGCCAGCCACACATCCACCACTGTCAGCACTGACATTCCTCCCAAAGTAAGAGCAGAAATCCCAACATGGGCAGAAAGGGACGGATTAAATTGGCTGAGCTAAGCTGCTTCCATCTGGAGACACCCGAAGGGGTGTTGCTTCCCTCTCCTCAGCCCTTACGCTTCAGCACTGCCGCTTGGCTCAGATAATTTACTTTTAATAGTCTTGTTACAAATGAGATTGCAAAGGAAGCACGTGACTCAGAACAGGGAATTCTGAGTCACATTCTCATTTCCCCCTCGTGCCTCCTAGGCCTCTAATAAACTACAAAGAGACATTAAGACAACACTGAGAACTCTTTATCTGCTGAGACTGGGGAACTGGAACAGTGAGCAGGCAATAATGGATTCCGTGTATTTGCAACACGTCCCCACGGCAGCAGCCAAACAAGGGAGACGGGAAGTTCGGGTGCTCAGGACATGGACTGCCCGGATCAGGTGGCCAGCTGTGGATAGAGAGCAGGCAGGCAGTGTCTGAGGTTGGCTGAACACACCTTTCTAGCCAGTCCCCCTGGAGGCATTCAGCCCATGCCTTATTCCCTAGGAAAGCCAGGGGGAATTAGGTAGCTGTCATGTGCTTTGAGACGTCTTTTACATCACCCCCCAGCACGTACTGTATCGCTTGGGCCAGGATAAATCACAGGTGTTAGCAGCAGCATGTAAATGGGAAGGGAAAAGGGGCCACATCCTACCTCTGCCTGCAGCATCTCTGACTGTAACACCAGTTCTGCAGACATCTGCAGGTAAAGGGAAAATCAGGCCTAGGGAATCAACAGACAAATGTCCCCCCAAGGCAAAGAAATCAATGCAAAAATCAAGTAGAGGTTAAAAACACATACGCAAAACTAATTACAGAAAGAGAACTGAGCCTGGGGTGGATGAGAGCCCTTGATAAAGGAAATGGCTCCACCAGGTAAACAGAGCAGTTGGCCTCAATGGCTTGGGTTATTTATTTTATTTTTTCTCTTTCTTCATGTAGGTCAGATGTCTTCCCAAGGGGGTTTCTCTTAAACTCCCTCTTAGGATCTCAATTACACACTCAACACAGATTAACAACAACAACAGATAATAGAACAGTTAGAGCAAAAGAAACCTCAGAGGAAAACACAGTGCACTTAGACCAGAACAAATAGCAAAGGGTTCATGGGGAAGGAAAATCAATGTGGCTGATATTTATTATGGTCTTTATGGAGGGAGATGGTACTCAACCAGAGCCCGTTTAGAGTTCTGTTCCGCTTGGGTTTTGCCATAAACAAAAATAATGGGTCCAGTCCTTCATTACAGTTTTGTGCCCTGCACATTTTAATTAGGGTTAGGAAAATAGAGAGAGAAAAGAAAAGCCAGAAAAAAGAGAAAGGAGAGAGATGAAAAAAATCTCCAGCTAATTCATAATTTAGTATCTGATCTGCTCAGGCTTCTGCTGGATCTTCCAAAAGCAACATTCCCTTTCATTTGGATTGAGTAGTTGCTGTTCAAACGTCCTTTTGATGCCATGAATGAAGAGAAAACAAACAACCATGAATAGGGAGGGAAAGAGAAAAAAAAAAGAAAAAAAAAAAAAAAAAGAGGGCAAATAATTCAGTATGTGTAGCATCTAACACACTTCAACATCCCACACGGGGAGGCAAAGCCCAATGGTGGTGACTGTAAATCAGCACAAGTGGGAACACACTAGAAAAAGAAAGGACAGAGGAGTAACATGTTACGAGTAATGAAATCCGTGCTTTCACCTCTTTGCCTCCCAGCACACACACACTACAGAGTGAGGAATGTTCCTTTGCATTTGCACTCACATTAGCTTGTAGGGCCATGTGCTTGTAGGGCCAGAACCACGATCTCCATGAGGCCATGGTGTGGGGTACCAGAGCATGTGCCATTGGTGGCAGGTGGGAAGCAGCTTCTGACTCACTCTGCCCAATGCTGGATTGCATGCAAGCAAAGTCAAAAATACGTGTGTGTGCTTGTGTACAGGTATCTGCAGTGATTGATAAAATGCGTTCTCCCTGCTTGATCCAGCCTGTTACATGACTGACTGTGCTTGGACATGGTGGAGATTGGTAGCGCTGAGATCGGACTCCTATCGAGGAATTTGAAATCAGATTTGAGGTGAATCCTGCTCCAAGTATACCTTAAAATCAAATTATTTTAGTTGTGGAGGGAGGGGGAAGAGAAATAGAGTAGGTGAAATAATAGCTACTGTCTAACTAAGATAAGCCAGACAAGACAAAATATTAATTCTGATTTTGTTAGCACACCAAACAGAGAGAACTGTAATTCCATCTACCTGTCTAAATCAGGGAAAATTACTGTCACCAATGGTGCATAATTCAGGGATGATAAATCATTAAAAGTAGGTAGAAAAGGTAACATCCCATTATTTGATGCTATTGATGATAAGCCTGCCAGAGAAAGGGAGATCCTCCGAGTTAGTGGCTCACGTTTCTTTGCAAATAGAGATGTAGTGATCTCCCTGAAAGTTCATGAGTCTTGCTGATAACAGAGAATATTTCCAACACAAACAGCCTGCTGACGTGCCATATTTCCCCGTTGTCCTTGCACAGACCCAACACAAGACTGAATCAAGCTCGCAGCTATCTCCACTTGCACCAAAGGTAGGTTGGGATGCCTTAGACCTGGAGCAGAGCCCTGCCGTGCTGTGCCCTGTCTTTCCCTAGCTCTACCAGTGATTTGCTGTGTCATCTTGAGCAATCACTAAGACTCGATGTGTCCCCTTTCATATCAGCTGGCTCATACACAGGTGCCTCATTAACCTCATTAACTAATGAGCCAAACTGATCACACAGGTCTGTTGATGAGACTCGCTTTACATCTTGGAGTGCAAGTATTTCTCCATTAGCCCGCAGTAGTCTGTCCAGCATGATCAGAGGTCTCTTTCTGATATTTGCCACCACAGCAGGGGTACAAGGATATTGAACTGAGCTCAGTGCTTAGAAAACAGAGGTGTTGCAGATGAAACACAAGGTCAGATGAGGACTGGGTGGAAACTATTCCCTGCTCTTTGAAATTAGTGCATTTCTGAAGGAGGGCACTGACAGTTCATGGAGCATCTGTGGTTTGTTGTTTTCCCCACTGCTCCAATCACTTTGGGCTATTCTGGACAAGTGGGGCCTTAATCATCCAAAGACAGGAAAAAAATGTCCTGGTTTGGGGAAGTAGGGAAGCCTGTGGCTCAAGCTGTGTCTCTGCAGGAACTGGGGAAAGCTACAGTTTTCTGCAGCCACCTGGAGCTTAATTGCCACTTAAAGGAATTATCTCCAGCCTTTATCCCTAAGAAAAACAAGTATTAGTACAGAGGAGAGAGATTGATAAGAAAACAGGTTGGAAATTGCTTTGTAGACCTGCTTCCCCTCCTTTTCCCATGTTCAAACTGAAAAAGATGAGAAACAAAATGCTGTTAGCAGGGACTGGGAAGAGAAGAGATGCTGGGCAGAGCATGAGCCTCCAGAAGGAACAGGAAAGAGCAAGACCCATCCAAGCTTGCCCTGGTCATACATTCCTTCCCCAGGCACCTGAAATTGGTCACCGACAAACATTTCTGATGGACTTGGTCCTACATCTCACCAGGGACACCCTTCTCACGTCATCTCCCAGGGTAGTTTCTTGCTTCTTTTGACGTTATCATAATCAGTGCTTTTAGGAATTTCACCCAGAATTTTATAGATTTCACTCAGAATTTGTCAGGAAGGCTATTTCTTTTCTCCTTTAAAGAAAAAAGGAAGCTCTCTTCTCTTTCATATACACCAGGAATAACTCCTGGCTGAAATGAACTACTTGCTGTGGGAGAAAGGCACTGTGCTGACAGGCTTGAAAACTGACAACTTACTATTAAACTACAAAAAAGTCACTTCCCCAGTGATGGTGAAGGCTTAGCAGCAGGAGACTCTTCTCTTCCAGAATCCTTTTGCTGTAGTAAAAGCTTCAGAGCAAGTTGCAAGAAACCAGAAATGGGCAGATCTAGCCTAATGTACCCAGGGCTTAAAGCAGCCCTAGCTTAAGCCCTGAGTTGTTTTTATACAGTCTTCATTGTCATATGGTCTTACCTCATAACATCATGTTCAGATTCCCTTCTGAACATCTCTCTGAGCACTAGGGGATCCAGACCTCTTTCCAGTCTTACCACATTGCAGCAATATGGAAGGATGCCCCACAGTAAGAATGGATTTCAGTGCTTAGGGCACTAAACCAAGGCTCCATTTACTCATTCTTCCTATTTTTCTCCACTTATTCATAATGTTAGTGTCTCATTTGTCTGAGGGGCACTGCCTGCTCAGAATTCTGTCCTGTATTATGTTCCCATTTCTCCTTCCTGACACCCAACAATCTCTGTACAAGTTGATCCACATACTTCATCTGCTGGATTCTCAGCATATAGCTTTCGAACACTTGCTTTTAGAAGCATTAAAATCACATAAAATAAAATAATCCAGACTGTCCCAATACAAGCACATTCTCCGATTTACAATCAGGAGCTGTTGCCAAAGGCTTTGTTTAAAAAACTTACTGTGACTTTTTTCACAATTAAATACTTCAATTCAAACCATCTGCTATTATCTGAAAATGACCTTGGGGGTAGAGCAGACAGTGGAAAAAAAAGTCCTCAAACTATCAGCATAAAAAGGGATTGTTTCAAGGATGGCACTGGGTCATGGAGACATATGTTCTAGACATTCATTTCCCAAATGAGTAATATTGCCATTTTGGATGAATCATTTTTTTACGAAATAACACATTGCCTGGAGTAACCACTCCAGGTCAGAAAGCTTCATACCTACCAGTTTCTTGCTTTCATTTTCTTGGCCTTGATCCTCAGCTCCCATATATCAGTATCTCTTTACAGAAGTCCATTGCGATACTTCCATACATGTGAACTTCTGTGTATGCGTGAGCTGAAGATCTGATCCAAGACTCAGTCTATATTACATACGAGTTTAAAAGAGATTCTTGGCAAATGAAGAAGGAAAATAGAAGTCTTTTTGTACTCTGAAATTTCCCAGGAATAAAACAAGCGTGCAGTCAAAACTATTCAAATGACGTTTCAGGAGATCAGTCATCTATTAATGCATTTCTTTTTGAACAGACAGAGTTTGCAAATTTACTTTGGGTTTACAGGCTAACCTGTTCTATTGCCATCATGGCCAAACCTGATTTCTGACATAAGATCCAGCTCTGCGTTCAAATGAGTCTCACATCCATGCTAAAATGGATATGATTCTGCTTAACATAGATAGGGTCTAATTAGAAGGATAACTTAACAAAAATCTTGCCAAGGTTGTAGTGGCTCTTGAGGCCAGGTCACATGCATATTCATGTAAGTCAGGTATATGCCCACCAACAGTCACTTGATTTCTCAGAATGCAAGATCAGATTCAAGCACAGGGCCTCAAATCCATGCTCACACAAAGCAGTGCTGTACCCCAGGGAAAACTGTTTTGAAATCAATGTGACTACCCACTAAAACTGCACAGTGCAGTCCAGTCCACAGTATTTAAAGCTAAAGTTTGTAACTACAGACTTGGACGTGATTCCCTACTGCAGTGTGTGAACAGTAAGTTACAATTATCCCCACTTTTAAAGTCCTTGCCTAAAGAGGTTTATTCCTATAAAAGCAGATAATTTCCCCTCACCCCCATCTTGTATTGGTGGAGCAGCAAATGTCTCTGCAATTGTGATTCTCTCTTTACTCTGGTTTTGGTGGTCCTATTAAATCCACCTCTATATAGTTTTTATTATCATGTGCACTAAGACCATTTACAGTCAGCGAGTAAAATGCAATGGTGCTGCTGAGAGTCTCCAAGGAGGTTGGCAAATTGGCTTTAGCTGGTTCCTTAGGATTACATTACACTTCGCAGTCCAATGCTGCCCATGTCTGCATATGGTGCATTCTTGCAGAGAGCTGGGATTGGGCTGGGACCCAGCTACTTCTCATTTCTGCTTTCTCTCTGCTTCCAAGTCTCCTGTGTTAACTTCACTGACATGGATAAAATAAGCCTTTGGTACATGGTAATCAGAGTTATGGAGGCTGTGAGCAATAAGTAAACTGGAGCTTTTGTTTTTGTATCAACAACACAACCATCGGGTGCATCCTGGCTGCAGGCATTTATTCCAGGTGATGCTCTAAAGAACAGAAACCAGATAGGAAGGCTTTGCATGCCACACAGAATGTGCAGTGCCAGCAATGAGAAAGCTCTCACAAATTAAGTATAGCTGACCTGCAGGAATAAGCCTAAGCAAGAGTAAGCCATAATAATCACAGCTACTTGAAAGCCTCTGTTTCATTTGAGAGTCCTGAATAGCTTTATAAAATCAGGCAAGTATTTATTATAACAACTTACAGATGGGAACATAAATGCCCTGAGAGGTAGTGGCTGGCACATTCAGATGCTGGTTGAGATCCGTGTGTGCTTTGTTGCTAATGACCCGGAAAAGGGTGATTGCTCATGTCTCAGATTGAACACCTACGCATGCAAGCAGCCATAGAGAGGGGCCACTTGTGAAAATCTTGGCCAATTAACTTCCTAAAGATCCTACAGAGAAAAAAAAAAAAAAAAACAGTGCGAGAGTGGGAACAAGTGTTCAGACCAGAGTGGTCCCCTACCTCTTCTGCCCAGGAGACTGATTGCAGGTGAGCAGCAAGTCCCTTGAAAGAAGGGTGTCCAGTCAAACAGTTATCCAACTTTCAGAGAAATCTTTTAACTTTAAACATTCTCTGTGACTACTATTTCAGGTGGTTACCAACAGGATTTGTATTTGAATAATGTATTTGAATTTGAGTGCTTTGTCCTTCCCTGAGTCCCATCGACTTAGGGATTTGTGCATCACCCTCGTCTCTTGTTTTAGTTCAGATGCATTTTACTAATTATCCAAGGAAGAAAAAAAAAAAAAAAAAAAAAAAAACATAGATTAAAACCTGAATGATATAAGGAGCTGAGGTAACTGATATTCAAGGGAAGGGGCTGACATGGCTGTTCTCTTCCTCAGACATTGTGCTTTTCCAGTAATTTTTATCCAAGAAGCCTAGTTTGCAGCTCAGACATTAATTACCCCTCTCAGCTCCTCCATGAAGATTGCCCCATCAGCAACAGGCTCCCATGGTCAGCTGCACATAGGCACAGAGAGGAACAGTAACTTGCCCGCAGGAACAGAGTGTGACACAATTTCATATTAGACACATTAGGGAGGGTTACAGCTCCTTTCTGACCATCTGAGCACAGAAACAGCAGTAGCATTGTGATATTTTGCTTATCTACTGAAAGGTCTCCTGTGTATCCTAGGAAATAGCTGGCCCTGACTGTTGATGGTGGGAAGATGATTTGGTGTGCTTAGGGGAAACGAGAATAGCAACAGTCTGTTTCCACGTGAGCTCAAGCGTACTACTCCGTATTGTGAACAAAGAGGGACGGGAGCAAGTTTAAGTGACTCCAAAACCAAGCTCAGCACTTCAGACTCATCATTTAGATTCTGAATATGCTAGTGAGAGCAGGGTCTCATTTGTTGATGTTTGTTTGCAGGGGTTTATTTGTTTGAAAAGGCTAATCAGCTATCAGGATGCAGAGGCAATTGCTTAAATGTAAAGGGAAAGGAAGAAATTGTTCAAAGCTATTCAGACGAGGTAGCATGGTTTGTGTTTTGATGTCGGTGTGCAGCCAACTGACAAATGCTGAGCCACGGTCTGGTGTAAATCCAGATGAATTCCATTAGAATCAACAGACTTGCTTCCAATTTATTCTGATGTAACAGAGAGCATGATATTTCCATTTTGATTTACATTTGATTTGTTTCCTGTTTCCCATAATTCAGTCAGTTTCCATTGTGTACAAAAACAGCCTGCGCCAGATTTTGATCTCATTTGCATTGGATGAAAACAGTTGTTTCAAATGGAACCACACTGGATTTATAATTGCATAAATGAGAGCAGAATCTGATCTATTCTGAGCGAGAATTTCCCAGGGCGTCGCCATGTGAGAACACCCCTGCCATGGTGAAGCGATCAGGTGCTTTGTCATCAATTTCCATGGAGAATTTTCATCTAAATCCTGGACCAGAGCCCTGAGCTTGACAGCTGCTGCATCGCAGACCCAAGGTATAGATGCCCCTCTTCCCTTCAGAAGATGAGCTAACAAGCCAACACTGCCACCAACCCATCAGCTATGGATGAATACCATGCATTGGCTTAAAAGGTCAGAAACAGAAAGAGCTCAGTCTTGCCTGGCAGAACTCTTCTTCAAAAGATGTATTGGCCCTGATATATTTCACTTGTCACACACATCATTTATAAGCCAGGTTCTCCATGTTGCCTTTTGCTTTCTTCCTTGAGGCCTTTCTGACTCCTTTTGTTCAGTGGCAGTTTGAGATGTTAGGAGCAATGTAATGATTCTCTGGCAGATAAGGCTGTCTGTTCTGGTGGCTACAGTGCGAGCAATAGGTTGGGTTATTACTAATAAGTAATAAGATGCTTATTCCCAGCAACGTGGGCAATCAAATGGATTTACTCCTCCCCATTGAAGCTGCTTATTTCCCTGCTAGCGGGAAAACAAGGCCATTTGGAGTCATTAATGGCAGTTGCAAAGGTTTTTCTGAGTAGATAGATGAGCTATGGTGCCATAGCTTCTCAGAGGACTTTGATCCCCTCTCATCTGTCTGGCTTCAGAAACCCTCATTCTTGTTCCTTGCTCTCTTCTAGAAGTCACCGTTTCAATGGGATGCGAACAGTCATTACTCTCACTCCAGATCTTACAGGTACTTCACAAGCTTTGCTAACCCTTAAAAAACTTGCCTCTTGACTACCAGCTATAACACATGAAACATGGATAGTCCACCTCGGTCCTCAAAAATGAGTTTTGCTATGAAAACATGCGGCTCAATTCTTTGTTGCTCAGGGCTTGGGGAAATGCAAAGCTGATGTGCAGTAAAGGCAGCTACACCAGCAGCATAATGCTTTACATCAATAAGGCTGGGCATTTTAAACATGCACTCTTCCATGTGCATTTGCAGGACTCCTGCGTGTTTAATTCCACAGAAACTTTAGGTTCCTCTTAATTTACAAGGCTTAGCACCAGACTTGGGAAAGATAACAATGGCAAGAACTACAGCAACACCGCCGATGACAACACACTTATTAAGGCCATCAGTATTAGGAGCACATTATGTGGCAGATTGAAATTTCAGCATCTCTACGCTTCTCTCACCACGTCAGCTCAGCCCTGTGCAGAGAGACTGGAAATTACCCCATGGGTTTGGCCTGCAGTATATAAAACAGAGCCTTGGAAAAAAACAAGGCAATCATCAAATTTCCAGTGTAGGCGGCAATCTGTCTGTTAGGTTTGCACACATACACATTATCGGGGCCCGCGAGTGCCTAAAGGCAGTCTTACCCAGAGCAGCTCGGCAGCTCGTGCCTATAAAACACAAAGGCACACCAGGTTCTCCTCTGTCTAATGCTTCACAGCGAGCAGTAACTGAGCGGGACCTATCACGCGGTAACAAAGGCTGACATAAATACTTATTTGTGATTTTGTTCCCCACAGTTTTTATTCCACCGTGCAATTTGCATTACAACTGGATCCTAATTGTCCATTTTAGCAAGCAAAGAGCAATCTGATACAGATTATAATACGCGAGGTAAAGCGGCAACGTCACGAAATAAGTGCTACCAGCCAAGGACAGCCTGCTTGTCTCCCAGGGTTTTGACACTGGCTGATTAAGCAACTGGGCAATACTGCGAGGGAATATGCTTAACCAAAGCAAAAATGCCCAAAATCATTTCATCAGGGCTGCCTGATAGTCCTGAGTACGAGGCAACGAAGTCCTGAAAACATTTTTGAGGTGATTTGATGCAACTGTCCTTGGTGAAGGAGCACCAGGGCCACCACGGCATGATGGCCTGGCCTGAAGGCCCTGCAAAGCCTCGAGAACAGAGCCCATGTGAAGCACCGCTGGTCCCACGGTGTTGCTGGAAGTCCTTGGGAGGTACTGCAGGATGTCTGGTGTCAGCAGCCTGTCTGAGGTAGGATGGCAGAGCGACTGCGGGGACAAAGCCCCAGAAAGCAGCATGGCCCTGCAGAGGAAGCCACATGGCTGAAAACCAGGAAAACCTGGAAGGAGAGCAGCAGTTTCCAGGAGAGAACCCCACACAGCCAGCCTCTCTCGGCTAACAGGGCACAGCTGCCTGGTGCCAGTGGCCCCTTGAAGGAAATGCAATGCAGCTGCCATCTACGTGCAAGTGCCTCTGGGGCAGGGAACACCATTATGAAGCAGCCTCAAAGGAGATGTGACACAGCCTGCTGGAGACCCTGAACGCTCAGCTGGAACAGCCACCACATTGAATTCTCCTGTATATGAAAAAACTTCTGTATTCCCAGGGCCACCAGTGCAGACTCATTGATTAGAAGGCAGGGCAGGAAATTAAATGAGGCAGGTGAATTAAAGCCAGACTTCACAGACTGCATCTGTTCCTCCGTTCCCTCTGGGTACAACACTGATGTAACTTTAAAAAGTAAATTTAGTGCCCAGGAAAGCTGCCAGACTGATGGCCCTGTAAGCTGAAGCACTAGATGCATCCACAACTTGGGTAGAGGAGAGGCACGGAGGAGCCACTGAGACATGCCTCAGCCTGACCTGCCTTGCTGAAATACAGCAGCTGGGGGAGATGGCCCTGCCTGGGCTTGTCTTCTGCTCATGAGGCTCAGGAAAAGGAGCTGGTTGGGAAGGCCTGGCTGCAGCTGCGAGGTGGAGGTGAGCGCAGCAGCAAACAGCAGTACTCGTGGTAATCCTGGCTGTGGTGCCCCAACAATAGGAGGATCCCAAAGATAAACACTCCTGGCAAGAAGAAAGCCCGTCCGTGGTGCAGCAGGTGAAGTTGCAAATGTCTCCATCTTACGATACGCCCAGGCTGATGTGCAAACAGGAGCTTGCACACCTTTCAGCTTTGGTCATCGGTCTTGTCCACGCCTGTGTTTGCAGAGAACAAGGAAAACATCTATTTCAAAGCAGTTCTTAGTATCTTCCCTGGTATTTGGACATACAGCAGCAGCCCTGTACTCCGCAGTCTAAAGAGACTGGCTGTTTCTTATGGACCTAGATGAGCAAGAAGAGACAGGACATCTCAAATGAGACCCATTTTTCCACCTAAGTGGTGTTCAGATGATTTGAAGCCAGCCTCTGCCTGTTTGGAGACCCAACCTTCTTCTTGACCAGACTCAGGTAAAGTGTAAATTATATTGTAAAAAGAGCTCACCTCTTCTGTGAGCAGCTGAACAGTGAGATCACAGCATTTAGCAAGCACTGAGGATGCCTCAAACTATGGAGTAAGAGGCAGTGTGGGGAGGACGGGCACTAAAAGGGGACCAAAGGGGGACCAAATGAGTAAAAAGGAAGTTGTCCCACTGCCTTCCCAGCCCTACCATCCCTGGAGGGTGGCACGGTGCTATCTGCAGAGCATTAAAAATCTCTTGAAGGGAAAGAACAACAGTCAAATAAAAAGAGCAGTCAGCTCTTGTTCCTCAGAGTATAGTCTCTTTTCTTTTATATCTTGCACAGGATTATGCCATAGAGGGAAAGAAACAGAAATAACTCAAATAGCTTCAGTTAGTTTTACCTCTTTTTGTGCTATACCTGTGGCTGTTTGCAGGTGGTTTGCTTTTTTTTCTTCTTTTTCCCATGTGATAAGATCCATCATTTGAAGGACAGCAACCCAACCAGCTCTTCTTGCTCTGAAGAAAGGCAGCAACTTACACTTAGAATAAGAGATTGTCAGGCAGATCTGAAGTGTCAATCAAAGCCTATCTCTGAAAAAAACATTAGTCCAAGCAGTTCCCCGCACTACCACAGTTAATTTACTCTTTCCAGATATTCCCCTGAGCTGCAAAAAGGCTTCTGGAGCTGACCAGAGCTGCCAGCTACAGGCATGAGGTGTTAGAGCAGATACTGGACCTAATTCCACTCAGGTCAGTTTGCCTTCTACAGAGCATAAGACTGTGATTGCCAGGTCCAGAGAAGAAAATACTGGTCCCCCAGAGTTTGTGAGACAAATTGTACATTTCACTAGAAGGGAGACACTGATTTAGGACTCTGTTGCTGAGTGTGTCCCATCTTCAGTGGCACGCCTCCACTTTAATATTGTTATTAACATTTAAATTATTATTTATGAGTGCACCTAGGCTGCACAAGGCACTTTCCAAGCTCTCAGGAAAGTACTGGCTCTGCTCCAAGAAGCTCATTATTTCAGGACAGACGGATGCACAGAGGCGCCGCATGGTCAAGTGGCAGAAACGCTGACCCAACAGCGCCAGCACACTTTCCACCATGCACCCAGCTTGGTGGTTGACCTTGGAAAAGTCACATTCCATCTTCCCATGTCTAGTCCCATCCCAGCCTTTGTCCATTTCTGTTGCTTGGACTGAAGGCTCTTCAGGTGTGACTAAGTTCACAGATTTGTCTGTCCTAGAATCTCAGGGAAGTATTTTGGGAAATACTCTTTGTTCCTAGGAGGGGAAAAAAAATACTCCTGGAAAATGAGAAACTCCATTTTCTATGGCACTTCTTCAAATGTTTCTCTTGGAAGAAAAGAATCAAACATTTTCTTGCTGCCAAAAAAAATCCAGAAAGGCATGTTTTTCAGTTGAGCAACAGAACATGCAGGCTTTATGGGGGTATTGGTAACACAGATAACGATCACTGACATTTTCTAGGGAAAGTACTGTAGTGGTTAAAGAAACATCTATTTCATCCTGAATATAAGTTTGAACCTAAAAAGTGAGTTGTTCCATGAGCAGGGGAACTGGTGAAACCCGTTCTCCTGACTTATGTTTTACAACTGCTTTTTATTTCTTCCTTTCTTGGTGCTCCCGATATCCCCAGGGCACCCTTATCCCCTTCAGACCTCCCCAGTAAAGCCCTTAGCTCTTCTGAGAGCTTCCTGCTTTGCCAGCAAAGAGCAGCAGGTGCAGTAGCTGGTTGGAAGTCAGGCAGGTACTGATGACCTGCTGGTATGTCTCTTATGTCCTGCTGATTATTTTTTTTATTTTATTTTTTCAAAAATTGCAGGAATCTTGGGTCTGTGAGACCTCTTTCTTTCCATCAAACTGGATTGAATCAGGTCAGCTGGTTCAGAAGTTATTGGAGTGCGGGGGCTGGCACACAGAGGGATGAGCAGCACAAGGTGGCTCATTGCTCTCTAAACCCTGGCTCAAAAATATGGCAGTTTTGGTGAAACAATGGGGCCCTAATGTCAGGTAGGGTGGTCGCTGTAAGAGCAGTGAGCCTGTCTCTGTGCTTGGGATATGTAAAGGCTCCAGGACTGTCTCTAGTGCACTTACCACTTATTTGCTCTACAGAGCCTTCAACCTGGAAATCAGGGCCCCACCTCATAGGAACTGCACAGGCAATCCCTAACCTAAGCCACTTACAGCTGGATGGATCAAGAGTGGGAGAGAGGAAGACGAAATTATCTCAGAGTTGCACATAGGGAGAAAAAAAGAAAGGCCAAGACCAGCAACTTACTGAGGAATCCTGTGAGCAGGTTAGAGGGAGGCTCAGATGTCCAGTGTCCCCATCTAGGGCGCTAAGCAAAGCCCACCTCAGCTTCTTCTTGCTTCATCACCCAGGCAGAATTTGCCCTTTCCTGGGCATTTCGCTCTGATTCACTGCCCCCAGGAGCTGAGTCAGTCTTACCCACGCTTCTCCTTTGGCAGCTCAGACCACATGGTGAGCTGGTAAGGAAACGTTATTTGTAGTTTGTTTGGGTTAATTATTCATGGGCACTGTGCTGAAAACACTTGGAGCTGCTTTCTGAACAGTCCTGGAGCTGGCATGCAGGGAGGGACTTACCAAACGCCTGTGGCTGGGCTGCCTTTCCATGGCCAAGCTCTCTTCCATCTGCTTCCTTTCAGCCCTTGTCACGCTCCCCGTTTCTCATGGCTTTGGCTGTGCTCTTTGGCATTATCTGAATAAGAAAGAGGCAAGTACTTGGAGCATTGTAGACATGCAATCAAAAATGGCATTTGACCAAGGAGGCGCTGACCCAGGCGTGGGGAGAATATAAACCTGATCCTCTGTCTGTTTTGTTTTTCCAATCACACTAAGCCACATCCAGGTTTTCACACCTGCTTTTCCTCCTGCAGAAGATGCCTTCACCCTTGCTTCTGACAATCTGCAACTGCCTGGAAGCCTTTTTCCCATAAGCAAGGCTCTGCTTACTTAGTGCATGATCCTGAAAATCCATTTCTCATCTCAGAACAGGGCAGCCTGTAGCTTTAGGAGCACTCTGAGGATGTTTACAGTGAGACAGCTTGAATTTC
Source organism: Aythya fuligula (assembly GCF_009819795.1). Taxonomy (NCBI): domain Eukaryota; kingdom Metazoa; phylum Chordata; class Aves; order Anseriformes; family Anatidae; genus Aythya; species Aythya fuligula. The sequence goes on along the minus strand of NC_045584.1, from coordinate 2,450,704 downwards.
TCTAGGCATGCTCGCCCCCATACATTAGCACTAAACAGTGGTTTTCAGCCTTTCTGGGGTTATGGTTCCATAAACGTTTTCTGACAGGGATACAGACCATGTGTAGGATACTTAAGCTTAACAAAATGAGGATTACTTTCTTAGTTACTCTTCAGAAGATCCTTAAAAATTATGCAGGACTATCCCTGGTGTCTTCAGAACAGGGGCTGAAGCTCTTGAAAATTTCTAGGGGTACCTCTTCAGGGACAGCATCTGCTTAGAGAGCTCATTATCATGGCTTGGACGGCAACCAAGATGCTCATGGCCCGTAGGCAGCAGCTCTACCAGGCAGCCACCCCACCCAGCCGAGCCAGTAAGTGCAGGGCTGAGTCTCTTGACTCCTGTGAATTGCTCTTTCCAATTATGCAGACAAGAAACTGAGCTTGTGCTGCAAACATTTAATCTGGAATTAGCAAAGTTCGAAGTTTATGTGGGGTGGGTTTATTTTTTTGTTGTTGGGTCCTAGCAAAGGACACTATGATTCTGCTTTGGCTGACAACAGCTGCTGGCTGGGTTTTCTGCAAATGCCAAAACAAGATTTGTATTCCAGCACTCAGTTACTCACTTGAAATTTCAGGGGACTGTAATAGCCTAGGATTTGCTGTGAGCCCACCCTGTAGCACATATGCCCCATAAAACACCAGGACACAGGACAGAGCATTTATCCCAACTGGGTAAAATCCTCAGCTGGTATAAATCAACACAGCTACAGAGGAGTTCAGGAAGCTGTGCCATGTCACGCCAGAAAAGAACCTGGTTTAGAATATACTTCCAAATCATTAATTCTTTGCCTCAAGCCAAGATAGATGCCCCCTGCCACCATGGGACACGTGTTAGCTCAGTTTCATCTACTGAAATCTCATGCAACTGCCCAGGGAAAGAATTCTGACCCTATGGACTGTGTTCTCTGCTGATGCAACCCTCAGCTTTTGTTAAATGAGCTTCTTGGGCTGAACAATAGGTAACTGAGCTAAATAAAGGTGTCGTTTGCTGGCCTGCGCTATACTAGGGGTTACCAGAGGTGACTGCACTGGTCCTTTCAGAATTTATAAATTGATTTCAAGGAGTTTACACCAGCAGAGAGCTTGGCCCATGAGTAATGCACATAAATATTACTTTTAGGCACAGAGATGGAGAAGTCAGTCCCCCACCTGGCTGTTGCCTAAGTAACGCATCTCCAGGAGGATATTTTTTAAGCCAGTGTTATTTATCTAGTAGATGGAAGCAGGCCTGTTAAGGCATACCAGGTCAACATATGTCTAAGCATGTGCTGAAGAACTTAATTAGTTCTCCCTGAGAAGAGAGACTCCCAGTGCTATTTAAAGGATCGTTATCCTACTGCGAGATGCCTTGGAGCCTGCTGCTAGGTCTAAGCTTAACAGGGCAAGTCCAGAGTAGTTGTACGGGAGTGGAAAGTCTCCCTCCATGCTGAGGAGCAATTGCTGAGCAACCCCAGGAGCTGGGAGGTCAGTGCAAGGAGCAGGCATCAAAAAATCACACTGAAGCTCAACATAAGGGGCTTAATTCATGCTTGGCTGCAATGTTGGCTTTCTGTACAGGGTCAAACTGTGTAGACCCCATTATTTTTCTGATTTCTCTTTATAGAGATTCGGCAACATCTACGGTTGCTGGTGACTGCTTCCCAGGTGATTCTAGTGAGAGTGAGCAGGGGTGACAGGACAGAGAAGTAATAGAAGCCTGGAGGGAGCCACCGGTGAGTGTCTATGCAAAACATCGATCCTTGTGTCATCTTCGGAGTCAAACATAGGAAGCAGTTTCTTAGCAGCGAAACTGGACCTTATGGAAGTGGCTCAGTCACAGTTTTCACACCAAGCTATAATTTATGAGTCCAAAAATCAGAGACTGTAAACTGAACGGCAACAAGGGAATTAGCCAGGTTCCCCAAAGATGGATGTTTTTGCTCTTCTGCCAGGAGGTAGCTCCTTTAGTGGATGGACCTTTAGAAAATTAGGCTAAGCAGCCTCTGAGTGATAAAGCAGGGTCCGAAGCATATTAAAGCATGTGTAAGCACTGACACCTACTAGGGACACTGAGGCAGCATTGCAGAAGAGGAAGAATCCTGGACATGCTTATCTTGACCTAAGAGTGGCTTATATCCCACCTAGCACCTCGGTCTGCTCTTTGAGCTGTCAGAAGTTATTCCTAGATGAGTTGTTATGGTAACTGAGCTAATGCCCCGAGATAGATGTTTTCAGGTGGCTCCAGGCCAAAAAATCAACACCAAGAGATTCCAGATAATAGACTTCTGCTAAATTCAGTGCTGGCATCTACTTTATTTAACCTATTCACCAATGACTTACTGAACTCCATTCTCTGGGCAAGCCATATGTGATGACAATAGCTGCTTGACCTCAATGAACCTTGTCTTTCAAAAGACTGAGGGGATCCTGTGTGCTCTGGCTGGGTCTGTGCCAGTAAATTAAATGTGCCTAGGACTTTCCTCTGCAGTGAGAAGACAGCTGGCACAGAATGGCCATTGTTTTCATAACAAATTCTTACCCTCCAAACCTGCATGGTCACATCCAGATGGACCATAAAGAAGAGTCTTTGACCCATGCTAGCTCCTGAAATGCATCTGGACTGGACCAAGCTGCAGAGCAATACTCCAGCAGTGTAACAGAGAGCAGCCCTGGCACTGGTTAATTTATTAGTACAGACCTTGTCTGACTGACTGCAGTCACACGTAAGAAAGGAGCCTGAAACCAGGTGTGAAGGCTCTGACAATGTGCTTATGCTCATACCATGTCCTGAACCAGCTGGAGCTGTGCGTCCTTAGGAACAGTCAGTGACAGGCACACGGTGTGTCAAGGAATCACTCTGGATCACCCATTTCTATCCTCTATTTGAAATAGCTCATGAGACCACAGAGAGGAAGGCTCCCATGGGTTAAGCGGTGGATTTGCCCCTGCAAGATACCCTCCACCTTGCGTCTGACATGGAAATTAGCAGCAGGGGGATAGCAGATGCCCTATGCCCACCACCCAGCCCTGCTGGTGACTGCACCATGGAAGGCCTCTTCAGGCAGTGCTGCACAACCTGCAGCCGGCGGAGAGCACTCAGGCAGCTCCAACAAACCTCAGGGAGAGTCGTGCCACTTCCAGAAACTCCCACATCACCACCAGACCAGCCGAGCAGCTACCTGGCTCTGGGGCCCTGCGCCTGCCGCCTCCGGAGCGAGCCAAACAGGTTCCACCATGGCGTGGTCCGCAGTGCCAGCACTGATCACACCCCGGGCATTTGGGACAGCCTGCTGCATGCCCTCGTGGATGTTTTTGCATCTCTGCTGGGTGGCTGCTTTTTTTCATGTCGAGTCTCCCTGGTGGTCTCCTTGCTTTGGACACCAGTAGCTCGAACACCACAGGCTGGCCCGAGGCCTCTGAGTTTGGGGGGTTCTACCTCTGCTCGCCCTTTGGCATTTCTCATCTTGTTTTGCCCACTCGCGAGCTGTGTTATTGCAATATGCAGCTCTCTAGGGCAGAAACTGTTTTCCCGCATGTTCTTTGCTAGGCTTCCACTGCAACAGGATTGCAATCTTAATCAGCGCAGCAGTAATGTGATTAAGAAGCTGCTGCACAAGTGGGAATTGCAGCCTCAGTGGATGTGATTTTCCTGGTTCTGGCCTGCCTGGGTGTTTCCCCAGGATGAGAGGTCATGTTGACTGAACTCCAAAATGGCTTGCCCGAACTTTTGAACACTGAGGTCCAAATAAATTTTCAGCATTAGCTGGTATGCTGATCCCTTTCCTGCCAAGCTGCAGCCTTAAGTGATTTTTTATGGCTAAGTTATAAACCCCAGAAAACACGAGCAAGAAGTGGAAATGCTGACTTGGCCGTTGCTAAATGCCAATTATCTACAAAGGCATTAAGGGTGGGGGGTTGAAAAATAGGGTCATTTTCATGTTTTCTCTGGTTCAAAGTAAACTGTCCCGTGAGCCCCTTATAGGAACACACAGCATACAGAGTGACCATTAATATTTATAGGCACGACACTGAGATGCAGACCTTGGCAATCAGAGCAACACCACTTTTGGAATTAATATAGCTCTGCTTGGCTGGCCTCTCAGTGCAAAATACTAAGTAGGGACACCAAGATTTTTAGGGAGAAGTTAAGAAGTAGATGATGACCTTCAATGGCAAGGGTCCATACTTCACTGAGTCTGTGAAATAATAAAGCCAGCTCTTAAAACCTTGGGGCTGCTGGCCAAACCCAACACCAGGTTCTTTGTTCCTCTCTGCTCTTGTGGCTTTTAGTCCCAGTGCTGCATAGACTACTCTTGTCTTACTCCCTAAGGTTTTCCACTGTTGACCAGCTGATAAAGACCAGCATACCTCCACGGATGCTACTGGAACAACGTAGTATAGGTCATAGGATGGTTTGTGTTGGAAGGAACCTTTAAAGATCTAGTTCCAGCTCCCCTGCCGTAGACCTGGACACCTCCCACTATACCAGGTTGCCCAAAGTCCCATCCAGCCTGGTCTTTTAATACTTCCAGGAATGGGGCATCCACAACTTCTCTGGGCAACCTGTTCCATCGTCTCAGCACTCTCATGGTAAAAAAAAATCTTTTCTCTAATCCAATTCTACCCTGTTTCAGTTTGAAACCATTATCCCTTGTCCTGTTGCTACAGGCCCTAGAAAAAGTCTCTCCCCAACTTTCTTAATAAGCCCCCTTTAAGTGTTGAAAGGCTGCAATATGGTCTCCCTGGAGCCTTCTCTTTTCTAGGCTAGGTTAGCCAGCATGGTTTTATAATACCTAAAGGTCTGGCTCAGTAATCCTAAGGCTCAAAATGGTGCTGTAATCTCAGTTGCAATGCAGCACCTGCCTTCTCCCACCCTCTATTTCCAAACTCTGATAGAAACAGATAGAGAGAGCCCTCTAAACCTGTCCTCTGTACACTGAGGATCTGGCAAGGTGCTGAGTCATAGAGGTTGTGCTGAGCCCAGGACTACGCACTGAGCAGGTGGTGACTGCTGCCAAGGCACACACACGAGCATGTCTCAGAAATACTGAGTGTGGGGTCGGTATTTCAATAACAGCCCCGTCACCCCCGTGAGCTTTTAGAGAAATGTATCCCCAGTACCTGGGCATTTAGCACTCGTGCCACACAAAATAGTTAGGAATTGACTGAGGTTGTCATAGCCCACTAAGCCTCCGTGTCCAATAAATTAAGGAGAAATGTGACTTCAGGGAAAGGCCGACTACCCACCACAGTGCTCCCAGCCCTGGGAAAAGGGATCAGAGAATACACAAAGGTGCTTGTTTGGGAGCTGGGAAGGTTTTGATTAAATTCTAGACAAAAACATTATAAATCCTGCTCCCTTTTTCATATACTCACAGAAATTGAGCCTGAACATTAAACAAGAGGCTTTAAATTCTCAGAAATGACTAGCAGCTTCAAGCATGTACCCAGAACTCAACACACTGGGGTCAGGATCCTCTGGTGATTCTTGCATTGCTGCAGTTACAACCCTGCTTTTGCAGCACATGGGAAGGTCCCCAGCACATTTTGGAGCACCGATATGTGCACTCCATCAACCGAGTCCCTCTGAATCCTTTTCTACAACAACAAATATAAATGCTCCTGCTGTTAAAAACAAGGTGAAAAGGAGGAGCTGTGTGAAGTTAATCAGAGAGTTGAAATGAGATGCTGGAGAAAGGGGCCATGAGTGACTTGAGGTTTGCAGTTAGCTGAGCGATGTGAAATCTCTTGTGTCTGGCTGAGCTCTGAAAGGAAGTGCTTTATTAAATCTTCTTTGTGTGAGATTTCAAGCTGCCTCTGGACTGGAAAATAGGACCATTCCAGTATATGGCATCTAATCAGAACTGAAGTCTTTAGCACAGGTTTTTCTGCAGAGCAAACTCTGATCAGCACAGATGCATAACTCAGATGGCTCAGGATTCAGAAAGCTGAATTAGACACCGCACACCTGTGCTCTGCCGTGCCTCTCTTCTACCCAGTACCCCCAAAATGCTTCACAGAATGAATCGTGCTGACAGCAACAAGCCAGGTATTGGGAAAGATGGTGCAACTGGGTGTAAATTCACCCCACTGAGCCCAGACTGGCCAGAGGGCTGAGGTCCATTATGTAAAATTGCATTCCCACTGCAACGTAGGAGATGCCCTCATTGAAAAGATTCACTGAATCTCCTTTACGCTGCCTGTCTTGGAAACCTCTAACATCACTGCTTTGTGCCAAGATCTGGCCACATTTGAGGAAGTCTCAGCCTCTTCCCATCTCTGTCCAGCACTCACCGAGCTTTGCTGTTAGCAGGCTGCTCACAGCTCTTCCTTGTCAAAACAGGGCTGCGCCACCCCCAAACACTTGCGGAAAGCAACTACTAAAAAGAAATGGCGAGAGCCAGACATGACAGTGAAAGATGAAGAGAAGGGGTAGGCTCCCACAGCACTCCCCTGGGTCGCACAAGCTCCCATTTGCACGTCTTCTCTCTCCCTCTGTTTGGCCATGTTGTCAGGAAAGTGAGACCTGATCAGAGACAGGAGTGGCAACATCAACCAGATTTCCTCCTCCTCTTTCTCTCTTATTTCACAGTGCTGCATGTCTGGGGTTGAAGAGGCTTAAATCGCAATCTGCCTGCTGGAAATTGCAGGGGTTTCAGCTCCTGATCTGCTTCCTGCAAACCCCATCAGGAAAGTGTCCCAAAGGGCTGAGGTACGCAGAGCATTCCCCCTCCCTTACACCAGCCCAGCTCCTTGCCTACCTTTTATTGCTGACGAGAAGCAGGACAGAACCATTCTGGATATTGGCTTCTTTGAGAGTCTCATGTTCTTCGAGCTGCCTGGAGTTGTAATAAAATGTCTTCTTCCAGGAGGTGACGCCCTCCCGCACCAAGTGAGCCCGCAGGTCCATCACCGTGTCTCTGGGTCTGACGGTCAGTGGCATCATCAGGTCCTCATCGGCCAGGTGCACCTTGATGTGGTACCTCTTCCAGCGAGAAAGACTCCTTCGCAGTGTGTCCATCCTCTCCAGCTCACCGGGGACAGTGTGGCAGCGAGGAGCATCCAGCTGGGAGGTAGGTAAGGCAGGGATGTGGCTCTGAAGAGGCTGTCTGCCGTGAACAACTTAAAATGTCCTGCCAAACCTGTTCCTCCCAGTTGCTGAGCTGCATGCTTCACATTCCAGGGAAGAGCTCACCTGGCTCCAAGAGCCTGCTGGCTGGGAAATGTCTCCATGAATCATTTCCACACACCCCTAAATCCCTTAATAATTACTGCGTCCTCACAAAGTGCTCTTCATTCCAATGGCTTTCACAGGACTTTGAGGATGGATCTCCGCAGCCATTTGAAATGTGGGTGCCTTTGAAAAATGAATGGGTTTAGCAACCTCATGTCTCCTGCTCTAAAAAGCTGCCAGCTGTGGGATAGCTCAGTTCAAAAAGGAGACGTTGAGAAACCTCACAGCTATTTAACATGGCCATTTTAATGAAGAACAGAAAAATATTCTGCATAGTGAAAACTTCCTCATGGGGGAGAGCCAGAACATCCTGAAGGAGACTCAGCCGGTGTGAACACCCCTCATTAGTGCACTGCAGTTTCACATTAGGGGATCTGTACAGTTACTGTGGGAGAACGGGCTGGGACCCTCCAAAAGGGGTAGCATTCACTCATTGCTCCTCATACCATCACATATCTAATACTGACTCACACACTCCTCAGTGGTTTATCATCTTGATTTCCTCCTCCTTGGAGATCCGTGCCTAATTGAAGTATTGGTCGTATCCTGCTCTAACACGTGAGCAGAGATAGCATCACAGGGCTGCAGGCACACGCGAAAAGGTGACAAGAGAGGCCTCAGAATACCAAGAGGAGCAAGTGATGCTCTGGTAAATACAATGACACCTCCAAAAGGAAGGAAGCAATGCCAGCTGTGGGAGCTGGCTGTAATTGAACGATCCTGCAAGGCAGAATCTGACAGTCACAAGATGGTACTTCAGAGCAAACATCATCAAGATAAGGAAGTCATTTTATTTTTTTTCTCAAAAAGATCAAGTCACCCTCTTATCTTGCAGGTAGTTTCCTGCAGCCCATATTACAGGAATTAATTCCCTTGTCCATTCTTCTCAACACACACCAGTATTTTTTGACCAAAGTACTGCAATATAGTTGCCCTCAGAGTGTGCTCTTCACTAAAAAGGGGCTGCTCTTGCCTATTAGATAATGAAACAAATTGACAGATTTTCAGATATGGCAGCAGTCAGTTCCCATTGAGAACAAGATATGTGTCCCCTCTCCCACTGAGAAACAATGAGGTCTCTACCCTGTCTTCTCACTTCTCTTCTTTTTTCCATCCCCAATGCATTAGGTCTCTGTCAGGAACAACAGCTACACTACAGGTCATGGAGATTTCCCTGTGCACTCGATAGGAACTGAAACTTCTGCTAGCAAGTTTTTCTTTCTGGATTTGTTCACCATAGAGGTATGATTGTTTTGGTGGGGACTGGGATTCCTGGGTCCTCACTCTGCCACTGAGTTACTGCAGAGGTTTGAGATGAGTCACGTCACGCCTTCATGTTTGTGTTTGCTCATCTTATGATTGCTGCATGGTGTAACACGTGTCCTTTAAGCACCGCGTGTGAAATAGGAACAGCTTTTAGCACAGCCATGGCCCCTCTCATGGAAGCTTTTATAAATAGGATAGATCTGCAGATATGTCAATATTTTTCTCGAACACATGACACCACCACCATAGTGAAGGAGAAACGAAGGCACAGAGCAGTGCAAAGCTGTTTAAAGGAAAAAAAAAAAAAAAAAAAAAAAGATAAAAAAAAAAAAGTAAAAGGCTTCTGTCCCCACATCTAAGAATCTTATAGGTTGCATTTTCAGAGACCTACAGAATCTTACAAGTCTGGGGCATGGTGCATCCTTCCCCATTGGGGTGTCATTCGTTTGGGGAGCCAAAATTAACCTCTGGTGTAAATCCAGAGTCTCAGGGGTAAAGCCAGGGTCTGATCCAATTCCCACTGCCATCCAAGGGCAGATTCTCATTGACGGCAGTCAGAACTGGATCGTGCTCCAGACACACTGAGGTCTGATGGCTCCGGCCAACAGAATTTGCCCGGTGAGTGCCAAGGGAAGCATAAGGCATTCTCATTTCAGCAGAGCCCGTCTGGTGTCAGTGAGTCCATCAGCTCCATCCTTCTAGCGTACGTGACAGCCTGACAGCTGCCAAATACCTCCCTCAGACACCTTTCAGACGGCTCCTGTTTATTTTTAGGACAGCTCTTTCCAGTCAGGGCTCAGATGTGTGTATCATTACATAGAAAAGGGGGATGGTGGCAGAAAGAAAACACACAGCTATTATTTCTATTATTTTTCTTTCTTTACCAATGGTGTGGCTGCAGATTTTCTCATGTACCCCTGTGCCCCATCTGCCCATGTTGGGACCATTCATTTTAAGAAAAGGGGTGATATTTTAGCCTATGAAAGCCAGCAGAAGGAGAAGCATAGCAGTGAAGTCAGCTTATGAAATATTGAAGCAGTGAAACCCTCACTGGAACACGTGAATGGCTAATGCCAGTTCCAATTAATTTTGAATTTTTCATTAAACCATTATTAAAAGCAAGAGGACAGCAGAAATAAGGGAAATTGACTTGGGCAGTATATTAAGTACCTTAGTTTTGCTGGAGGATGTTTTATTATCTGTCCAAAGCAATTATTTCACAAGCTCCTGATAGTTTGTGGGCTAAACAGAGGTATAGGTTGAAGTTCTAGGTGGTCTTTTCTTAAAGTTATTTTAATCCTCATCCTCTGCCCTGTGCCTCACAGCCTAATTGGGCAATGTCTCTGGGATGCCATATCTGGAGGACAAGACATGGAGTCAGAGTTCTGAGAATCTGTGATAATGTGTCACTCTGGCGTTATTTACAAATCAAATAAAAACTTATTGACTTAAGCTTTTCCCCATATTGAGGGCAAACAGAGAATGTGCAAACATTCAGAGAAACATTCATTAGGAAAGCCTGAAAAGCAATTTAAAACCTAGGTGGGCTATGATTTTTTTAAGAACTAAAGCAATAGCATTTAATAAAACATAGTCTCCTCCTTTCCTGCTCTCAAAGCTTCCCTACTCCATTGACTAGAGCAAAAAGAGAAACACCTGCTTAAATTAGGTGCTTCATTAAAATGTCTCTTGTTAGTTGAGATAATCCTAGGCCTTATAATGTCTTTTTATAATGCCAGAATAGAGACAGATATTTCTTAGCCTTTTTTTTGGCAACGGCTGTGTTTTGCTGCCTGCTGTGCTGCTGTCCTTGCAGAGGAGGACAGAAAAGTGGGATGTTGCTCTATCAGGAAATAAAGGTTTCTTCATTTCCTGGTAGCAATCATATGGAAAGTGCGACATCTGGGGAAAATAAGACCTCGATTCCCCTGGAGGACTCTTTGGGGAAACTCCTCTGTCAATGCTGGCCTTTCAGGCAAGTAAGATACTGTGCTGGTTCCTGAAGCTGTCTGATCCCAGGACTCACAGTCACTAAAGCTTAAAACAAAGCATTAGCTGGCAGGCTCATTCTCTACCCCATGGTCATTCTGCTCCATTACTGAATGGCGCAGAAGGAGGCTGTGGTGTTGTGACCTCTGAGACCCACCCTGGCTGCTGGGGAACATGGGGCTGGGAAAGGTTCACTCACTGCAAATGAATGGCTGTGCAGGGCAAATCAAAAGGTTTGACAGTAATAGCTTACAGTTAGAAATCTCCAGTCCAAAATGCAGCCTGCCACCTAATCCACTCAGTGCCCCAGATATCTTAGGTAATGGGGCAGCTTAAGGTGCTAATATTTATATTTCTGAAAGCCCAGAGGCCCCAACTAGAGCTGTACCACCATGTGCCAAGTGCTTTACAGATAAGAAAGATGAGTAAGGCCTTTTCTATCACCCAGTGCTTCCCTCCTCCTGAGATGTGCTTGATTATAAAATGACTGGGCTCACTTTAGATGTCAAGTTACATCTACAGGAAATGAACAAAGAGCTAATAAATGATTAATAAATGCTTTGAAAAATGGGTAATTAAATGAAACAGCTTTTTAGAGTTCAACGGAAAAGCACAAAACATGTAAGCCCAAGCGATAACACTTCTCCTGATATAACTTATCTACAGCATACTGCTCACATCTGGAAGAGTGCTTAGAAATACTATTAACTTCTTGTGCACCACGAATAAAGGGAGCCTTTGTGAAGGAGGAACAATTCTTCTCCTGGGGATAAGGGCAAATTCCTCATTGTTTAGACCATTTAAAAGCCGTAAAAGCTGGAAGGTACTTACGGTAACATATATTGGGAGGTGTGTGTGATGAGGGAAAGAGGCAATCTTTGCACTGACCCTATCCTGTCATCTGCCTGTCAAGCTATAGGGTCCTGTTCTCCCAGGCCAGATGTCCTTTCTGTTACACTGGATCCCTATCCTGCATCTCCTTGCCTGGCACAGGGGAAAATGTCTTGTCATCCTGCCCTGCTCCATACAACAGTCAGGAGTTCTGATCCCATGTTTGGCACAGGATTGAGCTCAAAACAGGCTTCAGAAAAAGCTGGGTATTTTCAGCTTTGAAGGAGCAAACTTGTCTGGTTTTGGAACCACAAGTTTCTAAGTGAAAGCTAGTTGTGAGATGGTGACATTTTCTGGTGGAAAGGGAAACATGAAGGAACAAAAAAACAGTAACGCACATGTTAAATGAACCAGTCAAGTGCAGACAATGGAAAAGATGAAAAATGGATATAGGGGAAAGCATTTTGCAGTGGTAGGTTTTTCTTGCTGCAATTCTTTATAACTTCCCAGATAGGAGATTCATGACCCTAGGAAGCAGTCTGTATCCTCCAGGGTTTGGCCTGCAGCAGCCCATGACTCATTCACCTGCCAGGTTTGGCAGTAAGCTGAGAAACAAGCAAGATAACAAAACATCTTATGGAAGCAGCAAAACAAGAGATGAATGAATTAACTGCTGGATGAGTGAAAAAAAAAAAAAAAATATATATATATATATATATATATATATATATATATATATATATATATGTATAAACCTCTGTGCACAAAGTGGGGGGGGAATAGATAGAGCGAGTGAGTGCTCATGCCACTGGGAACTCCAGAGGAGCCTGCCTCCAAGGCAGCCAGCTCCATTTATTTGCAGGCAAAACAAATTCAGGATGCCTCAGTCTTAAAAGGTGAGGTAGGCGGAAATAAAAGATTTGAGGCTCTACCAGCCATTCCACCAGCAGCAAGATGGTTTTCCAGGAGCTCAAGGAAGAAAGAGGATTTGTGGATCTACATTGCCATCTAATGGCAAGGAGGAGCTGAAAGCTTTCAGTACAGCCCAGAAATGGGCTACACTAGCAAAATAACTGAGGAAGGAATGGTCCATAGCGATGACTGTCCTTTGGTCTAAAAGGAAATCTTTCCCTGTGACAGAATGGCAGTCCCCGGTGAAGGCAATGCAGCTAACCCAGATAAAGGACGGGTAGACAAAGTCTTGGGATAGAGGCTGCTGATTTCTGCTCTTCTGGCATCGTCTCCACTCCATTCTGTATTAGCCAGGAACATGCACATAGGATGGGATTTGCTTTCCCTTTTGTTTGTACCAGATACTGGCATAGATATAGGCTTCCCAAGCAGGTGTGCATTTCAGGGGCTGAGTGAATCCTGACATCCCATTCAAAACAGTTAACTCAGCATCTCAGGTGTTGAAGACCCTGTAGAAAAATACAGATAACCAGGATTAGATATGAAAAGAGGTCAGTTCCCTTCCGATCTAGGCACAGGAAGAGTAGATCTGGCCTTTTGTTCACACCTAGCCCAGCACATTGTCTGCATCAGTGGTGAGTCATGGATATGTAATGAGACAGTAGCTGAAAGAGGATATTACTACCCTGCCATACCCTTTACACTGGGTGTTAGCCCTGCAGGGAAGACATACAAATAAAATTCAGTGAGATGTGAGGTTTTATGGATTTCATCGTTTCTAACCAAACATTTAAAAGGAAATGCCAGGAAGAGACAAACTTGGTGTTCATTCTGGTGCCACCTTTGTTACAGCATGCTGCTGAGGATGCACTGTATTACATAGTTTCTAGAACAGAAACTTTACAAGAGAGAATTGAGTGTTAGCAGATACCTACATTAAGAAACCAAAGGAAACTTGGTAAAGGATTATCAGAAGTTTCTTCTACTTTGACACGTTTGTAGCCTTGATACATGCAGCTTTGCATATAAGGAGCTCATTCAATGTGAAAGAGGAAGGTGATACTTTATGACCATGAGTTTCAAACGAGGAGAAGCCAGGGAATAGATTAGGGATGTAAAGTATCAGCTCTTTCCAGATAGTGAAATGGGCCATGGTGTCAGTACCTCAGTACCAATTAATTTCTAAGGAGAAAAAAAAAAAAAAAAAAAAAAAAAAAAAGGAAGAAGAAAAGAAAAAGAAAAGTGGAGTAGGGATTGAGAATATGGGAAAAAATGGAGAATTGCCAGACCTCAGTCCACAGGACCAAAAGGACCACCCCCCCCTCCAGTCTGTTAAAACGCCTGCTGTGACATGCTTCCCATGCAGCGTGCTGCCAAAGAAATGAGCACACTCCTGAACAATTCAACTTCATTTCCTCCTGGTATCGTCTCATATTTACACACAATCTTGCCAAGCCTTGCTGGGCCCAAACAATCATACTGAAAGAAGAGGAATAAACAAAGGAATTCCTACAACCTATAAAATGCTCTCCTGCCTGCCCAAGAAAAAGGAAATGGTTTGGAGGGAGGTCTCTTTTTTCTTTCTTGGTTGCTCACTGTTTTCCAAGCTAATGAAAGCCAGAGGCTGTGGGAGTGACGGGATTAACATTACTGAGGGACCAGAGTGGATTTTTCAGGTATTTCTCTCCAGTTTGTGAAGCAGGGAGGGGAAGAAGGGAATGTACCTGGTTAAAGGGCTACACAAGATGACATGTTCCTTGACGTTCCTTTCTAAAAGTGGCTCTGAGTCATGCTACAGAGTTGATATGTAAAATGTTTCTCCTGCGGTAGAAATACAATAGTAAAAGAGCCTTTTGAGTGCTCAGTTCTCCAGCCCCAATTCTAAGCCTGCCTAAGCCTGCAGCAGGAGAGGGGCTGGTGAGCTGGCTGGAAAGCCTCCTCTGCCCCCCTCCGTAATCAGAAATTATGGAGAGGCTGCGAGAGCTGTCATAGAAACAGCTCGAAGCATGCCGAGGGCTACATACAGCTGTAGTCCCAGGGAAAGGCATGCATAGTCTTGCAGCTACCTCCATTGTATGGGTTCCCGTAAGTGCTGGGTCAGACGGGGTGAACGCCATACTTGCCCCACACACAACCCCACCCCCCATTTTTTCCCACACTTAACGTGTTTCCAAAGCTGTACCCCCAAACCTGCTTCTTTTGTTAGTTTTTAACATCATTCCTGAAGGTTTAGCAGCACTGCTACTTCAGAGCCTCACCCTGTCTCCTTAAATCGGTTCCATGCTCTGAACTATCAGCTCTTTGTTTTGGCTGCTTTGTCTTTCACTGTTCAAGTCATGGAAATCAAAGTACACCCATGGGGTCACCTTGCCACAATGGTACCTGTGGGACAGAGGAAGGGAACAAGTATTCTGGTTTCTGTGAGGAAAAAATACGTTTAATTATGCCAGGTGTACTGAGGAGTCATCTGCAGTGTGGGCAGGCAGCGGACACCACACCGGGGAGACGCAGGGCTGGTGCCCAAGCACGCTGCTTTGTGTTTCCAAGCATACACGACTTAAATCTGTTAAAATTTCAGATAACATTTTTGTAAAGGTTAAAACCCTGCAGGCAGGGTTATTTAATTGCTCCTGATGAGGGGTAGAAGCACGGGCGGTGCGGAAGGCGCGCGCAGGAAGGCGGGCGCACAGCCCTCTGGGAGCTGTAGTCCTCGGGCGCTCCGCCATCTTGGCGCCGCCAGAACACCGCGCCTGGGGCGCTCCCTGGCCGCCATCTTGGGCCGGGGGCGAAGTCTACGTGTGGGGAAGGGGAAGGGGCCGCCGGGATGGGGTTTTGGGTTGGTGGCAGTGCGAGCAGTGCTTTTATTTGGAATTGGGAGAGCTGTAAGTCCTTCATAAAAGGCAAGCTGAGCAGCCTTGCGAGTGCTCTGACTGGCCTGGTGGTGCTTGAGTATGGTTTGTGACCTTACTCATGTGTGTTGTGGTAGCTCCATGTGCATTCTACCACCAGAGCAAGCTTAAATTAATAAAGGTGGCTTATTTTTGTCCTTTTTTTTCTTTCTTCCTTCACTGAGGTCTCTCTTGAAGGTCTGGATAGCACTGAAGTGCTTTTCCAGCCCATCTCAGATGGGAGGGGGGCTGCCAGGCTATGGGTTGGGGATTTGTGGTGCCCCCATGTCTGGGGATGTGAGCGATTCTGAGGGAAGGCCTCTGAGGGTTTGTGTGGGTAAGGCAGCTTGGGCATGAAGTTAAGTTAGAGCATATGAAAGGATGTGAAAGGGTAGCTGGGCTATGGGGATCTGTTTAATAGGATTGGAGTAGGAAATAGGGCTCATCCCAGGGCCATTGGATGCTCTTCTTGGGTTGCCTGAGGAGCTGCTCCTGATGCTGTTCCCAGGGCCTGCTATTGCCTTGCTTGACAAGACAGGAGGTGGCTGCTGCATATAGGAGAATAAATTATTTACGGTGCTTATCAGGCTGCAGTGTCAGATGTAATGTTCGGTCCTGAAGTATTTAGCGAGTGAAATTTCAAAGACAGGTGCTCAAACTCACTGAGCTCCTTTAAGCCTGAACTTGGAATCCAAATCTGAACTCAGTTATGTATTATACAATTATAGATCACAGCTGGTTCCTTAAAACAAGTGGATATTTTCATAGCACAAAATAAATAAAAAATTGCTCTCAGCACATGTTCTACATGTTTTTATAGTGTAAGTCTAGCTATCTGTTTTGTTGTTGTTTTTAATTTTTAGTGTCGTTTTATTTTTGTAGGAATTAAAAAAGACACTTCTTTGTACTTATAATAATGGCATAATAGTAATGAAGTCAGGCCACTCCCATTAGATCTATGGGGCTGTTTAATTGCTCTGCAAACACTAAGGGGTGCTAATAAGCTTGCTTTCAAGCATGTGTTCATATGTCAACACTTCTGCTTTGTCAGAAGCTTAAAAATGGAAACAGTTTTCTCTTTAAGAAAACAGGACCCAAATAAGGAGATGATGGAGTGGTGAAGATTCCTCTAGTGAGTCTGTTCCAGCTCATTCCTTAGAAAGGCTGCATATGAAAGATCAGAGAAGAGGCCAGTAGATCTGGGTTTCGTCCAGGGGTCTCCAGGTTTAAAGCTCTCTACAGCTACTTGAGCTCAGTTTCCCTCTGACTTGGCTGGGCACAACTCCTTTCTCTGCCCAACTCATAAAAAAAAAAAAATCTAAAAGTTTAGTCTTCAGGATTTTTTCAGTTGCGCGACAAACACAACCTATTCTTTAGCAAAAATGGAAGCTATCAAGAAAAAAATGCAGATGTTGAAGTTAGACAAGGAGAATGCAATAGATAGAGCAGAGCAGGCTGAAACGGATAAGAAGGCAGCTGAGGACAAATGCAAACAGGCAAGTAGAAATAAAATCACAGATTGTGCATGTGCTGTGGAAGTAAGTGTAATTAAATATCGTGTTGCAACTCTGATTCAGAGAAAAATATAACTTGAATTTGGGTTTTTTGTTAATCTTTTGCCTTTTTAAGATGTTACGCTCGTACAGCCGGTGCTAGGTATTAACTTTTCAGCTATATTTGCAAATTTTTAAAGACTGTCTTGTTTAAGTTTTTTAAATCATACGTAATTGCTTTAATTTTCTTGTGCTTATGATTCTGTGGAAAAGACTTCACAGACTTAAAATCAAAACTGTATAGCTTGAACACCTGTAGGACTAGTGTTAATACCTCCTGAGGTCAGCTGTGTCTAAAACTTAATTGAGCCTCTCCTTGAAGTGAATCAAGAAAGTTCACTTGACTAGTCTTTGGTATACAGGTGCCCCTTAGAGGTGCTGGCTGTGACTTGACAGTAGGTATGCTGTTATTGTTTTGTTAGGAATGATCAGCAATATCTTAATTTGAAAGCCCTAATTTTATCTGAATTACACAGATAACATTTGTATATTCTGTTGCTTTTCAGTGTTCTGCATTCTGGGTGTCTACCTCATGTACTTTCAGAATGATCTTGAAATGTATTTTGACTACATTCCAGTTTGTTATAGAACTTCTTATAAAATTCTCATGTCTTTTCCATTTACATTCTTTAAATACGTTTGCTTCTGCTACATCTTCCAGATTGCTCTTACGCATTGTTAGTGTTCATTTGGCCAAATGTTGCTTCTGTTCAAGTTCAGTTTGAGAACTTTGGGTGATAATCTTCCGTTCATGTAGCTAAAGCAACAGGAAAGATGCTTCCAAAAGGGTCGGCTGCTGCTGTCTTCCTCCCACCCCCAGCTTATGGAAAACTACTCTTCACTTCTGTTCCCTTACAGTAAGCTTCTGCAAGCTTCATACACCACCACGTCAATGTAGTCGCTGTTTCTTTCATAGCCTCTGAGGTGTTGATCAGATGCAGCTCTGCTGGGCCACACTTCTTCCCTAACAAATGTTTCTGCACTCAGTGGCAGAAGAGCCACAGCAGATTGTTATTCAGAGTACTTAATGGTGATTGAAATGCTCAGCCTTCCTTGGCATTTAGTTAGCAAAAGTTTCCTACTAAGTGACACATTTGTGAGAATTTTTTAAGTATATGAGGATAATTCACAACAAAAAGCTAAAAAAGAGAAAACGAGTCTTTGATCTTATTCCTTGTCTATGAATTGTACACGTTTTTTTTTTATTTTTTTTTATTTTTTAAATATAGGCACAATACTCAAGTAGTGATTTTACTGTCATACACAAAGGAAACGTCACTTCCTTCATCCTGCTAGTTGTCCCCCTGTTACAGCATCCAAGTGAGCATATTCAGTTCTCTCACACTATCTGGTTACTCTAAAAGTATAGCAACATAAACACTGCTCAGGAATAGCACACTACCAAAAATGCTGTTAAAGCTATCTTTGAAGCTAGAATGAAGAAAATACGTGCCCTAAAACATAAACTATTTTGAGTGAACTATTTTGATAGCCTGAAGTTTTGTGGGGGCGGAGTTAAATTGTTAAATCTGTTTCTGTACAGACTGAACTGTTTTGTATCGCAAATGGAGCAGATGGGCTTGCAGGCGCACCCTTATCAGCAGCAAGCCTCCTGATAATGCAAATTCTAAAGGGAGCATGAGACAGTTTGTCACTAAACAGTCTCCCAGCAGGTTATAAATAGTATCATTGTAGTGCACAATATGGATTTATATGGTATGGAGGAGAGAGCCTGAACCTCATGGTGGGATGGGGTGTACCTTGTTGGCCCGCAATTAGCCACAGAACGATTCAGGGTGGAAGGGACCTCCAGAGGTCATCTGGTCCCACCTCCTGCTTACGGCAGGGTCTGTAGCAGGCCAGAACAATTCCTTCCTGCTCTCAAAGTATCACTTTAAGTGTCTTGAATGATGTGCAAAAAAAGAAAATGAAGGAATGATAACTACATTTTTCAAGTTATACAAAAATTAAAGTTTCCTAATAGATCACCAGGTAATGGTGTTAAACACAAGAATTCAACCTTAAAACATTTTTATTTATGCTGTAGAATGAACTGCTGCAGGATGTTGTGGAGTCCAAACTAGAAATGTGGTGTAAAAGGGACTGTACCAAGTGTTAAACCAGATCCTGAGTGTGCAGTGATGAGGAGTGTTGTTACAAAGCACGTTTTTAATGACCTTTCCCTGGAACCTGCTACCAGTCAGGCTCCTTGCAGTAAGAGAATCTGGTCTTTTTGTGACTCTGTTATGATACATTGAAACTAATGGTAAAGAGGGGTTTCAGCCATGTTAAACTGTAGCTGATAATATGCCACAATGTTTTGTTTGTTTGTGTTTTCTTGAAAGGTGGAGGATGAGCTGGTAGCTCTGCAGAAGAAGTTGAAAGGAACCGAAGATGAGCTGGACAAGTACTCCGAGGCTCTCAAAGACGCCCAGGAAAAACTAGAGCAGGCTGAGAAGAAGGCCACTGATGTACGTACCTACATCTAACATCTGTCTGTAACTACGCTGTGTTTTGCAGTGTGCAGGTAGTACGTTGATGATACGAATCTCTGAGAGTTGTTGTATTGCAGGACTTCAGTCAGGGGCTGGGATTGCAGTGTTCGGTTGCAGGTATGTAAGTCTCCTGCCTGCTCCAACAGCATGAATGCTGCTCAGCACCCAGCGCATGGCGCACAGCTGCCCTGGGCCATCGGCTGGGGTCTAGGGGCTTTAGGGTGACCTTACAGCACCGCACCAGCACGGGGGTGCTGGGGGGGGGGGGATTTCCAAGCCCCGGGACGCGAAGGGAGCTCCGAGATGCTCCTGGAGCAGCTCAGAAGCGTCTGGGGGAGCAGCACGGAGCTGCTGCAGCTTTGGCTTCGGCTGGGGGCTGCCGGTAAACGGGGTACGGGGAGGACGGGGGACGGGGGGGGGGGTCGGGCCCGGAGCCGCGCCCGTCCCGGTTCCTCTGCGCTGACGTCACCAGCCCACCTCCCGCCACGTGACGTCATCGGCCCATTGAAAGGCGCGGGGCCGCGCGCCGCCACGTGCAGCACCTCCGCGCCCTGCCCGCCGCCCGCACCGCGCCCATGGCCGCGCCGAGCTCGCTGGAAGCGGTGAAGAGGAAGATCCAGTGCCTGCAGCAGCAGGCCGATGAGGCGGAGGATCGCGCCCAGGTCCTCCAGCGGGAGCTGGACCTGGAACGGGACCTGCGGGAGAAAGTGAGACCGCCCGGGCTGTGCCTGCTCGCCTCTCTCGGTCGCTCTCTCCCGGGCTGCCTGCTCCTTCCTTCCTGTCTCTGGCTCTCTCTCCGCTGGGGGGTCTCCTGGCTCTCCCCCCCCCCGCCCCGTTCCTCAGCTGTCCCCTCGCTGCTCCGCTCCGCAGCTCCCCGCGGAAAGCCGCGATGCTGCCGCAGCGCCTCGCCCGCGCCGTCCTCCGGGGGCACCGGGCTCGGCCGGGGCGCCGGCTGCTTGCCGCTCTCGGGGCCCTTCCGTGCGGAAAAGGCAGCGATGGGCAGCGCGGAGCGGTTGGGAGTTGAGTAGGAAATCGGTGCTTAATTAAGGGAAAAGCGCCGCATGACAACGAGCCGAGAGTTCCCGCCTCTCGGCGCCGCACCGCTGGCTCCGGCACAGCTGGGAAATGTCCGAACTGCTGGAAAATAACTTCTCCCTCCTGGTTTTCACAGAGAAATGAGCGCTCTCCGCTAGCGTGCCGCTCTCCCGGGGCTGGACAGCTGGTTTCACTTAGATTTGTGTGTGATCAGCCTTCCCGGCATCTTCCTGCTATTTTATCACATGTCAGCGAGTTAGTTTTACCGTATAAGGACTGCGGGCTGCTTCTGGGAGAGGTGGAGCCAGGCTAACTCCAGCTTCCCAGTGGCCCCATCTCCATAGCTCTGGAATCTTGTTTAATTAAAATGGGACTTAAAAATGTCCTGTCTAGTGGAAGAAGTTGCAGACTGCCACGTAACAGACGCCAGTTTTCTCCATGATCGATGCCTTGTGTGCAAATCTAGTAAGTTAAGTATATAGCACTGGATAGAAAACAAATGAAATGCTGGGTAATTGTGACTGGAGGAATCCTGTGTCAGCTTCCATTTGGATCGGAGGCACAGAAATCCGTTCCAAGAGGGTACAGCTATGAGCGGAAACCACATCCTCCAACTTAGGAGGAGCAGTCAGTAACCAAGTTTCAGAAGCTGCTGCAAAACAAGTATTTTGCAGAGTGTTTCACATAATGTGAAAAACGAGTGCTCTGGCAGGACCTATGGCCCATAAAAGTCCACTTTAAAAAAAAGCTGTTAATCTGATATATGGCAATCATGCTCAGATTTGGGAAGACCTATACACTAAGTGATTGAGCAAACCTAGCAATTATTAAAGTGAGTCTTTTTCTCCACAAATAATGAGTGATTAAAGGGGCCATATCTTAATAAACATTATGAAATCGTGGACACTAATTTGTTCATATTGTGTGTATGCAAGCATTTCCCCCAACAACCTCTTTATTTGTTATATAGTCTGTCCTGAAACAAAAGGTAACTACTGCTCAGTTTACTCAATAATACATAAACAGACCTTATTATTAAGAAATGTTTATTGCCTAATTCCTTAAGTACCACAGGAAGCAATGAGAAAGGAAAGGGAGCTTATTTTAAGAACATATTTAATTTTGCCCTATTTACGTTACAAAGAAGACTGACTCTCATGCTGCGGCCAACTGTATCCCCTGCCACTTAAAGATTATATACCATTGGCAGGCTTAGGAGGCCAAAGCAGCTTTAATTTCAGCAATGTGCTATGATAGGATATTACTGTAATTTGTGATGGAAAATAGAAATCAAATGTGCAGCTTTTGGAACAAGCCTTTATGCAAACCATTTGGTTTTTAACTTTGAATTCTACTGATAGATCCAGCCATGTGAAGTGACCTGAGAAAGCTGCTCCATTTGCAATCAGTGCCTAATCCTTTGTTGTGTGGCAGGAATGACAAGTACCACTGAAAAAAGAAAGGAGAAGCACATACTCCATACCTTGACATTCCTGAGATGCCACAGTTTAAACAAACAAAAAGCAGAGAGAGAGAGAGAGGTTTTTAGAGCTTTCCTGCTGTAGCAAGGAGAAGCCTTTGCAATTGAAAGGAAAACTGATTAGATGTGAACATTGGCATGCACAGAACCTCAATTCTAGGTGGTTATTTCACGTAGGCTGAAGGTGAGGTGGCAGCTCTGAACAGACGTATCCAACTAGTGGAAGAGGAGTTGGATCGTGCCCAAGAACGGCTGGCCACAGCCTTGCAGAAACTGGAGGAGGCTGAGAAAGCAGCGGATGAGAGTGAGAGGTGTGTTTTCTTTTCTTTTCTTTTCTTTTTCTTTCTTTCTTTTTTTTTTTTTTTTTTTTTTTGGTAGCAAACAAAACCAAATATACACAGCTAAAATATTCCAGTATCTATGTGTGCTAATGCATATTGGAGGTCAGAGACTCAGAACTAGAGGCACGGGGGGAAGGGGAAGGTTCTTAATTGAGTAATTCTGTTAGCCTAAAAGAACATGATAGTATGGTTATAATGGGATGCTTTCTAGTTATAAATATTGAATTCTGCTTCAGGACTTCTGAGATAAAAGTGCTAAAATGCTTCTACATTAAACACACACTTTGATTTCTGCAGAGGAATGAAGGTTATTGAGAACAGAGCAATGAAAGATGAAGAAAAAATGGAAATCCAGGAAATGCAACTGAAGGAGGCCAAGCATATTGCTGAAGAAGCTGACCGCAAATATGAAGAGGTAAAAAGGCTGCCTAAATAAGGAAGTGATAAATCATATGGGAGAAGTGGGAACAACTTCGTTATTCTTCAGTTTAGTCATTCTTTGTATGCTTTTCACTGTGTGATAGCAACCTTTGAATACTCCCAAAAAAGGAATAACGTTAATGGTGATTTTAGCAGCATTTAAGATAATTAATTCTAAGAAGACTGAAAAGTAACTTAATTGGGGAAAAAGCCTGTGATGTCTGCAGGTTTGTTTTACTCTAGTTTCATTCAAAAGGGAAGCACAAGCATAGTGCTTTGAGAGAAACATGCAAAGGATAGCAGCTTGATACAATTGTTTTCTCTTTCCAGGTTGCTCGTAAATTGGTTATTTTGGAGGGTGAGCTAGAAAGAGCTGAAGAGCGTGCAGAGGTGTCTGAAGTGTGAGTAGCTTTACAAACACAGAACTAGTTTAGAATATAGTAAAGGTTAATGCTGCATTTAATTTAAAAAAATCTACTGCTAGCAGAAAAGCACGTAGTATATTTGGAAAAGCTTTTTGCACCTTATACACCCAACTTTCTGCTTTCAGACTTAATAAATATTTTGTATCTTGTAATTTTAAGACTTCTTGAAAGTAAAATTAAACCACAACAGGGAGAGTAGTAATTTCTCCTTTTTTTCCCTTGTAGTAAATGTAGTGACCTTGAAGAGGAGTTAAAGAATGTCACTAACAATCTGAAGTCTTTGGAAGCTCAATCTGAAAAGGTTGGTTCTTTAAGTAACATAAGGGATGGGGGCAAAGTCAAAACTTGTAATTAAAATTCATAGAAATAAGGGGGTTAGCTGACTGCCTGTGTAAAGAGACTATTGATAATGCTGAATTGGTTCTCTTACACTTCCAGACTTTTTTGTGCTGTATATGAAAGTAAGCTAGTGACTAGTCTTAAAATGAGTTTGAGATGTCTTGACAAAGAGGAAAAAAGTATGCAAAGGGTGTATGCAACTGTTGTAAAAGGAAAAGTGGTTATAAACAGTGGCCACGTTTCCACAAACATTTGTTGTTGCTGCCACAACTTCCCTTAAAGAGTGTTTGTTTTCACAGTACTCAGAAAAAGAAGATAAATATGAGGAAGAAATCAAGATTCTCTCCGACAAGCTGAAAGAAGTAAGTTTATCCATCCCCAAACTGTATTTTGGCATTTTTTTGTTTGTTTGTTTTTAACAGCACTCTTATCTTATTTGTTTTTTGTTGTGTTTTTTTTTTTTTTTTAGGCTGAAACTCGTGCTGAATTTGCTGAGAGAACAGTTGCCAAACTGGAAAAGTCTATTGATGATCTGGAAGGTATGAAATCACTCCAGTTCTTGTTTTTCAAATCTTCAATTTCAAGTCAGACAACAAAGTCCTGGGAGTGAGTAATATATTTTATTGGGAAATGACAGAAGTATTCATCAGGTATATAGGTGAGCCAGCATGATAAAGCTGGTAATCCACCAGACATACCTGTCTGGCCCAGCTGGTACCTATTGGCCAAAGGGAATTTTGCCAAAAGAGGTTCTTTTCCAAAAACTTAGTAACAATAACCTCATTTTGGCTAACTCATACACGTATATGCTCAAACACCCTTTCAATTAATAATAAAATCATAGTCCTATTTATCCTGATTACTGAAAAATAAGTTTGTAAGATAATTTTTTTTTTTAAAAAAGGACATGTAGAGACCTGGCAGGTGGGTGTATTTTTGCTTTCATACTGGTACTCAATCACAGATTTGTTTTCTTCTTTTGTTTTCCTCCATAATTGCTTCGGTCGCTGCCTTCTGCCTGTCTCCGTGTCTTCTGCTATACACCTTTTCCTCTGGACTGTTTTTCTGCATTTCTTGCTGAAACATGCCTTCTGCCCTCGTGACTGATAGATGAGCTGTACGCTCAGAAGCTGAAGTACAAAGCTATCAGTGAGGAGCTTGACCATGCTCTCAATGACATGACCTCTCTGTAATTTGCACTTGTTTGGGGGGCGCTTTGACTTGCTGCATTTCTTAAGCTTTTCTTGCCTGTAATACCTGTCACTTCTGTGCAATCCAATCCTCTCTGTAAGAACCGAACTCAATAAAAACAAGATACCTCTCTGCCTTTCAGCTTTTGGGTTTCTTTCCTTACAATTTACCTAAAATAGACCAGTAATGACACTAAGTTCAGCTCCTCCACCCCAGGGTGCAGTCGATGCAGTCAGCACAGGTGGGATGGGCAGGGTGGTGTGGCCTAGGATATATAGGCAACAGGGCCATGCTTGTCCCTGACAACTGCCATAGACCCCAGTCTCTCTCAGCACCCTGACAACCAGGAGAGAACCCAAGCTGACAAAGGCCTGGATTTTGGTATTCCCAAAGACAGGCCCAGCAATGAAAAGCTTTGAGCTTACTTCTGTGCAAGTGCAGAGCTCTGCCTGGTTTAAAGTTGACGGGACAATTAAAACTGTAGGATGTGTCCTACAGGTCAGGTGATAAACCAAAATGCGAGTCTGGCACACAATGCAAGACATGCCCCAAAACCTCACTAAATAAATTGCATAAATAAATAAATAAATAAAAATGGTGGGGGGGTGATTGTTTCTCTTAAATGTCAAGGTAAGTTGTGGGTTTTTTTTGTTTGTTTTTTGTTTTATTTATTTAAAGAATTTATATAAAGTTTTGTATTTAAAGAGAAAAAAAAAGATTTTAAGATTTCTATTTATTTAAAGAGAAAAGGCATTAATGTGGTGTGCATTTTAAGTCCTGTTTTTTCTCCTTTCTCCCCAGAAAAACTCGCCCAAGCGAAGGAAGAGAACCTGGGCTTGCACCAGACACTGGACCAGACACTAAACGAACTGAACTGTATATGAAGCGGGGAAGTGGAGCTCGGCAGCCCCCTGAGGCATCAACCCTCCCCTCCCGTACCGCGCCGCTCCTCCTTTTTTCCCTCTCTGTACCCTGGAAAACCAAAAAAAAAAAAAAAAAAACTAAACACAACAAACTTTTAAGTTATGACCAGTATCGAACCACGGGGGGCACCGGGAGGGAGCCTCGTGCGTTGGGGGCCGCCCCTAGCCCGACCTCCCGCTCAGTTCTGTGGGGTTTTTGTGGGGCCGGGATCCGCCTCCCGACGTCGCCCGGCGGCCATTAAACGGTTCTGTCAGCCCCGCCTCGCCTCCGTTCCTCGCTCCGCGCATCACGTGACGCCCCCCTCCAATCGCGTCGCTCCTCGCCGCGCCGAAGCCAATGAGGCGCCGGCTCCCTTCCCTTCCTGCCGGGTCCTGCGCGGGAGCCGCGCCGCTCGGCTCAACCAATGGGAAAGCAGTGGGCGGTGATGGGCGGCGGGCTCGGCCTATGAGGCGGCCCGGGGGGCGGGGCGGCGGCCGGGCAAGATGGCGAAGACGTACGACTATCTCTTCAAGCTGCTGCTCATCGGCGACTCGGGTGTGGGGAAGACGTGCGCGCTCTTCCGCTTCTCCGAGGACGCCTTCAACGCCACCTTCATCTCCACCATCGGTACGGGCCGCTCCTGGTCGCTCCCCAGCTCCCCTCTGGTTCTCGGGAGGCTCCGGGGCCGCCTCAGCCCCGGGTCGCTGCGGGGCTGACGGGGCCGTGACGGGGCCGTGACGGGGCCGTGTCGCCGCGTGCCCGGGCCGCGGGTGAGGGAGGCTCCGCCTGTGGTGCCCCGAGGAGTCCCGGCCCCAGCCGGGAGGTGAGGGGGACGCGCGTGAGGCCGGTCTGTGAGGAGGAGGGAAGTAACGCGGCTGTTTCTCGTTCCAGGTATCGATTTTAAAATTAGGACCATAGAGCTAGATGGGAAGAGAATTAAGCTGCAGATCTGGTAAGGCTTTCCTTCTGAAGTGCTGTGAGTTGAGGTCTGGTAGCGTGGTGTCAGTGCGGTGAGACCACGGCTGGGATATTGCGTCTGGTTCTGGGCCCCTGGGTTCAAGGACAGGGAACTGCTTGAGAGAGCCCAGCGCAGAGCCACGAGGGTGAGGAAGGGAGGGGAGCATCTCCCTAGTGAAGAGAGGCTGAGGGAGCTGGGGCTCTTAAGGTTGGGAAGAGGAGACCGAGGGGTGACCTTATTGATGTTTGTAAATATGGAAAGGGTGGGCATCAGGAGGACAGAGCCAGGCTCCTCTTGGTGGCATCTAATGATAATACAAGGGGTAATGGGTGCAAGCTGGAACACAGGAGGTTCCCCTTAAATGTGAGAAGAAACTTTTTCGCTGTGAGGGTGACAGAGCATGGGAACAAGCTGCCCAGGGGAGCTGTGGAGTCTCCTTCTCTGGAGACGTTCAAAAGGTGTGTTCCTTCATGACCTGACCTAGGTGTTTCTGCTTCAGCAGAGGGACTGGACTGGGTGATCTTTCAAGGTCCCTTCCACCCCTTAACGTTCTGTGATTCTGTGGTGTGGAGTAGCAATGTTATCATCTTTTTTTTTTTTCCCATTATGCTCTTCAGCTGTTTATGCTATCATAGAAACCAAAAATCAAGTTTTAGCACACTTAAAAATTGGCTCAACAATATTTAATTAAAAAATTTGGTGGCTTTCATTTGGGCATGGTAGCTTGAGTGGTTTGTGTGAGCCCCACTGTGTTCTGTGTGTTGCAGGGATACGGCTGGGCAGGAGCGGTTTCGAACCATCACGACAGCGTACTACAGGGGAGCGATGGTAGGAGCAACACAGCTTGTGCTAAACCTAAACCAAAGGGTGCAGCTCTCACAATCAAAGCAGCTGGGTTGTAATGCGGGACGTGTGTAACTCTCTCTCTTCCAAGATGTAAACTCTAACCTGGGTAAACACTTAGAGTCATGCTCCTGTTTCTTAGTGCGGTGCTGGAGCTGTACTGGGACAATGTGGGAGGTCCCAGAGGTGGATTTCCACAGTGACTCAGTACAAATACGTATCCGGTATGCCTTATCTAGCAAGATACAAACTGCAATTAAATGTTATGTACGGCTCCGAGCCACCTTTTGTTTTAATAGTGGTTGTTAAGTTGTTCTCTTCTGTTATGGACAAGTCTTTAACTCTTGCTTAAACTGATACTGAAATGAGGTGTTTGTCTCCTTACTCTTTAGGGCATTATGTTAGTCTATGACATCACCAATGAAAAATCTTTTGAAAATATTCGGAACTGGGTCAGGAACATTGAAGAGGTAATTTCTGCATTTACTTACTCGATATTGAAGCTGCTGTTTTCCCTCCAAAAATACATAGAAGTTAAATGCTTCAGAAATGTTATGTTTCTTAAAATAATGCGCTGAAGGCTATGTAGAAAAAAAATGAATGAAAATCAGTAATCAGTGTAGAATTTCTTGGTTAACAGTAATTCATTGTGCTTACACAGGAGCAAGCTTTTGTCCTTGTAGAGAGTAGGGTTCCTATAAGGTAATTATTTCTTGCCATGACAAGCAAACTGAGCTGTCATTATGCAGGACACACACTGAGCTATCAGTGCCTGCAGTAAGCTGCTGGGATCAGGTGTTTTGAGGGAGGTCATAAATCTACAAAAAATGCTTAGCACCACCATCTCTATTTTAAGTGCTTGATGACCTGAATCATTGTCTTATCGATATTTGTCTACAAAAAAATAAGAAGTCCTTTATTTCATTTGTTCCTACCTCAGCACGCCTCTCCGGATGTTGAAAAAATGATCCTTGGGAACAAATGTGATGCAAATGACAAAAGACAAGTTTCTAGAGAGCAGGGGGAGAAGGTAAGTGCAACAGCCTGGTCTCCCCCCTGGTTAGTTGTATTTATGGCCGTTCCTGCAGTTATCCAACTAATGTGAAACTTGCTTTTGTTCAGCTTGCAGCAAGCTTTGGAATTAAATTTATGGAGACCAGTGCAAAAGCAAATATAAACATAGAGAATGTAAGTACTGCAACCTTTCTTTTATTTATGTTATAGTAAGTGCAAACAAGCAACAAGAAAGCTTGCTCATCCTGATTGTATGCAAAACTCAATTGTTAGATGCTTCAGATGTGTTATTAAATACGTGTCCTTGCATCCTTTAAAGGCATTGTGTTCCCAACTTTATGCTAAATAATTTAACTTGAACTTGGTACTTAGACTGTAACACCAGGGCATTACAGTAACTGGTGTTAGAGCAACATCCTAAAAAAAAAAAAAAAAAAAAAAAAAAAAAAAGAAATGGGTTTATGCCTCTGCATACAAGAGCAACATTTACACAGGATGTCATTTGCCACTATAAAACCTGGGCGTGACCCTGCTGGGGGTGGTGTGTGCTCCTACACAGAGACATGGTAGTGAAGTTAGAAAAGATGCAGACAGGGGAAGGAGCATTAAAACCCGGAGGTGGGAAGGGCAGAACTAGAAACAAAATATTCTTCAGGAGCTTGGTGTGTGTGGAAGCTTGGGAAGGCAGCTTACTATTAAACAGAACTGTTGGAGTGCAAGCTGTTAACCGTGTAACTTCTGTTTTGTTACAGGCATTTTTCACTCTTGCCAGAGATATCAAAGCAAAAATGGACAAGAAATTGGTGAGTAACTTTTACTTAGTCCAATCCCTATTTAAAGAGGGGAAGAAAAAAGCCAAATACTAACTACTTTATCACAGTGAGTCAAAAAAACATTTTGTGGCATCTTTCATAGGGGATGCACTGAAGGTTATAGAAATGTAATTCTAGTTATCACAGGCTATGCTCTTGCCTTGGCTTATAAATATTTGGCTCTGCATTTCAGGAATTAGTTGCAGCAGGTGAGGTTTTCTAAATAAAATTCTTTTGTTTGTTTTATTGGAAGCCAAGTGAGAGGTTGAGCAGAGCAGCTTAATGTTACTTTTTGCTCTTTCTGCCTGGAGAACTGAATTGTATGAAGTCCCGGAGGCCCACTTCATTACGCTGTTCCTTATGAAATGAAGCTAATGAAGATTGCATCTACTTTTACTGAACATTCTACCTTTATGTGCCCAGACGTGCTGGTAGAGCTGTAATATTTTGGGTCTTGCTGACAGTTCTGAGGTATTTTAACAAGAGCCAGATGTCCTATAATTTTTCTAATCTCGTCTGCCTTTTCTTTTATGGAAAGAAGAATAGGCACAGTACGTGTTAGTCAAAGCCAACAGTATCAGATGCACTTCTCTGACTTCTCATAGTGGCTGATGTAAGGGTCAAATAAATGAGTGAAGACTCCTGTTGATTTCTAGTTACCTTTTTTGTGTAATGAAAGGCTTGATTCAAAGTATGGATGCTAGATCTTAACAACAGTACTAGAAGCTGTTAAGCATAAATAAGTAACTGAAATTCTTTGCATCTTCAGGAAGGCAATAGCCCACAAGGCAGCAACCAGGGAGTCAAAATCACACCAGACCAGCAAAAGAAA
The DNA here is from genome assembly GCF_009819795.1 of Aythya fuligula. Classification (NCBI taxonomy): domain Eukaryota; kingdom Metazoa; phylum Chordata; class Aves; order Anseriformes; family Anatidae; genus Aythya; species Aythya fuligula. The sequence goes on along the minus strand of NC_045584.1, from coordinate 2,420,923 downwards.
AGCAGCTTTTTCCGATGTGTTCTTCTGTGAGGGACACGGCCTTAATCTGAGCATCTGCTCAACTGAACTGGACTGTGCCTGTTCTGAGTGAGACTTCCTCTGTCTGTGGACTTAGCATTTTCAACACACATTGTCACTTTGTGACCATCTGAATAAGAAATTGTTTATTTTAGTAATTGTCTGACTCTTCAATTTTGGAGATGAAACAAGTTTATTTTTGTCAGATTGCCACTGGGCATATGCATTGTCTAGCAGAGGGAATACAGATCAAATGTGACCTGTAATAGCACCTTTGCTGACAGGCTTCAATCTTATTGTTCACATCTGTAATGTATCCAAATTAGAAAGATTAAGTTATGATCAAAATAAGAAACTGAAATGCCAATATTAATAAAGTACAGGGATGTGTACATGATACATGTGCATATCCATATCTAGATGCATATAAAACAGTTGCATCAAAACATCAAACAAATGCACTTAAGCAAGCAGTACAGGTATGTATATACCTTTTCAGAAGGTAGAAGGAAGCTTTCTACATCTCCACCTTTTTGCTACTACAGAGTAAATCCTTAATCTGCCTAATTACTCAAATATGTTTTTCTAGACAATCCACAAGTACAATTAGAGTAAAAAAAAAAATTTCAAAGGAATCTATTTAAAAAAAAAAAAAAAGTACTGTAAATGTAATGATTCCTTACCATTAGGAATTTATTTATCCGTGTTAAAGATGACCATGTTTAATTAAATAATCCACACATTTAACAGGAGATAATAGATACAATGTGTCCCATGCAAATGATCTGTTGTCTGTTTTTGGAGAAACAGACCGTAGGGACATATTCAGCGTATAATATCGCAGTGGACAGCTTTTCCTTCTCCATTTGAGAATGACTCCAGACCTGTCATGATGTAGTAGCTAGTTATAAATTGTGACAAGAAAATGTATTGCACTGCTTCCAGTTGTGTGTTCTCATGCACACTTGCTCACATATGCAAATAAATGTTGCACATATGAACACTTTCTGAAAACAAACTTTTTAAGCTGAGATTTGCCTTGCTGCTGTGTATTGATCATTTCAGATTTCAAGCAGCAACAAACCTGTTAATAGCGTGCATCAATGCAAATGATATTTAGTTCTCAGTGGAAATATTTATTCTTATAAACACAGTCTTGTACATTCCGATGTATAAAATGTACCAGCCTAGTAAAGCACCTAGGTAGCCAGTTGCTCTCCATTCTGAGCTGTAAGCCTGACTCTAGTTAGATTGATAAAAGGAGCCAGTAAGAGCAATCTACTTAGAAGTCTGCTGTCAAGTAATTGGAATTATGGTATATTTGACCCAAATGAACATATCAGCTGTGTCCTGCAACTCACTGGATTTGTTAACGTGCTGCTTTGTTTACATTGACAACTGCACTTAAGGGTAAAATTAAAGCTCATTTTAATGAATTTACTTACCAGCTTTGCTTTCTTCAAGTTTGTGGTATTGCATTCAGGCCTCAAAGTAGCACTCATAAGTGTTACTGCAGTTAATTATGAATCTGATAGATATTTAAACTTTATAAATCTGCAGTATGCAATTGGGCTCAACAGGAATATTGCCCCTTTCTCTAAAATAAAAAGAAATTTTATTGCTTAAGTTACTGGATTATAAAAATGCATTTTATATGCCACCAACTTTTTCCTTTTAATAGCTAGCAGATTAAAATGAGCTCTGTTCATTATTAAAATCATATGTAAAACTTCCCTCTAACCAGTACCTTATGATGTTTTGTTCTTGTTTGTGTGTTTGCTTGTGGCTTTTTAGTGTGAGGACGTGGTGAACATGCACCACACTGAATTACATGCAGATGTATTTGTAGGATAAAATCGTATTAAGGTACTGAAGAGCCTTCTAGTCAGTATGTGCTTCAAAGGGTAGGTAATACACAGCTGTAGATTGGGCAAGCAATGCTACTATCTTCGTATAAGGATGCTTTTAAAACAAAAAAAAAAAAAAAACAAAAAAAAAGACTATGCTTCAAAAAAATTACTGGGGCAAAATTGGGGAGGTGATTCAGGCATGGTCTGAATGCTGTTCTACACAAAACAGATCTGTTTAATGATTTGTTTCTGGCTTAGTAAGCGTGGTTTGTATCACAGCTATCCTTCTTCTTTAATATAGCCAGATGTTGCAGCCAGACATATTTTTGGAAATGACTGGAAAAATCAGTGGTTAATCTAACTTGATATCGTGGGGCTGTTCACCACGACAGTGGGTCTTGCCTGTTGACAGCATCTAAATAGATAACTTGTCCTGAGATGAGAAAGAAATACCACATTAACTGAAAAGTGGATAAAACTTGAAGGATTGATTTGTTTTTCATTCCCCATTTTCTAAATCTTATGTTACTATTTTGCATTTAAAAACTAACTCTGTGAACAACTTCATTTAAACTTATGCTGGTTGTTGCACGTGTTTATATACCTAATTTATATCATGATTTCCAAACTGATACGTTTTGTTCAAGGAACAATTATGTTACTGCCCGATCTCAGGAAGTTTCACACAGTTACTGTGACCTACAGTCATCACTGTACTTCTAGGGTATGCAGACTCACAGAAATTATATCAGTGTAAGCAATATGAAACCTCAAAATATGAATGCAAATGTAAGACAGGGAAAGGTTAAAGACACTGCAGTTGCATGTATGCTTGGCTATGTGTTGCTAAATGCTGACATCAAATGTTGGATAAGTACAATATGCAGTTGATGTTTCCATCGCATAATTAAACTGTGTTTTTTAAGCATGAATGTTATGAAAACACAATGATCAAAAGAGGTACTGTGTAAATGAATACAGGAATGTATTTATATGTAAGCTTTCCTTAACTAAGATGGAAAAAATCTGAAATTGGATACAGAATTTGTAAAACAGGAACTTAAGTAGATCCGTAAAGCTAACGATGCGCTTGCTACACGTTCTCAGTGTCTAAATACCACTAAAATATCAGGTAATCAGTTAACACTTGGTTTGTAGAGAAACAAACCCGTTTTTGAGCATGTTCTCAAACTCCCTTACTTTAATGAGTATCATAGAATTCTGTGGTTGACCTTATTTTTGAGGCTGATTGCAATTTTTCTGATAGTCTTCACCCTTTCAGGTGTAGAACTGTCAGTAGCTTATCTGTCAACAAACAGTGGAACTGCTGTTTTGATGCTTATGTCGTCTAGTTCCTGTGCAGATAGGCACATCTTATGTTCTTTGACATCAGAGCCTTATGCCACCATCAGACTTTCAGCCTCAGATTTATAAATCCTATGGATTATATTAAGTCTCTTTATTGCTGCTGAAAATTATTCGGTCTCTACTTTCATGTGGGATGCTAATCATCTTACTGACAATTGTTAAGGGTTTTATTGTGGTGGCGATGTGTTTGGTTGATGCTCATACTCAAAAGCTACCGTGATTTCTTGCTCTCTTGGACTTGAAATGGATGGGGTTTAAGCTGGAGAGGAAATGGGCAAATGGCTGCTTAAAGAATGATCTCCATTTCTGCTAGAAGTTCATAGGGGTTGGGAAACAGTGATGACTAACTTGTGTCCTCGTTCATAGATGAAATAAAGATCTGTTCAATTGAACGTTAATGGTAATGTGCAGTCTGATTATTTCAGGCTGCCTTATTCTTTGACCCATTTCTTTCACTGATCACTGGAGTTCTTGTTTCTGTAGTTAATACATGTCTAACAGGCTGGTCTCTAGCCTTTCAGCAGGAATCATGCTCTAAATTGAGCATGAGTTGGGACTTAAGATTTTGTTTTTGAAGGGAACTTAAGGGAACCAGCATTTTAAAAAGCAACTGTAAACTGTGTGTTTAGAATGACCACTTTTGACTGCCACCCTTCCCACAACTGCTTTCTTAAACACTTCTCATTGATTTTCATGTTTGTATTAAAAACAAAACTGTTTTTATTACAGTATGTATGTTTTTACTCTGTTGTACAGGACCCTGAGCACTGCATAAATAAACTTCTTATGAAAAGAGAATTTTAAAAAATTAGTTTGTCAGTTCCGTTCATCATTACTACATACAGATTCTTGTGTGGAAAACAGGACACTTTTAAAAACAGAAAAGAGTGACAGGAATCTGGGAAAGGATCTTATTTTGTTGTTTAAAGTATGTTGACTTTTCATTACAGTTTCTAAAGTAGAGAGCACTTCCTGATACCTTTCTGTCCTGGTCCTCTGAACTGTAATGGATATCTGTGACATACTAGGAGAATACTTCAGCAAATTGCTTCACTGAACCATTTATTAAAACTGGTAAAGCCGATCAGTGGCGTTGTTTACACAATTTTTAATTAAATATGATTTTTCTAAAATTATTTTCAAAGTAGGTAGCATTCTCAGGACTTCAAAACCTGAGCTGACTGAGTACTTACTGCACTCTTGTTAAGGAAGACCAAGTTCTGTGGGCAACAATATGTTTTCCTGAACTAGAACTACATTTGTCTCTCAGGGGAAAAGGAGTAGGTCAGTAGGAAATGGTATAGGGATTTGTGAATGTAGAGTGAGTCTATAATGTTTTTGTTTTTAGTGGATAGTAGGGTATTTTCTTAGGATTTTTTTTAGAAGCTAATTTTTTAGAATTTGATACAAGTTCCTTTCCTATCTGCTGGTATCTGAAATGAAAAGTAAGATTTTTTTCTATATCACTGTCTAGACTTGCTGTAGTTGGGGAAGGGGATAGGAATAGACAATTTTAGAAAAACACACACCTGGGAAATTATAGAGAAATTTCAGTGAAGATGGATTGTTCCTTCTAAAGAGGTAGACAAGAGAAAGGGTTCTCTGACTGGTTCTGTTTCCAGAAATCGTCAGCTGTGGTCCTCTCATTTATCACTCTCATGGATGGTAGTCTCAAGAGAAATGATAGTTGTTGCAGGTTCAAGAAGCACTCCTATCATTAAGTTTTTCTAGGTTCAGATTCGAATGTGAAATGTGCTATTAAAAAAAAAAAAGGAAGCAATGTTAACTTACATACCAGTGTACTCCATTCAAGGGGATTGACTACAATTAACCCTAGGATGGTAGTATAAGTTGGAAACTATTCGGACACTTGCAAGAAATAGTTACATTAAATAAATGGAAGATTTAGAATGCTGCTTTTTATAAGTAATGCATCAGAAACCATGCATGGACAATGTTACACATCAGCTGAACTAATCTCATACTTATCAATGTAGCCTAAGTGATAATACCAACTTTTATAGTTACTAGGACTTTTATTTTTTTTTTTTAATTATAAAAAAAATACATAGGAGATTCAAAAACCAATAATCACATACAAGCCTCTGCTTTCTCATGCATCTGGCAGCTTCACTAGAAACTGCCGGGAAAGGAAGACCAGTGATGTGTAATGACTGAGGAGACAGGAAATGCATGTTTTGGAGACTTCTGATAAAAACCAGAGCAATTAGGTATTATAAATTAAAAGCAAATATTACCTGAGGAAATCTGGAGCTCGTATTATCATGTGCTGAAAGTCTTCCAAAGAAAGCTTGCCGTCGTTGTCCAGGTCAGCTTCATAAATCACCTTTTCACATACAAGACGAACTTCTTCTGGGGTAAGCTCGTTGCGGGTCAGTTTGTTAACAGTTTTCTCCAGATCTGATTTGCATATGTAGTCATCATTGTTAAAATCTGTCAGAGGAAACAAAATGAATTCCATGTAAGAAAGGTCAGTATTTCACGTGGCTGACTGCCAAGACTTAATAGGAAGGGTTTAGTTTCCAGGCCGTAATGTACTGATGTAAGCAGAACTTTCAAATGAGATAGGAAGTTACACGTATTTGTATAAGAATTCAAGAAGAGCAAAATAAAAATACTGGTTTCATGTCTCTTTATCGTACCTAAGGTAACAATTGTGAATAGTTTAATGGCTAAATGTAGTCTAGTGATAATTAAATCATCCTAGCAAATCAGTACTACTGAATTAACTGTCAGTAACAGGAAGTTAGAGAAGGGGCTATTCGGTTTTGGTGGGGGTTCACTTTAAGATTTTGCTGAATTGCAATATTTTATTTATGTATATAAATTTGCCCTTGGAGAAAACTGCTAGAAGTGTGATCTCCACCTAACCCAAGTCAAAACCACACTGCAGCTTTATGGGCAACCAAATCCTTTGTGATGCACTTTTCAAGGCAGTTTCAAGTATTTCTTAAATCTTTATCAGTTCTTGAAAACTGCAGATAAATTCAAGTTGTAAATTTTATAGTAAATCCTAATCCCGATTAAATAAGAATAGAGACAAGGGGGTGTAAAGGGAGTTATTGGAGAGAGAATGGGTGTTTGAATGCAATGCAGAGAAAAGCTGTATTAAAAACACATCCAACTAGAAAACATTCTGGTGGCAAAATAGATTATTTTACATTCATATGTGCAGTTACAGGCTTTTCCCAAAGTTTTTGCTTTTGTTATTGTTTTTTGCCTATGTCACTCACCATAAATTTTAAAAGCATAGTAAGCTTTTAAGTCCCTGGGAGCCATTTCACTCAGCACAGAAAACATGTCCAAAAAGTCATCTAAAGTCATATTGCCGTCTCCATCCTCTGAGAAAACCTCAGCTATCCGCTGGCGGAATGGATTGTCCTGGGAAACATAACAGAAGAGCGAGAGAAGGTCATTTTTACTAGCATTTATTTCAGTGCAGATAAGATACAACTCGAGCAAGATTGTTTTTGTTGTAACCCCTTTTTGGCAGTCAAATACTCCTTTTTCGGCTCTTTTGTTCTTGTCTAATTTATCAGTGTTAGATACAGCTGCAGCTGCCTTCAACCACTGTTCAATTTCAGGGGATTTTCAAGGAATCACTAGAAGCTTCCAGAAAGACTTGACTTTAGTAGCCAAAATTTATTTGTATTTCATCCTCCCAGCAATTAGTACTGAATGAATTATTAAAAAAGGGTAGATTAAACCGAAATGTGTCACTTGATTCTTGTTGTGCTCTTCGGTCTGTACCTTCAGCTCTGGCATGCTGCCAATGAGTTCATAGGGAAGTGTCACGTCTGGTTTATCCGTGTAGTCGAGTGGAACTAGCTGTGGGGCTAGATCTCGGTATCTGTAAAACAGTCTGAAATAGAAAGAAAGGCTCGTTTAGGGAACAAGTCATTTAGACCTCTGAGATTAATGTGTTTGCCTTTTCCATCTCATTCTTCACACTCTGCATCCTTTACTGGAGGGTTGATATCAGTCTCTAAATAACATTTGTTATGCCCTGTAGTTATTGTTGGAAGAGACAATATTAAAGAACAACATAGTATAAATGGTGGAAAATACAAAGCCTTCAGGCTTACAGAAGTACAAAAAAATGCTTACACAGGTTGGGCAGCCAAGCCACTACATAAGGCGTATCTAAAAAAAGATTTTTCACATACTTTCAGATTCACTTCTACATTGCCAGCAATGGTATTCAGACACACAGTGTATTTAGAATTTATGTATTTATGATAACAAGGCACATGACCTTCAACCTGAAGGTCCACTTAATCACTTTCAAACACACACAAAAAAAATTTTGCAAGGCAAAAGGGATCTGTTTTTCAAGTCCACAATGAATAAGACCAAAAATAACGAACTTAACTGGAGCATGAAAGAATCAGTTTAAATGTCAGAATAAAACCCTGGATGACTAAAGACATAGCCAAAGAAAGAGATGTCTGGGACCAACTCTAGCAGGTTTTTATTCACTCCACGTATCTCTGTTTTTCCATAGAACTGAGGTTTGGGAGATAGAAAACATGCATAGACATTTGAATGCATTTACTACTTTTTCAGCATGTTATTTGCTTCAGTTCTTTATGCTAAAGGATCCCATTCATAGCTGTTATCAACAAAACAATAGGGTAGAATTTTAAAAGGGATCCTTATCAATAATAAATGTCTTATTCATGACGCAGAGGTTCTGGCATCTATTTACTACATGGAAAGGCAGATAGATTTCAGTTATTACAGATTCATTCATATTTCATTTGATATTGAATTCATACATGGATATCAAGGTTCTAAACAGGGACATTTGCACAAAATTGTTATTCATGCTCTGTGCTTCAGAGAGATTAGCAAATAATGTCTGATGACCTGTTGAGAAATGCAGGAACTGAATGAACAGTTATTATTTTCTGCTAATATGCCCAATGGTTAGTAAAGACAATGAAACTTCAATGTTATGTACATTACTATCTGTGTAAAGATATATGTATTTATGATAGGAGAACAAGTTCAAGTTTTCAGTGAAGGCTCTCAGTCTCATATGAACGGAATACCAAACCTGTTTTTAGTAGATCCTGTGGCCAGAGATAAATGGAGTGTTTGATGAGGCTCATGAAGGCTCCAGGAAAAATGCACCTTAGAGTACCACTACTAATTATTTACATGAAGACATGAAGAAAATGTGAATAACGTTTGACAAAATCATTTATGATTTCGTAAAACAGGCTACATGTCCCAGTGACTAACAGTGCACTTTGAAGTGCTTGACTATAAATGAGGTGAGGGAATGTGGAAGTCAATGACAAAGTACGCACTAAGATATACTCCGTTACTCTTATTTCTGGCATAGAGACTGGTACCTTAACATAAAATTTATCTGTACATAGTTACATAGTTTTTGTAAACTAAAAAAAAAAAATTAAAAAAAATAAAAGCACATTGTCCAAATGTATCACTTATCACTTTAATCTTTAATTTTGTATAAATATTTTTAATATCCTATACATAATCTGTTTTGTAGAAATTTCCATATTTTATACATAAAACGCACACACAAGACTCACCTCAAAATTTCTTTCCTTGTAAAGAACGTGCAGTCCTATGAAATAAGAAATGACATAATATGTAATGACAGGTTTTAGCATGCATTGGCCCTAAGTTTTCCACTACAGTGACTCAAATGGAATTATATTGTAATGTATGTGGCTAAGCACTAATACTCTTTCCTTTTGGCACATAATTTATACTTTATAACCTTTCCTGATGTAAGAATCCAAGCATGTTCCTAAAAACCTTTGCTGTAATTTAGTACTCTTAGTAATTTTTAAAGAAACTGCTTAAAACAAAACAAAACAAAACAAAAAACTACTTGCCATTATTCAATATTCTGTCTTCATACCCATTTAGTTTGTTTTGTACCTGATATGCATCCAGTTGCTCTGGAGTGAAAATGGTTTGCTTGTTGCCCATTTCTGGCTCTGACTGCTGAGTCTTGTCCTATCATTCTTTCCTCAAAGTCACCTTTATAGCTGGTCTGGATATTCAGATATTAAAAGCTACAACAATGAGGTTCAGGTAAAGCAGAGGATCAAGTAACCAGCTTCCCTATTCCACAGGCTGCAAAGAGTCATAATAGGAGCATTTCATCAAATCTCTAGTCTGACTACTCAAGGCTCTTATCCAGCATCACTCACCTGTCTCCTGTGTGCATAATAAAGACTCACGTTACAGTATTTAGCCAAACAACTAATAGGTTCTTGTTTGTGTCTTTAGAGCAGCAGATAGACTTCATGGACTGCACAATTTCATTCCTTCATATGGTAAATTACCTGAAAAGTGTTAGCAATGTCTCACTTTTCTCTATAATATGCATTGTGTACTGTCCACTAATGTTAATGGCAGTTTGCACTTAGGTAGTACCTATGAAGCCCTCTCAGTCTATTTATTCCCCCATTATCTATTAATGTACATTATCACTGGTTAGTTGCTATTAATGTGACATACATGCATGTAAGTACATATATGTTCTTTACATTGAAAATGCATGTGAATATGCAGGTTATACATAAAAACAGAAATGTGCTCGTAAGGGCTTTATGAAATGTGAAACACAAGGGCAGAGGGAGGACCTGACAGCACTACTACAGCCTGTGGTGGGCTGCCTGATTTATTGCCCATGGGTAGGCTGTAACATCTTCATTTTTTGGTCCTTCATACCGTCTGTCCAGGAGGTATGTCTGGTGTCTGATTTTTTGGTGGCCAAATCTACTCTCTGCAGTGAAGATATACCGGCCTTGCTCAAAATAAGCAAAGATCAGAGAATCATTAAGGTTAAAAAAAAAAACCTTCAAGATCATGTGGACCAACCACCCCCCTACCACCAATGTCACCCACTAAACCATGGCCCTAAGCACCAGGTCCAACCTTTCCTTGAACATCCCCAGGGACAGTGATGCCACCACCTCCCTGGGCAACCTGTCCCAACACCTGACTGCTCCTTGTGAGAAGAAATGTCTCCTAATTTCCAACCTGAACCTCCCCTGGTGCAACTTGAGGCCATCCCCTCTGGTCCTACCACTGGTTATCTGTGAGAAGAGGCCGACCCACAGCTCCCTGTAGAGGTAGTTGCAGAGAGCAATGGGGTCTCTTCTGAGCCTCCTCTTCTCCTGACCAAATCCCCTCAGCCACTCCTCACAGGACCTGTGTCCCAAACCCTTCAGCAGCTCCGCATCCCTTCTCTGACCTCAAACTCTTTAAAATATGCCTCAGACTGGGTCTGTTCGGCGCGGAGCCGGGTGTGTGGGGAGGGCACAGGGCTTTGGGTCGGGCTCTTGGCACTGCCGGGCTCACGTGGCCGCCCGGTGCTGCCGGATTTTTCCCTCACAGGAAAAAAGGAAAAGAAAAAAAAAAAAAAAAAAAAAAAAAAAAAAAAAAAAAAAAAAAAACGGGACCGTTCTCGCCGCCAGAGGGCGGCTGGGGCGGCCATGGCGGACTACGAGGCGGTGCAGCGCGGCCCGCTGCGGCTCAAGGGAAGCGGAGCCGGGCTGGGGGCCGGCAAACGGTGAGGGGACGGCGGCGGGGGGGAACCGGAGAGGGGCTGGGGGCCGGGGCCTGGCGCTGGGGACCCAGTGAGGGGGTGAGGACCCGGTGAGGGGCTGGGGACCGGGGCCGGGCGCTGGGGACCCGGGGCCGGGCGCTGGGGATCAGGGGCCGAGCGCTGGGGCCCCGGGGCCGGGCGCTGACCGCCCGCTGTCTTCAGGAAGAAGAAGAAGGCGAAGGACAAGGCCCAGATCCTGGAGCAGATCGTGAGCAGCAAGAAGCAGGAGGAGGAGAAGAAGCGCGGCCTGGATAAGCGGACCCCGGCCCAAGTGGCCTACGAGAAGATGCAGGAGAAGCGGGTAGGGCCAAGACCCCTCCTGGGAGTCCCAAAGCCCCAAAGGCTCCCTCAGATGCAGCCTCTGAGGGGCTACTGTGAGTAACCGGCCTCTCTTGTGTCTTCTTCCAGCAAATGGAGAGGATCCTGAAGAAAGCGTCTAAAACCCACAAGCAGAGAGTTGAGGTGAGCAGAATTATCCCGACATACTCCTACTCGCATGTATTTATCAGCACGCAGGCTTGCTAGGCTGGAGGAGCTCTTTTATTTTTGTGAAACACATAAGCTGTGAGAACAGCATCTTGTAATTCAACAGCGGTGATGTCTGCGTCATGTGTTAAATGTTTTGTTTTCTCATCCCCTAGGACTTCAACAGGCACCTGGATACTCTGACTGAGCATTATGACATTCCGAAAGTCAGCTGGACCAAGTGAATGGACTGTTTTTCGAGGCTTTGCATCAGGAGTTCTGTTTGTATTGAACGGGGTTGCCATGTAAATCTGTGTATTCTTGATATTGAGTATTTAATATATCTTCTGAACGTTTATGACCTTGTACTGTCTTATTTAATTGTATTTTAAAATCAAATGTTCAACAAAATTTCTTGGCTAGTGAACGCTGGTTTATAGAGTTGCAGAGAGCTATTTTTTTTAGTGCTCAAAGTCAGATTAAGGCCAAAGTCAATTGCTTTGAGCTAACTGGAAAATGTACTTTTATTTGTTCAATACTAACAGTTCTCCTTTTTAGAAGTGAAGAGTCAGCTTTTCTTGTAAGTTACAGGACCTGTATAATTTCTATCTATACATACTGGGGAGGAGAGGGTGTGTGCTGTGTTCTAAAATCCTCTTGTACCTTTACTTTTGATGTAACTTCTTATTAAAATCCTGCTTTCATCTTTCTTTTTGGTGCTGACTTCCCTATGAAATGAGGGGCAGTGCACTGATGAGGAAGCAGTGCACATGGAGGAGATCGTTTTATGTGGATTAAACGTAACAACCTAAACCATATCCTTTGTATTTGCATTCACTGCTATGCGAAGTGCTCCTGTGGAGTTGTTTGTGTTGTTTTTGAAGTGCTTGCCTGCATTTACAGCTGTTACTCTGAGAGGTGATGTGACTGAGGTACATTTACACACTCCAAACCCTCCCATTCTTTTTCATCCTGAGTGTTTTTCCTCTGCTGTCACTGATCCGGCCCTGGGCTCCCTCGTTACCCTGCTCGAGCCCCCCTCTGTGGGCTGCGGCTCCGTTTCGCAGTGGGGTCAAAGCCAGGATCCCGTCGGACTATTTAACAGCCTTTCAACTGTATTCTTCCGCCGTTCTGACAGCGCCGTGCGCGGATCCGTCCGCGCCGCCGGGCCTCGTTTCGCCGCTCCCCGCCGGAAGTGCCGCTGCCGGAAGCGGAAGTAGCTGTGGCCGTGGCCGGGGGCACGGCGGCCCGGACGGCGGCGCGATGTCGGCCAGCGCCGTCTACGTGCTGGACCTGAAGGGGAAGGTGAGGCCGGGCTGCGGCCGCCCCCTGCCCCGGGAGCTCCCCACCGGCCCCGGGCTGCCGCCGAGGGGCCGTGCGAGCCCTGGGCCCGCTGCGGTGCCCTCTCCGGGGCGTGCGGCAGCCGCTTGCCCCTTCCCGGGGCCTCTCTGCTGGCACCGCCGGGTTGATGTGGGGCTGGGGGTTCGCGCTGTGACAGGGGAGCCGTGGCCTGTGAGTCCCCTTCGCAGTTACAGCTGCTGGGAGCAGCAGGGCTCTTCTGCATCCCGCCTCGGGTAATTAATCTCCGCTTTAATTGGCGGCGGTTTGTCCCAGAGGAGTTGGTGTTTTTCCATCCTAAAGGCTGTTGTTAGGGTGTGCGCAGCCGTATGTGGGGAAGAACTCTAGAAAATAGCACAACGCAGCTCGGGGATGAAAGATTAGGATTTGCATTCTAATCAGCAAACTGTTTTGCTGTTGTGGTTTGCATTTATAGTGTGCAGAGAGTGTGCTGATGCTTGGCGGCTTTTTCGTTTTTTATGTTACTTAGAAGCATTTTAAGTATCTCAGGTGTTGGCCTTGCATGGTAACATTGTGTCTTGAAAGACAAAATGCAAGAAGGAGTTGCATTTTTTTTTTTTTTATAGGTTCTCATCTGTCGGAATTACCGTGGAGATGTGGACATGTCAGAGGTGGAGCATTTTATGCCAATCCTTATGGAAAAGGAAGAAGAGGGGACGCTTTCTCCTATTCTAGCCCATGGAGGAGTTCGTTTTATGTGGATTAAGCATAACAACCTATATCGTATCCTTTCTACTGCAAATAGCTTGCATTTACTGATATTCCAAGTGCTGCTCTTTTACTTTCATTATTTGTTTCTAAATGCAAAGCTGGAGAACAGGAGGCTCATACTAAACTAAGTGGGCTTATGCATGACATACTGTAATGTGCACCAGTGGCACAGTGCACAAAGAAGTGTTTATGTTAATTTCACTTCAACAAATTATTTTCTTAACGTTTATCTTTACCTCTCATTAGGCTAAATGCACTGCTAATTAACTCTTAGTGTTTTGGCCAATTGCAATTATCTAGATGCTTTTAAAAACACACTCATTAAACTTTCTAAAATGGTAATTTTGAATGTATGTTCCTGAACGGCCTTTATCAGTTGTTGCAACTTCTAAGAAGAATGCTTGTGTATCACTGGTGTTTTCATTTTTATATAAAGTAGTTCAGGTGAGTAGCAAATCTCAGAAGTAACCTCCATCTTTTTTTTTTTTTTTTTTTCAGCACAGTCTAAAGCTGATTTAAACAAAACATACAGGGCTTTCACTTAAAAAAATAAAATTCTTTGGGTATTTTGACTTTGTATTTGGTTATTTTTTAGAAATATCTTCATAACATTAGTGGTGGAATTGACTCTGTAGCTGAGTAAAGGATGTGACACGTTGCTGTAAGTAGTTGCACAAGACCTGCAAACACAGAATAAAACTGAACTTGATGCAGGAGTGGTGACGTGTCACGTATGGATTCTGTTTGGTTCATCTGTACCTGGCATGAAGAATATCTTCCCCAGAATAAATATTTTTCATCATAGTTAAGCTGCTTCTGGGATTCTGTAGCTCTCATTTAGTTGAGGAATGTTTTCGTGAGGCTAATCTTCTAAACAGAATGGTGTTTGTGAATTACGGGCCTTGATTTGGGGCTTTTTTAAAAACTATTTTAAATGTCACAATGTAACAGCGTGTTACATTCTGCATGTGCTGTAGTTCCTCATCTAATGTCCTCCATTTTCCCCTTCCTCTTTTTGTTGTTCTCTCAGGTTTTTTCTGAATATTTCAAGGAGTTGGAAGAAGAGAGCATTAGGGATAATTTTGTTATTATTTATGAGTTGTTAGATGAGCTTATGGATTTTGGTTACCCGCAAACCACTGATAGTAAAATTTTACAAGAGTAAGTATCAGTTATCAGAATATTTAATACTTGGTAAAATTTAACCTTTTAGTATCCAACGGGTAGGGCTCAAAGGGTTGTGGTGAATGGGGCTACATCAGGCTGGTGACCATCACCTTTGGGGTCCCCCAGGGCTCCATCTTAGGGCCAGTTCTCTTCAGTGTTTTCGTAAAGAATTTGGATGGAGGACTAGAAGATGTTTTAAGTAAATTTGCTGATGATACTAAACTGGGAGGAGCTGTCTTTTGAGGGTGGAAAGGCCTTGCAGAGTGATCTGGACAGATTCAAAGCTGAACGTGAGCCAGCAGTGTGCCCCGGCAGCCAGGAGGGGCAACCCTATCCTGGGGTGCATCGAGCACAGCATTGCTAGTTGGTCGAGGGAAGTGATTGTCCTGCTCTGCTCTGTGCTGGTGCGGCCTCACCTCGAGCACTGTGTACAAAAAGGATGTGAAACTGTTGGAGAACCTCCAGAGGAGGGCGATGAAGATGGTGAAGGGCCTAGAGGGGACAACATACAAGGAGTGGCTGAGGGCACTTGGCCTGTTCAGCCTGGAAAAGAGGAGGCTGAGGGGAGACCTCATCGTGGTCTACAGCTTCCTCGCGAGGGGGAGTGGAGGGGCAGGCACTGATCTATTCTCTTTAGTGACCAGTGATGGGACCTGAGGGAATGGGGTCAGGCTGTGACAGGGGAGGTTCAGGCTGGATATCAGGAAAAGATCCTTCACTGAGAGGGTTGTCGTGCACTGGAACAGGCTTCCTAGGGACGTGGTCATGGTACCAAGCCTGTCGGGAGTTTAAGAAGCGTTTGGGCTGTGCTCTCATTCATAATTCTGAATTTTTGGGTAGATCTGTGTGGTGCTAGGAGTTGGACTCGCTGATCCTTGTGGGTCCCTTCCAACTCAGGATATTCTATGAACTGTTTATTGCTGATGTGAGTCTGACTTTACAAAACATAATTTGTTTTTCAACCCCATTATGTGGTTGTAAAGGTACATCACTCAGGAAGGTCACAAACTTGAAACTGGAGCTCCACGTCCACCCGCCACTGTTACAAATGCTGTTTCGTGGAGGTCAGAAGGGATAAAATATAGGAAGAATGAAGTGTTCCTAGACGTTATAGAGTCTGTTAACCTTTTGGTGAGTACGTTCTCCTTGAACTTTTAATGAAAACTTAGTAGGAAGTCTTGAAAAGAGCTGATTGTCTGAAAAACCTACAAGGTTATATATAATAAAAAATTAGCCTAACTATGGTTAGTGCACTGCGATGCTCAAAACAATTTGTCTGTCATGAAGACTGAGTATATCTTAAGGACACTGAATGGACCAATAACGCTTTACTTGGATATGTGCTCTGTGCCTGACAATTCCAAAGCTAATTTCTGACATGTCCTTTCCTCCTGCTCCCTCAATCTCTCCCCATCTTGTCCCTGATCAATTATACTCAACTGGATTGATTTCTCAGGAGAAAGACATCCAAGAAAACGTGGGGCATGAGGATGGGGTGGGAGTATTGTTCGGTGTCATGTCAGGGCGATCTTACCTTTCTTTTCTTTGCTATCCAGGTCAGTGCCAATGGAAATGTGTTGCGGAGTGAGATAGTTGGATCCATCAAAATGCGAGTCTTTCTTTCAGGAATGCCAGAGCTCCGCCTTGGTTTAAATGACAAAGTTCTCTTTGATAATACAGGCCGTGAGTATTTCAGTGATGGCTTGGTAATCGTTAAGGCTGTTCTCTGAAACCTTAGGCTTGGGGATGCTTGAAGCTCAGGTGAAAGGATTTGTTCTAAAGTGATAGAAATACTTTTTTTTAATCAGAAAACTGCATTAGGTTTTGCATGCTAGTACCAGGAAAAGATGGAATAGCACTGTGAACGTGGCAACTATCTGGGCTTCCTTTTCTCTTTTCATTGGGAGTTCCATAGTCCTAAAAAAACTACAGCAGGCTAAACCAAGGTGGGGGAAATAGCAGCAGGCAGCTACTTTGCTGTGTAGCTGGCTGTGATGAGGCTTCAGATGTAATATGAGAAGCAACTTGAAATTTTGGCATATGTTTTTTGATAGGTGGCAAAAGTAAATCTGTAGAACTGGAAGATGTGAAATTTCACCAGTGTGTTCGTCTCTCTCGCTTTGAAAACGACAGGACGATTTCTTTCATTCCACCTGATGGAGAGTTTGAACTCATGTCGTATCGTCTTAATACCCATGTAAGCCTGGATGTTTGGGTCTGGACTATAGCAATTTTTTATATGAGAATAATTTAGACTGTAGGCGAAGTTGCTAATGGCTTTCCCTTATTATTTTTTTTGTTCTTTTAAGTATGGGCAGCATAGTAGTTGTGAAGTCAAAAGTTAATAGCAAAACTTTGTGCTTGCTCTTTTTGGAGGAAGTAAGAATGAGTTTAGAAATAACTTGGCAGCAAGTCTCCATCTTTTCAACTGCTATTGAAACTGCTCCCAAAACACCATTTGGATGATTTATTTATTTTTTTTTAAGCTAACCACGTGATGAAATGATAGCGTGGCAATTCATTATGCTTGACAACATCAGTATAGAGTATGTTAGCCACAACGATAAAGATAGCTTTCCTTTTGAGAAAAGGAAAAGCTCAGTATAGAGGAGGTCTGTAATTTGCAACTATGACAGGAGACAAGAAGTGAAAAGTCCTTAAGTTTTCACATGAATTTAGTTGGCTTTTTTCCTTCCTTTTAAAGGATGGTAGTTCTGAATTAGAGTTGTTTTTAGGGATTGTCATTCTTTAACCTCTTCAAAAAAAAAAAAAGCTACAGGAAAAAACACCCACATACATTCCAAAATATTTGATAACTGAAGATGTTTGGAACTAATCAGAGAAAGCCTTTTTTTTCCCTCAAGCCTGTCGTTTTTGCAAGTTTGGTTTTATGTCAGTTCTTGATTATTTGTATAATTACTTCCCAAAAAAACACCTGTCACTTCAAACACTGCAAACTTTCTTTGTTTCTGTGGGATTCAGGTATTGAGTGTAATTTTATGTGGAAATGATATTGTTGTGACCATGTTGAAGTAAAATCTACAGCTGTTGAATGTTTTTCTGATCAGGTAAAACCACTTATCTGGATTGAGTCTGTCATTGAGAAACATTCCCACAGCCGCATTGAGTACATGATCAAGGTCAGAAGTTCTAAAATAATTATGGCTACTTTTAGTCTTCTCTCATTTGTTTTCAGTGCTTGGCCAGCAGTGCATGTATTTTTGTACAAACATCTAACATTTCTGTGGGACTTGCATCTTTTTAGAGAAGTTCGTTTGTTCTCTGTTGTAGTGCTTTCTCAGTAGACTGGGGTGGAGGGGAATTGTGTGTCTCAAAGCTCTCTGAACTTGCTCACAGAATGGAAATATTTAGAGACTGTTTTTTCTCCCTTTCCTTCTTTAGGCGAAAAGTCAGTTTAAGCGTAGATCAACTGCCAACAATGTAGAAATTCACATTCCAGTACCAAATGATGCAGACTCGCCAAAGTTTAAAACCACTGTTGGAAGTGTCAAATGGGTTCCAGAGAACAGTGAAATTGTCTGGTCCATCAAATCTTTTCCAGTAAGTATTATTTTTAGTCTTTTCACCCAACAGTACAATAATTACTTAAAGGTAACATTTTATGAATGTTCAGACTCAGCCTAAAGCAAATTCTAGCAGTATTTAACAAGTAGTACTGGCCTCTTCCCCCTTTCTGGGATGAAAGATTGGAGATTGCGAAGAAATAAGATAGAATAGAATAGTTCAGTTTGAAGATACCTAGTCCAAATTCCTGGTTTATTCGGGGCTAACCAAAAGTTAAAGAGTGTTAATGAAGGCATTATATTATCCAAATGCCTTGAACATTGACAGGTGTTGAGCATCAACCACCTCTGTAGGAAGCCTGTTTTAGTGTTTGACCACCTTCACTGTAAAGAAATTTTTCTCTTATGAGATTTGTTTAATCTTTTCAGCTGGGATGCATTTTCAGGACAAATTAGAGATTGGGTTTCTGAGCAATATCTGTGGATGGTGTAATCCCTTGGCCTAGATGTAGCAGCAGCTGTTTTAGTTTTGTCAGCCTGTGCTTCTTGGGTGGTGCCATGAGCATTACAGCTATCTCACCATTTAATCAGAATAGTCAGAAAGAAAACTTAATTTCTTACATTTTCTTTGAGTATGAAGCTGTAAGAAAATGAGTTATGCCTCAGGCTTGTCTTAAACTGATCTGTATTTAAAAACAAGTGCTTCCTTCTAAGCTCTAGAGAATATCTGAAATGTTCAGTGGAATTCAACAATTTGATATTATGTATAGAAAACAACTTGTATTGTTGGAAGCTCTCTTGTTTGTTTCAAGAAAAAAAAAAACAAACACACACATCTTCTTTTTTGGTAAGGGTGGAAAAGAATATCTGATGAGAGCTCACTTTGGACTTCCAAGTGTTGAAGCTGAAGATAAGGAAGGAAAACCTCCCATTAGTGTCAAATTTGAGATTCCATATTTCACCACTTCAGGAATCCAGGTTAGTAGATGAAAATAGAAATACTAGTAAAGCTTGTGCTAGGCTTTTAACACAAAAATTGTTGTTCAGCCTTGTAGCGTTGTCTGCCTTGTCCTTAGGACTCCTGACTTACCTCCTTTGTTCTGTGTTTTGTCTGCTGCACATACATCTTCCTGTACCTCACATGAAAGTACCATGACTCCCTGTTTATTAGTATTACAAGTCTGGACTTCTCCTACTTTAGGGGAACCTCTTAATGAGAATGAGAGAACTGGCTGCATTATTTCAGATGGAAAGCATGCTGTTAACACAAGTGTTAGGGGTTTATCCTTATATTTACATCTGAAAGTTTTGCTTTTCTAGATGACTTCTGTTCATTGTTATCCATAAAACACACCTTTGACCATCACTATCCCCCCCAGTTATTTTATTTTTTTTTTTTCTAAACACTGCTTGGCTGACATGGAAGACTAACATAGCACATCCTTCTTTCCAGGTTCGCTACTTAAAGATAATTGAGAAGAGTGGCTATCAGGCTCTCCCGTGGGTTCGTTACATTACCCAGAATGGAGGTAAATTGGAAACCAATGGGTTGCAGACACCTCTGTCTTGCATACTTTGTTTTTCCAGGATATACCTACAAATTGAAATGCAAAAACAGTTTGCTTGTATTCTTTGATGTTAAACTCTATACTATAATGTTTTGCATTCGTGTTTGCTGCTTTTTCTAGTCACCTTTTCATTGCTGTCTAAATGAAAAACTCAGTAGGATAGTGCAGTAGTGCTGTTCACTGAATCCAAGCTTAATTAGCAAATACTTGAATTTTGGGAGTATGTAAGTAAGGAAATGTCTCATACATATCACTTTGTCAGCTTTGTGATGAATAGTGTGTGCTAAAAGCTACTAGCTCTGTTAAACAAAAAAACACTTCCACTTCTTTGTTTTTGTTGACTTTTTCTGGCTTGGAAGCTTGTAATCACCTTAATTGTTTTAAAGCCCATTTTTGTGCTTATTCTACATGAAGATCTGTCTTTTTCAGATTTTCTTTATCTCTTCATCCCAATTTACTAATCTGCTTTATTACTTCTAGTGAAAGACAATGTACTAAATCTGGTTTTGCTTTTTTTTTTTTTTCTCCTTTTACAGACTACCAGCTTCGAACACAGTAAAACAACTTCCAGGCACCACAGATAACAAAACTTCAGGCCTAGAATTTGTTTGCAGAAGCTTCTTCTGTGGTACTGAGAGCTGTGAATGTTGTTGCCAAGGGTCTTATCTCTGCAAACTTGGATTGGGCAGGAGAAAGATTGGAAATTTGATGTTTTCAATAATGTGTTTGAGCATTTGAACCATTAGTATTGATTGTGTGAATATTTATTTCATTCTTAGAACATGCTGATCTTGCTGCTAAATGCTAATTACATTAGGAGTAGCCGTTACCGTGAAGAGCCAGGAATACAGAATGAACCTTGAGAATGTCTTGTCAATGCCTTGTTCATTATATTCACAAAGTTTCTAGTATTCATATTTTAGGATCTTTAAAGTCATTGGTAGTGTTATCCTGCAGATTAGGTAGACAATTGTGCAATTACATGACTGCTGAACAGTTAGTTGTATTTAGCCCGAGGTATTTATTTTTTTTCTGGGCATATGGGTGCCTTAACTCATTCAGAGCTCTGTTAACTTATAAAATTTTAAGAAATACAAGTTAAAACTATCAGGAGTCCAAAAATACTACTTGCTCTTTTTGTATGGTTTCAAACCAATTCATCTGACAGAACAAGTTGTGGGTTTGTACACGAGTAAGTAGGCGTGTTAACTGAGAACAAGAGGTGGTGGAAAATGTCTATGGGAACATCTCTGTGGAAGCAGAATTACTAGTTGATGTTAGTAGGGATGCACACTGGAGAGTTTCAACCCTGTGATACTCCTTGGGTATGAAAACCCTATGCCAATTAACTAGTATTTGCTTTTTCTTTACAGTTTTCAATTTGACTTATGAATAAAGTGTGAGTCTTTTTTTTAAGAGGGAAAAGAAGATTAAAGCAATTTTGCAGGTGATGAAATCCTGTAGGAAGATTTTTTTTTTTTTTTTTAATGATTTTGTAGCTACTATTCACTTTCCCCTCCCCCAGATAATGATATACTCCAGCCTATTCTTGATGATTGTTTACGGAGAGGCTGAAAATATTGTTACCATTCTTCAGGCTTGCCTTTTTGTTTATTTAGGGCAAATACTTCCCTTTTTGCTAGAGCTTGCTAGAATTGCTTAACTTTATTTGCTCTAAAGGGGATGCTTTCTTTCTCTGTCTCCATTTGTAAGTAACTTATAACTTCCTGGCAGAATGGACAACAGATGAGAATGTTATACTTAAAGGTATTATTTTTTTTACATGCTGTTTCATTTTTCTGAGAAGCTAAGTTTGGCATGGGTGTACATAGTTATTTTGATTTCAGAAAAAAAATAACAGCTATCAGTATTTTCTTTAAACAATTTTTATAATGGTTTGGTTAGAATTTAGTACTCCAGGCAGATGCTAAATTTAAACCATCAAAAGCTAAATATATGTGCACAAAGGTGATGTATACACTGTGTGCAAGGTTCTCCACACTACTTTCTTGGCAGTTCTTGACTCTCCCACAAGATTGAAAAGTATTTCAGTAGTCCCCACTAAATCCGTGTAGGTTATATATCTCTGTATACAGTTTCTGTTATTAGTTTAAGAAAATCAACTAAATTCCCCTGAGATGCAGCTGCTGTAATGTTAAATAGAAAGAACAGTCTCAGAAGAGCGTGGCATCCAAAGGTATCGAGGCAATAACAAGACAGTTAGCTGGTTAGGCAAAGATAGGTGTGGACAAGTATTTTCTGGAGTAAGATTACTGTATTTGTCACCCAACAAACTTGATATCAAAACAAATTAAATGACCTTGTTAAAGATATTGGTTCCACTACTCACTTTTGTTTGAACAACTGAGTTTATGACTGGACTAAACATTTTATATTAAAGCTGTAACTGGTTGACCGATCACTTTACCTGGTGACTATTCTTCAAACTGTTAATTATTTGCCTGTGAAATGTGACTCTTAAAAGCTTCATTTGTTTTCCTGTTGAAGGTTATGTCTTACAGACCAGAACCATGTTTTTCTTGTATTTTGTAGCAACTTGAGTCTGCTTTGATGATGGGGCATCAGTCCTACTTGTCCACAAGTAATAAAGAGCAAAAAGTCCTCTTTGAATCAATTGCATCTTACTCTTTTCTAGCTTTGATCTACAGCAAGATGTAGTTTTGAATCCTAGTGTACCTTCAATTATTCTAATATGAGACCCAAGTAAGTGGAACTGAGCTTCACAGAAGCTGAAAGTATTTTTGTTCCTGGTTTGTTTACTAAATAGTGGAAAAAATCTTTGTGGTGGTGTTCTGTGCAAAATTCGTACACCATAAAAAAAAACAAAAACCTCCTAACTTACTCATTGATACAGGGTCCCAGCATCCTTATGCAAGCATAAGACAGAAATAGAGTTGTGGTATTATTCTAGCACTATGTATTGTTCAAGGAGTAACTTTAGTTTGTAAGTTTTGTTCTTAGAACAACTGCTATTTTTTTTTTATCTTGGTGGCTTCTGCACTCTGCCTAATGTGGGGAAAATGTAAATTTAATGGTCTGCCAGTGTTACACATAACTGCCTGATATAAAATACTTTGTAAAGACAATTTGCATAATTCAAATAAGCAGTAAGGTATCTGGTCTGTATTTTCAGCTCAGTGTGGTTTCGTAGCTGTCTCTGTTACATGGAATTTAAAACACTGAAAGGCTCAACTTCTTAAGTGGCTCTGAACACGTCTGTTCCTAATACCAAGCCAGCAATGTTCAAATATTGTTCCCAGTCTTGGTTTTCTAATACACTGTGATGCAGGGTATTTTTTTTTTCCTTCATTGAGCTTAATTGTGTTTTCCTGGCTCTGTGTTTAATACAGGCTTGCTCAGAACATTTCACGCGCAAAATGTTGCCCTCCATCCCTAACACATGCAAAACTGCAATCTCATCTAACCATTAGTTAATTAATAAATATTTAGCTGTACATCAGGGTGTGTCAGCAGCACTGCTCCACTGGATTAATTGGTGGTGTACTTCCTGTAGTAGCGCGTATGTGTATCTGATGTCTTGGCTTTCTCAGAATGGAAGATTGCAACAACCAGCTATGGTTTGGTGTTTTTTCCTTTTCCTCCTACCCCTCCATGGCCAGTTCTGGCAGTAGATGGCGTTCTGAGCACGGTGCATGCTCTGAGGACATCATTTCCCATTAACTGTCAAAAATAGACACACACTGAACAGTATGTACTCATGTATGTTTTGGTTTGGAAGGTACAGCTATTTTATTGCCTCTTGGTTCACTATAAAAAAAAAAAAAAACAACACACACACAAAGAAAAGCACTAAAACTTCTTAGGCCTATTCAGTATAGTGGTTTTTTTTTTTCCTTTTTGGAAGTTCAGTAACTTTGATTTCATTTGATAGTTCTCTCTTAACATTCTGCTTTCTGTTGTTCTCATGTGCCTGACAGTAGTAATTCTGCTACACCAAGTAGGGGGCATCAGCACAAAGGGGATGGATGAGCCACGGCAGTGCTACAGAAGGAGCTACTTGGAGTTGTATGGCAGTGTTATGAGACTTAAAGACGTTGCTCCTGCACAACCCCAGCTAGTTGAACAGAGCTGTATGGTGGTGTGAGGCTGCACCTCCAAGCGCCTCACAGAATCAGGAGTCAGCAGGTGCTTTGAAAGCTCCTCAGCAAAAGAGGAGTATTTTTTTTTCACTTGATTACCTCTAGGGAACTGTTTTTTGTCATAATGAAAGAAACCAGAACCTATGTCCCAAACAAACAAAACAGATGCATTGGAAAAGCTTCATTCCCCATCAGTATTCCAGGCCGGGTGGTTTTCTCATTGTTTTTCTATTGCGTGTTGTTACTCTTCCTTCCTTATTGCCATCCCTTAATGGCTGTGTACTATTGGACTGCTTATATGTGCTTCCTGACTGCACATATCTGAGCTGGCTCTGTCAATAAAACATTCTTACGCATAAAGAGAGACAATGAGGCTTTATCCACACTGGATTCGTCTTCGGCTAAGAGATTGCACCTGTTTATTTCTGACTTCATATTCTTTGACAAGAAGTGGGCTAAACCTTGGCACCTCTGTCTTTATCGTGTGCCAAATGCAGCATGTTGCAATTCTTTCAGTGTTTTTTTTTTCCCCTTTGTGGTTGACACCCACTGCTGTTTGTAATTGCAGCAGCCCTGGCACTGTGAGGGTTGACGGCCTTGCAGAAGCTAGCGTGAGAGTGTGGCATTAAGGGACAACACGAATTACCATAATTATTATGGTAATTAATTACACATCAACGTTGTTTATGCTACAGGAGGAGTCGTACTGAAATCATAAACGGTTGTAAACCTTTTCCAATTAATTTTGTGTAATCCAGACTGTTACGTGAGTGGTGCTCTCCCTGCACACAGATAAAACTTGTTTCTCCTGTAGCTAGGGCATGTTGTCGACTCAGCGTTTGTGAAAGCACAGGGTCTGCATTAGTCACATCTCTCGTAGTCAGATCCAGGAGGTTCCCTTCTGTAGTTATTTCGCTTTGTTATTAGTGCATTAGTTAAAGACTTTGGGTACTGATGTATTTCCTGCCTTCCTGGGGCTGGCGAGCTGGGCTTGTAACTCTTTGATCTCTTTGGCTTTGGCTGCACAGGGTCTGTGCACGGCTCGTGGCCAGCTCTGGGTGTGGGCTCTTCCCCTCGTAAAGCTTTGCAACACGACCGTTCTGGGCAGCAGCGCGTTCTCCCATGTTCCTTGCACACCGGTTCCTAAACAGAACAACATCATGTGTTTTTAAAGATAGGACTTGTAGCTAAACTCAGTTCCGTGTTTGTTCTCCTAAAAATGAAGGATTCTTTTTTTTTATTAGGACGTGTTCTGGGCTATGTTCCCAGGAACTTGGTGCAAAAAGTTATCTGAAATTGAAATCGTCAAAAAGCCCTGCGAAGGCAATGGTGTTGCACAGGAAGATTATAACCACTTTTCCCACTTCACCTCTTCTACCACCTTGGGGTTGTTGGCGGACTGGTTGAACTAGAAGACGTGGATAATTTTGTGCTTAATATCAGAAATGATGCCTGGCTTAGCCTTACGACCTTCCTCTCCTTCCTCTTCTGTCACACGCTCTTCCCCCTTCACGCTGCCAGCATTTCTTTACGCTTGTTCTGGTCTCGTTGACTTCCTTGGCAATTGGCAGCATTGTACTGATGCAACTGCGTTGTCCTGTTGGTGGAGTTACTGGCTTATTGTTCTCAAAATACTACAGACGAGAACGTGGATGGCAGGAGCCTCTGAGTTCGTTTGCGGGCTGATGGTCAAATAAGCAGAACCAGGCCTGAATCAACTGGTCAGCAACGTGAAGAGCACGACGCTCCCCGAGTCAGCATGCTGGGCTAGGGCCCGTTCCGGAGAAAGTTTTGCAGGCTTACTTCAAGTCTTGGCTGTGGATTTGTACCTTGGATCAAAGTTGTGCTGCAGGCCCTTCTCCAATATAAAGCAGAGAAACGTAAAACAACAAATATCTAGTGAAATCCAAACACAATCTGTTCTATGTTATGCTACAAAAATGAATGAACTCTGCCTCCCACCCTCTCCCACTGTGGCTTGCTGTGAATAAGCACTGCTCAAAGGAAATTATCACAAGAAGTTCTGCCTGTTTCCAGCAGAAATAATAACGGAGCAAGGAAAAATGCTGACTGGCTTTACCTCTGCTCTTCCACTTGGGCAGCTATGGGTTAACAGGGGCTGGGGTGTTTGAAGCAGCACTTAAAGGACTTGCCCTTAGCACAGAACCGAAGCCCAAATATTCATTTATAAGGCTCTAAAAGTGAGTGTCTGTTAAGTCAAAAACCAAAACCACTTCTGTCCTTCATAAGGACATATATTGAAGACATAAGGACATACAGAAGATATATTCTGTATACCTCTTGTATGCAGCTATGCCTCAAGTGAGACTCTCAAGCAGCATGCTTGCTGCACCAAGGCTTTTTGAAGGACAGAAGAAAATCTAGGCAAAACCAGCCCACAAGGCTAAATCCATGTTAGTTATTTAGGAATCTTGAAGCCAAGGGTTACAAGTCACTGATGTACCCGTTAGAGCCAAGTGGATGAGAAGGAAGACTGCAGAGGAGCTCCTTACCAGTGTGATTTTGGATTGCTCTAGATTGCAAGATTGAGGAAAAGCGTGTTGAGCCCATGCTATGAATCAGAGAGGATCAACCTCATGCTGGGTTCCTCCACTTTCTGCTTTGGTTTGAGTGCTTGTGGAAGCTGCTGGTTCCTGCCCACGTCCTGCTGAGTGTACGTGTGGTTCTGCACCAGCAGGGAAGGAGGGGTCTGGGAATCCCACAAAGTCCCGGGGCGAGCAGAAGCACTGTTTTTTTTTTTTGTTGTATTGAGATTTAGAAGGGCTCACGTGCACCCAGAGACCCCATTAGGGCTTTGTAGTGGGCTGGTGAATCCAGCTGGGTGCTTAGTGGTGGGTTGGAGATCTCAGCTGTGCATTAGAAGCAGATGGTTAGGAGGTAATGTAATCTACCCAAAGCCAGCTGCAGTTTCATGTTTTCAAGAAGTTCTTCCTCGAAGGTCCCAGAGTGCTGCATTCCAGGCTCCGGACCTGTGACTGCGGTGTTGAGCCACTGGACTAGCTGAAGAGCTGCAATGGAACTAAAAAGATGGGAGGAACTTGAGGAGACTTCCGTGTAAAGTTGTAAAGAAGGCTCGGGGGAAAAGCCATGATGAATGAGGTCTTTTTGGAAATTCCAATGTTATAAACAAGTGAAATCTGCTGTTTAATCCTCAAACAAAACAAAACAAGCCTATAAAGTTGGAGTGGAGTGCATTTAACATTGACAAAAGAAAATGGAGTGTAAAATTCCTCCTTCTCACCATATTTGTTTAGAAAAGGACTCGGTGAAGTACCGCCCCATGTCAGAGGTAGGAACCCTTTGCTATTAGAACTGAGCTCTCCTCTGCGTCCCAGCCACCTCTAATTAATCCCTGCCCAATAGCAAGTGCATGGCTGCAGAGCGAGTGTTTATTTTCCTTCTTGCTTATTTATTAAAACAAAAGCACAAGACAGAGCGCTTCTACGTGTTGTGAACTCTACAATTGTTAAAGTTTCCGAGAGGTCACAAGGGTCCCAGATAACATTAGCAGCTAAGTGCTATGTTGTCCTTTTGTGTTATCAACAGGAAACATCTTTACCAGCACAGGAACTACAGCTTTGTAATTGGCCTGGCGCAAGAACATGACAGTATTTTCTCATCCTATCAGGACTCGGATATTTTGGGAGCTGGTATATAAAGCACACAGCACACAGTGTCTCTTGGACATTAGGAACAGGTTCATGGCAGAAATCAGTGCGCTTTGCTATTTTAGTAGTTGCTATAGCTGCAGCATGAATGGTTTTTCTTGCCCTGCATGGTTCGGGGTGATATTTCGTTACAGTTCATATGTATATTTTTATTATTTGAGTGCAGATGGACATACTTAAAGTAATTAACATGGTGATATAAGTCTTGTAAAGAAGCCTTTAGCAAATAAACAGCAAATCCATAAATCATATAAATGGAGGCCTTGTTTAGCTTTCATTAAATGCTCGCAGACTTCTATGGTGCAGGATTGAGCTCTATCCAAGCAAATTTCAGATTTCACTGGATAATAAAATGTTATATTTGGGCTCTGAAATAAGAAGCGTTCGTTGTGCTGAATGATCTATGTGTTGAAAGGAACAGCCCTTCTGCTTCATGCAGTTAATGGCAACAAAGTCCAGTAACATCTATAACTAGTATTAGATCAGAGTAAATAGCGTTTAAATGGAGCTGTAAAGAGCTGAGCTGGAAGGTGGCCAACATTGCAATTAATATTCTGTACGGAATTACACCACTCTGATTATAGCAAACCTCATTTAGACTACTTGATAAAGCCGTAGTGTTTTTTTCCATAGCTGCTGTCACTGTTTTGTTCCAAAGTAACTGTAACTACTGAAAAGGAGGAATGACAACAACAAAACCCCACTGGGGGTTTTGGGCAACGATAGCCCAAAATTTGTCCTACAAAGTGTATCATGAAGAATTCATGAAGAAGTGGGAGGTTCGTGTTATTCCTTCGGAGTAAACAGTTTGACCTTTACTTCAATAATCCACGGCTGCTCCTTTTGAATCCCCAAAGTCAGATTTTCTAACTTCCACACTTGCTAGAATGTTTCTTAAATATCTCTTGAGTTCATAAACAGGAGTTATTTCTCTACAGCAAATTCTTTGGTAGAGACGGATGAAGGAATCAGCTTGTTATTGGTAAGACCAACTTCCACCATGAGGAAAGTCAGGATTTTATTTTTCTTTTTATTCTTTAACACCAAGGGAAACCTCAGCAGCTTGCAGGCTTGCTTCAGCCCTGGGTCACACAAGCTGAGTTTGGCACAAAGCAGCGTCCCTTGCTGATGCCAGTCCGTGCTGCGTCTGTCCCAAAACCCCCTGACATCTCTGGGCAAAGCTGAAGCAAGAGCCAGAGAGCTGCAGTGCTCAAAACACTCTGGATTGCTGTGTACAATTATGTCCCCAAACTTATCTCCGTGCATTATGTCAAATACCAAGAATATCGAGGGCTGATGACAACAGGAGTTATTTCTGAGGGACTGACACACCGCATAGATGGGACATTGTAAGAGCTTTTTTTTCCTGTCTTGCTCACTCTTGCAACATGCTGGTGGAGGTGGCGGGAAAGGAGGGAACATCTTGGTCTTCCTGATTTAAGTAACTGAGCAACGGAGCGCTCCGAGGCAGCAGCGTAGAAGCAGCTTTCTTCTTTCCAAGCAGTATTTTGTGACAGTATAGCCAGAGGGGTTTAGATTAATGAAGTGAATTTTTTTTTTTTGTATCAAACACAAGTTTTTTTTTTTTTTTTATTGGGGTAGGAACATGAAGTCAGCAGAGAAAAGAAACAGCAGCTGCAATGGTTGGAAGCTACAGCTAGGCAAAGTCATTAGAAAAGATGGGTTTGCTTCCAGCACAGAGTGTGTGTGTTTGCGTGCACGTGTTTGCTGCTGGAAGAGCTGAAGCAGGGGAGTGCTCAGAGCTCCTTGCATGAAGATGGAGCAGCTCCTCCAAAAGATGCACTTTCTCCAAAAGCTGCTGCTGCAGCTCGTGCACATGTGCACCAAGGGGACTCTAAGCAGTGTGCTGTGTTAAAGGTGACGCTATAAACAACCGCACCAGTCCCTTGCCTCCAAAACTTCAGAGTAATCCTTCCTAGAAGTTTTTTCCCCTGCTGAGCTCATCAAAGCTCCTGCCCTCGCAACAAGCCGCACACCTCCACACTCTGATTAAATTTCCTGCAGGTGCCATGGGACATCCCCAGCTGCAAGCGGGGCACCGCGCTGAGTCAACACGCTGCAGGAGCCTGGTGGCTCCGTGGGCAGCCCACAGCAGGAGCCCGTCTGCTCTCGGGGAACTCTTCACCCACGTTTCCTGCACGAATCCTGGGTGAGAGCAGCAGTTGAGCGAGGGCACGGGGGAGCCGGTAGCGTGGGAAGGCAGCGTGGCCCAGGAGATGCCCCATTGAGTAGCTGGTACCCAAATTGTGCTCTTTCCCCCCACTCTGTGCACATACACACACCACTGCTGGAAGTGCTGCCTCTTTTTTGGACCGAGTACCAGTTATTTCCCCTTTCCCCCTCCAGGATATCAGTCACCCTGCCCTTTGCCATATGGGTCAGAAGCCGTTGGCTTTGTGCTTGCATGGGGGATCCCAGCCTCATGTCTCCTGGCTCCTGACCATCTCCTCTCCCCACACCCACAAAGCGTGTGAGAAAACAAATATTACAGCTGCTTTTCCCTGCATCCACAGCACATTTCTGAAGGGAGGTTCTCAGCGTGCCTTGTTAGGGTCTAACATTTCATCATGCCCCATGCAGGATCCCATCAGCCATGCGATGACAGCCTTCGATTCAGAGCCATTAAAATGCTCCTTCATCAGAAGTAAGGTTTTGAGACCAAATTGTGAATGCAGGGCCATCTCGGGGCACAGGAGGAATTAGCAAGTTGTCAGTCACAACAAATTTCCTCCATGAGCTCACCCACAGTAGTGTGAGCTCTGATCTCCAAGCCTGCCAGGCGTTCAACAGAGGTTATCTGCAGAGCAGGGTGCTGCCCCACACACAGTCCTACAAAACAGAGCTTGAAGGACTCGGGACAAATCTGCTGGAGCTTTGGGAACAGGGCATGACCGAGCTGTGCCGAACAAGGGTCTGCTTTTTGGTGGAGCCTGACAGAAATGGTTGCCGTTAACCAGGAGGAGCAGTGTGGTGTCAGGGCTTTCTACGAAGGAAGCGCGAGCGCCAGCCCCGGCTGCGCTTTGCTCATGAGAAGGGTGAGGCATCCTATTTAGATTCAGCAAACCAAGCCTTCTGCAGGGCTTTGTGAGGCTGCAAAGCACAACGTTTGTAGCACCCTGACTGTGGTAAGGTGTCTGGGGCTGCAATTCTTCGCCTCTTTTTTAGGGGAGTGGCTCCGTTGCTGCCTTTATCTTGGTCTACAACAAGGGAAGGCCGCTCATAGCTGATACCTAGGCCCTGCAGAGCATCAGAGCAATAAATTGGAAAAACTCCTTAGAGAAAGGCAGAGAAGAATTATTGCTATTGGTGTGGTTGAAAGTGAAAAGGCTGAAGCAGCCTTTGGCCCACATGGGGAGGGGACCATCTTCTTGTTTTTCTGATACTCTTGAAAAGAAACAAACAGCTGCTCTAATTTTCTGCAGTAACCAGTACAGTGGCTTTGGCAGGGCTTGGTGGTGGGGCTGCTGCTGCAGCAGGCATGGTGCTGCACGAAGCTGAGCTGAACCCAGGTCTTGCGGCCATCAGTGGCACCGCTCAGAAATAGCAGCGGGACAACAGCACACAGGAAGCAGAAGGCAGCAGGGGCACAGTGCTGGGGAAATGTCCTGAGTATTAACTTAAAAAATAGTCAGAATACAAAAACCAGCTTATTTTGAAGCTGGATTGCCCTTTTAGCCATCATTAGAATGAAATGAATTGGACGCCTATGGATTCCCATTCCCATACTGGGGCATTTATCTTCAATTTGCACTACCAAAGAGCCAATGTAGAGTGCTAAGATGAACAAACCTTTCTTATTATTCTGTATAAATTTTGCAGTCCTCTGTAGAAATCACCTTTGGGCGAAACAGATTATTTTGACTTTGGACAACATCATTCACGAAATGCCGCGCCACAAGTTTGGTCTGAAGGAAACCACACACGATTTGACTCTTTTTATCTTGTATCAGCGGCGGAGAGCTCGGTGCGGTTACAGTTCTCCTCATTTCTGAGAAGAGAGGATCATATTTAATCATTGTGTCAGTTGGCACAAACACCGTGTTTGTAGTGAAATGCTAAAAAACAGCACATTTATCTTTCCCTTGATCAAGATTTGTACGATAGAAGTTCTTAACGTTAAAACTCATCAGTAATGAAACTTTTGAAGGGCTCAGCTACCCAGCTTGTTTACTGTAACATATTCTAAAGAATGGTCTGACCTCTCTTGCCTAATACAACAAATACAATATCAGTAATCTCCACCCAAGGGCATTCATTCCCTGGCAGACTTCTGCTTTGGCTCTAAGATATTATTCCTGGACCTTTTTTTTTTTTTTTTTTTTTTTTCTTCGTGGGGGGAACGACAGGGGACTATCTTGCTTCACTGAGCAGCACATTTCAAAATACAAAGTGCCTGCAGGGGTTGCCTCATAGCATGTCCTTATCAGCTGCAGAAATGAAGAAGCCAAGAGTCCTCTGGAGGGAGAGAGAGATTTTGGAGCCTGAGGAGAGCACTGTGATTCCTCTTCTGACCCAAACAAGAAAGCCAGAGGATTTCACCCACCGTTTCCTGAAGCAAGCCCATCACGTCTGTTTGGAGCATTGCAAATCTCAGTGAGCTGTTATTTCGTACAGTGATGTTACGTCACCCAGCACTTGAACAGTCCTAGTATTGATGTGCTCTCATTCAGATTATTTTATTGGTACTGTGGTATCAAGAAGTCCCAAGCATAGAAAAAACTCCTCTATGCCATGCAGTGAACGAACACCAAGGAGGAAAGGCAGTCCTTGCCCTAAAGACCTTAGTTATCATTCGCTTCTAAATCTATCTGGGTTTAATCTCTTTTGTAGCACCAGTTTCTCTACTACACCCGCCTTGCTCAGAAGTGGCAGCAGCAGCCAAGGGCTCAAGGAGGAGACGGACAACGGCACATGTGAAATGGCACTCGAAGCCACTCCAGTTTGCGCTGTGTCAGCTCAGCCTCCCTGTCAGGTGCTCTACAACAGCTCACGTTTTGCGGGACCATTGCTTTCGTAGAGGTTTGAGTTTCGGTGGTTTCTAACGACTTGTTCAGTTGCTACCGAACTGCGGAGGAGTTGAAAACTCAGCTGTGCTCTTGGCAAAACCCAAACCAAACAGGTAAATGAAACGCCAGTACACAAGGCAGTGCTCAGCCTGCACCACGTCCTTAAACTGACTCTTTACATCCCTGAAATTGCTTCTTTTCCTCCCGCTGCCAATATCCCATTGCTTCCCTGGTGCCAGTTGCTCCCTGAAGGTGTACGGCCGTGCTCTGCAGAACTGTTCCTTTGCAGAAACATCTGGGATGAAAAAACAAGCTTGCTCTTCTGCTGCCACAAGCCTATTTACTTGGGAAGTGCTGCTGCACGAGCACAGTGGCACGATGCAAAAGACATCTAACAGGTGTATACATCTTCAACCCATTCAACTCACAGTCCACTGCCACACACAATTCGATTCAGAGCAACATAGGTTTTGTTTGGTTGGTTTTCTCCCCAAATACATTGAAACATTTAACACCAAAAAAAAATGATGCTATAGGTAAAAACATGTATCTCCTTTTGCAGAGACATCTGTATCTACAAATGCAAGAGCCCTTCTCCTATTGTAGCCTTCCACTAATACATCTCTCAGATAAAATCCTTCTTTTCATACATATGTGTATGTATACATGTAAATATATGCTCATATAGAGATGTTTTCTATAGGTTATATATGAATAAATATATAATTTAATCAGAATATAATGACAGCTATATTTGCTTTAAAAATGAAGGACCTATAGAAGACAAGTTATTATATTGTAAGCTTCTATGAAGGACCCAGTAGAAGGCAACTTATTTAATGAGCTTCTATCAGTCAGGAAACTGGACCTCCCCTAATATTAACAATTCCAGCACTTTGTTCTTATTGTCCATGACATTTTTGTTAAGGAAAAGCATCAAGAAGTGACTGAAAAAAAAATCCCAGCCTGATGCCAACACAGGCAGCTTTTTCACTGACTGCTCACGAGGAGGGAAACAACTTTCATTTACTTGGCGGCCGAGACAGAGCAGGTGTGCAGAGAGCTGGAACTGAGCCTCATGGCTTGGCCTTCAGGGAAATGGGAACCAGAGATGTGCACGTATCTCACTTGTACTGGCTGGGATGGTATTTT
The DNA here is from genome assembly GCF_009819795.1 of Aythya fuligula. Classification (NCBI taxonomy): domain Eukaryota; kingdom Metazoa; phylum Chordata; class Aves; order Anseriformes; family Anatidae; genus Aythya; species Aythya fuligula. The sequence continues at coordinate 2,387,286 of NC_045584.1, read as the reverse complement.
ATTGTAACCAGGAAGCTTTTCTCTCTAGAGGCCAGCCTCTCTCCCATCTTGGTGTACCAAGAAAGGAATCAAATGTCCCGTTAGAATAAATGGAGAGCTAATGTTCATCTGCTTGATTTAGGACTTTGATACTACATTGATTGGACCCAGATACAAGCCCTAAAGACAAAGCCATACATCGTGCAACATTAAAATGCTTTATTTCATCTGTCATCCTGCACTGAAGTATTCTAAGCATTTCAGGAAGGCTTCTTCGGACATGGCCATTTGATCTGATTGCCAAAGGAGCGTCTACAAACCTAGATAAATGTACTCCACAAAAGGTTATTTCTGAGCCATTGTCCCCAGGCTGGGAGCCCAAGAAAAGGGCAGTTTGAGAATACAGTGGCCGAAAGAAAGAAAGAAAGAAAGAAAGAAAGAAAGAAAGAAAGAAAGAAAGAAAGAAAGAGAAGAAAAACAAGACTTGAGGTGAGAGATGTGGGGAGGACCAAACACATTTCTTGAAGTTTTTCTGCAGGTGGCTTCAGTTTCAAAACCACTTGTGTCCTTCACTACAGAGTGTGTGGCTGTCCACAGCCCCTTGAGGTTTACTGATCTACTGTTAAGCTGCTGAAGCTAATAGCACCGTGCTTTGTACACACAGCCTCCAAGAGAGCTGACAGCTCAGAGACCTGCAAAGCAGCCTGGGTGGATTCAATTACGGCTTTGAGATGAGCAAGTAGAGCAACAACAAAGGACAGTAGCTTCAGCCTTTGAAATGCCAGCTTAGAGCATGAAGGCAGTGAAAAATAATACTTTGTTAACTTCTTGTGTAGGAAAAAAAAAGCAGAACACTTCCTTTAATGACACATTAGCTAACAGTGGTGCTTTTATGACTCTTTCGTAGTCACTGGTGAATCACTGGATGGAAATGCAAGGACAGGCTGTTCCTATCTAAAGGTTGCTGTCCTGGTGGTTCACCGTCACCTGCAACAAGGTGCTGCTTTTCCTCCTGCTTCCTCACCCAGCATCGTCATCAGAAATTCAGCTGGTCCAAGCATTTGCGGGTCTGATTAGCCCGAGTTCATCTCCAAGCACCCAGAGGTTTGCGTGTCACCAGCACAGCCACAGTCAGAGGCAGTTCACCAACGTCACTGCCGGCATCTCGGCCGTGTCACTGCCACCACAGCTCATGCTTCCCACCACAGCAAGCCAAGGTGTCTCTGGAGGTTATCGGGCTTTTCTTCCATTGTATTCCCTCCTAATGCAGTTCATATGTTTAGACATTTCCTTTCACAGGCAACTGTTCTTTCCAAATTCCTTACATTTTAGATTATATATCCTTGTTTTTGATCTTTTGCATTAAAAAATGCTTTCATTTGAAGCTTAATAGTGAGGGCTCAGTGCATCTGCCAGAGTTCCTGGCACAGCTAGTGTCCTGCAGGAGCAATTACTTTCCAGTGAGTCTCCAAAATTGCTTATTTACTTTCACTTGTATGCCAAAAATACTTTAAAATCAGGACAGTTTTTTCCAGTTACACAATCACCAGAAATATCTTGAATCCATACGCTTCCACTGTGGTTCAATAGTTAATCTGAAAATAGTCAAAACAATTTATAAAGTATGTAAAAAGTGTTCTGCCCCAGGATGAAGGCTTCTGAAGCACAGCTCCATGTGGTCAAGTCAACGAATGCTACAAAGAAAATTCAGTCCCCCCCTCCCCGTTATAACAACACAGGGGAAAAGAGACGGCAAACGCTACGGCAGCCAGGCTCTGCTGCTCTTCAGCAGCTTCCTGAGTGGAATTATCGCAGCCAACCACTTCTAGAAAGCCCTTTCATGTCTATTCATGTTGGGTTTATTTACTACTCTTGGCATAACAAAATGACATTTGATTTCTGACAAGCCATGAGATTTAGGATTTTTTTCCATTGGTGCTTTTCAATAAATTATAGTTAATTAAGAACATTAGTGAGCAACAATAGCTGCTCCTGCCCTTTTGATTTACCAAAAGCACTAATAAAATGTAGTTTTTGGCTCTCTTGGTTTAAGGATCAGAGTCTGTCTCCTCCCTGTCCTGGGGGCACAGGTAAGGAAGCATACTACACCCACAACACCCGTCTTCTGAAGCATCTTCTCAAAGGACATTTTGCAAATTGAGGGCACCACCACTTGTTTTCCTTACTCATGCATATTTTAAATTCTCTTTTAAGTTTCAACGGTTTGCATGGGTGTAATTCAGAGCAGACTGGGGCCTTACATATTTTGCATACCAACTAGTTATGTGAGTCCAATTTCTGGAAAAAAAAAAAAAAAAAAAAAAAAAAAAAGATTATATGAGCATTATGATGCAGTTGAGGAGTAACCAGCTGGAGAAAAAATTACAAGAAAACCAGAAGGATTTACTTTTTAATTTTAAGCGCATGTTCACAAATGAAAGCAAGCATTGTGTCCATCAACAATGGCCAGAATGGAATCAGCCTTTCTCCAAACCTACTGAAGAACCATGGTCTTAATTTGTAGGTTTAAGTTACTAGCACTCTCTCTTTTTTTCTTTTTTTCTTTTTTTTTTATATATATATATATAAATATATATATATAAGGCATCCAGACTTTAAATGATATTGCAAAAGTAGAAATAGCATGATAAACCTTCAAAGCTGAAATAAAAAAGAACCTGTGTTTTAACTTAACGTTGAGTATTTATACAGCCGGCACCATTTAGTCCGGCATGTTTGAGTGAGTGCAAGTCTGTGGTTGCAGTTGTGTATAAAAATATTGTAGCCTGCTCCTGCTTTAGGAACTAAACTTCAGTTCCCAATAGCTCCCTCTGTAATTCTCTTTCCAAATAAAAGGAAGAACTATTCCTGGCTCGTAACGGTGTATTTCTGTGGCTTCTTGAACTATAATGAAGGCAGTCTGGAATGTTAAAAATTACATGCTCAATGCCAGTTCTTAACCCAGGGTAATTTAGGCTTTAAATGTTTTGAAGTTTACATTTTGAGTCTGTTATTGTACAACTTCTTAATTAAAATGTTGCTATAGTCCAGATCACTAATGCTTCTTGCTCAGAGATCCATTAACATCTATCTTAAAACCACTACTTAGGGAGTTCGATAATTTTGGTATTGAGGGCTAAGGCCATCTGCTTGGAAAATTATTTGGTTTTTATTTGGCTGCTTCTAATTGTAGAAATTCAAAGACATCTTTGATATCCACTGGACTCCAACAACAGAAACATCGCTTGTCTTTCAGTAAATGCTTCAATGCTTGTCTTTACTGTAGACTAAATCTTAATGTAGTTCAGGAAATAATCATCCAAGCTTGTCACTGATGAATCAGGTTTGGATATTCCCCTGTGCACTATAGGGAAAATATTTACCATTTATGCTCTTTATCATCTATGTGTTTTCCCGTTGAAATGCTGCTAAAAGATCAGAAAAATGTGCCAACCTCACTTGGGGCTTCTGATGTCATCAAAACACAACAATAGCCATTGTTCAGACTAACATTGTCCTGGACTCTTCTTGTTATGACCTGTAGCAGAGTCATCAGACTAGCTTCGAAATATACTTTTGTATGTACATCCTTTGTACAAAGAAGTGCGACTGTAACCTGACTTTAACCCTCAGCTTAAGTTAAAAATTCTCTCATTTGACATATAAACAGAGGGAATTTAGAGCAGTATCAGTGACAGATAAAAAAACTGAATGTGAACATCACAAGGATTTTTTTCCTTCTTTTGGTGGGGGGTGTCAGAACTGGGCCAGGTTTTGAAAAAGATTCCCTGAAGGATTTCTCAGCCCAGAAACATCCACCAGCTGTAGAAATAACCCAGCATGACAGCGATTGCTCGGTGATAATTCTGAGTATTGAGGGGGAAGTCAGAGCTTTCCAGCTGAAAAGACCCGTGTGCTTTCTCGTACCAAATAATGTGGTAATTATTTAATTACTTTCAGCCCAGGTTTAGGTTCCTCTTTGGCCTGAGGCACTTGAATACACATTGTGTGCATACATGTGTGTGTACATTTATGTAACATACCTTTCTCCAGGACAATGTTTTAGTCCCAAGGCTTTGGCCATTAGACAGTGGTAGGCTCTTACATCTTCCACCCGAAGCACATCTGTTTTGTCTGACAGCTCATTAAAACCATGGGACCCTATAGTAGAAGGACCCTAAAACGTGAGAGAAGACACAGACACTGCAGTCCAGGAAAGCAGCTTTCTAACAGCAGAGGACACCCTGTCCACCCTGAGCCTGTATAGTGTACAATTACACAGTTATTATCCTATTTACATTTACTAATTAATGTGCCATAATAACACTTTCCAGGGAGCATCCTTCGGATTCTCACAACTCCCTCCGTGCACTGTAATGTCCACTAAGAGCTTAAGACAAACCTTGGGGCTGCTCTAGCAAACACAGATCACAGACCTCAAGCCCTCAGTTGGTCAGTTGAAAGGTATGCTAAAAAATACAGTTGACCTTTTTAACCTTTTTATATGGAGGTTCAGACCTTGACTTTTATCACCCTGCACCTTGATATGATGTACTGAAGAAATGCAAACCCCTCTGACACATCAGATTAAGCGCTCTCTCCGCACCAGCCACATGTTTTTATCCACAGCACATCTCCAAACAGGACATGGGATCTGACCCCTCAGCCCCATGCCTTATTTTTAGCTCTGAATTTTGTTTTTCAGGTGTAAGTAGAATGAAGTGTTATTAGTTCCACATAATCAAGGCAAAAACAGTTTCACTTTCTTTGAAGCTTTTTATCTCCCTACAACTGGATTTGAATCTCTGACTTCATCACCACAACCCCAGAGCCATAACCACAAGGCCACATGGTCCCAGAGCTGTTTTTGGAGGTGGTAGAGAAGTGAGTTATTTTAGAAGCTGCTAGCTATAAATTTCAGTTATATTTGAAGGAGGGTAAGTTAGCTTTGAAAGTCCTTGGTGAGTCTGTCCTTCAGAGACTAGTGGGCAATTACTGAGGCCACTGGCACGAGCTCGAATGGAAGGCTGTCCTGCAGTTTCTACCATAAACCATCCAGTACAAACAAACAGCAATTGTGAACGACAGTTAAACTAATTGTCCTTGTTGGTATTACTATCCCAAGACGGGTTGTGACGCAGAAAGTCAATCTGCACAAAGTCAGTTTTTCATTACAGTGAGCTCCAAATAGCATCAAAACAAGTCAGTTTTAGACCGCTTGACTATGCTTGATAAATGCAACCCAAACACCTTGATTCTGTTTTAAAAAGCCTTCACCCTGACCCTTCAGTTCATGATGCATTTTTGCATTCTTGGTTTCCTGCCTGAAAATAAATGTGAATCTGCCATTGCACACCACTTTTTCCATAAACTACACAGAGAGGTAGGGTGGAAAAACTGCAAAAATTGCATTTGCAAAGTAAAGATCATTTGCCAAAATGATATCCTGAGTTTGAAAGGCTTGCTTGCCAGGATTCATCCAAAGGAGGGTGCCCCTGGCACACCCAAAGCCCAGCTATTGACATGAAATTAAAGCCCTAAACAAAGAATGAACAACAGAATAAGTTGCTAAAACTACAAAACATGGGATTCATCTTTCACATCTAAAAGCTGTTTACATTTTTATTGTCTCACAGCAGTAATTTTAAACTGAAAAAGTTAACCACATCTGTGTGAAATGCAGATAACTTTGGGAGTGAATTGATTTCAATCAGAATAAGGGTCATCTGAGAGATGGTAGTAGTTACTCATTCAAGATCGTGCTTGATACCTCCAGCTCCCAGTTCAGTATTTCATTGTCACAGATAGAGCAAACCACAGCTGCTCGAGCAGTGTTATCAATATCAATAACTTAGAAACTAATTTTACTCTCTGACTTGTGCTATAGCTGATTCTTACCATTGGAGATGCCCTCACACAATAGACAAGGTCCAAGGGAAAAGCACATGGCAAAAATGCTGCTGGCTTTCAAAAATACCAGAGATGATTGAACTTAAATATATATATATATATATATATATATATATATATATGTATGTATGTATGTATGTATTTTATGAGGCATAACCTAGTGATTCAGGGGTGTGAAGGAGGATAATGAAGGACAGAAGAGAGCCCTTTGAAAAGGAAAAATAATAATAAAATAAAATAAAATAAAATAAGGAGCTCTGCAAATCTGTGGAGCTGGAACAGTACTACCTGCAATTGCCTTTAGCTGTCCAAGAACTGGCCATATCATCCCAGGGCGGGATGAATTATCTCTCACTTTCTCCTTTAAGCACAAACAGAACCTTCCAGTTCCTTAGCCTACATGCCCAGGCTGTGAATGTTTAAAATGGGGAGAATAAATGCACATCACTGCCCAGCTAGGGCAGGGCAGGGCAATCATCCCATGCCAGTGAACCTGCTCCTGCAATGATCGTGTTTGTGCCTCCAGCATCTCAATAAATACTTGGTCTAGAGAGGCCAGGTAGATGGTACAGATGGTTCTTGTTCATGCCTAGGGTGCACAAATAATCCTTAAGGTGCTGATGACTCAGATAATGATGAGACTACTGGAAATGCTCCTAGAACATGCGAAAATCACATAGCTCCACTGTTCTGGAGTTATCCACGATTCCAGGTCATTCTTACTGACAGACATGAGATGTTGCTTGATGGTAAGATTTCTTAGTGTATTGTAAAATGTAAACTCAGGAGAAAATAGCATTCTCGGTGTTGAAGGTCACATCTATTCTGATACATGGAGGCATTTTTGGAAGCAGCAGTCCCTTTGGAATTGCAGCAAAAAGTCCCAAGAAAAAATAAACCATGGCAGACTAACGTTATGCCTGAAACGCGTGGGCAAAGGCACCGATAAAGTGCAACTGACCTCTTCTGCTGTCTCTCAGGAAATCAGAAGTCAGTTGAGCCTGCTATAACTATTATTTAATAGTTGTGGAATTGCAGCGGTTGGAGACCTGCACTCAGCGCTGGACACGGGCCTTTTACTGAAGAGCTCACAACAGCCATTTTGTCCTGGTTTCCAGGAAGGAAAGGTTGCTCCTGGAGCCTAAGAAAACCGTCACAAAAAAATCTCGAAGGAAAAAGAAAAAACAAACAAACAAACAAACAAACAAGGAAAACATTTCACTAGAACCCATCTTTGGGGAAAAAAAAATATAAAAATATTTTTTCCATCCCGAGAAATAACTATAAATAAAGTTTGAACTATTAAAAGGGTGAATGCAGAAAAAAAAAAAAAAAAAAAAGGCTATTTACATAGGAGCATTTTGTGCTGTTTCAGTCTAATTTGTCACCGATGTAGGAGCCTCATACGTTAGCTGGAGGAAATCCAGAGCTTTCAAAGGTTTTCTGTCAGGGCTTGAAAAGTTGCCAGTTTTTTTAATGGAGCCGAGCAGTCTCAGGCCTGTTGTTCTCAGAGATTTTGCGAGCCAGGGCCGCATGTTAGCAGGAAACAGAGCCAAGTGGGCTTCCTGAGCGTCTGAGAGAGGAAACACTGTAATAAGCATGGAGGCTGTGGTTAAAAATAACTCTGGTATATAAAGGCTGCAAAGGATCCCCTCTCACTCACACACGCCACTGCGTCTTGGCTGGCTGCTGCGCGCTGATTTCATGTGAATGAGACACTTTGCCATCTCCGCGGAGCAGGTGGTTTTTAAGCAAAAGAAGGCAGAAAACGGCCCAAGAAGAAGTAAAGAACACGATGGTCCACATTCTGCATGTTTTCGGCAAACGCTGCCATAATTTTAGTGGGAGAGCATTGTCAGGCTGAGCGAAGCTGTAGTTACAGGCACAGCGTTTCGGTATCTAACTTTAGGCTGAAGTAAAAGTTATGCTGAAAAATAACTCGGTTTTCTGTGATCTGAAACTCAGAAAAAGGGAACAGGGTGAATCATGCGAGCTCTTGAGCAACAGGAGAAAGGGCCCCTTAAATTGTCACCACCGGGCCCAGTGTGGCTTGTACCACTTCTGCTCCGAAAGCTTTAATCCCACTCTGTGCCCCCCCGCTGGTGCTGGCCAACTGGAGAAGCTAAATGTGGCAACCACACAGAGCGGATCGGCAACCATCAATCTGTGTTCTGCAGTCCTGGTGCTCTGCTTGCCTGCCAAGCAAAGACTGCCTGCTTCTCCTCTCCATATTCAGCTTGCACAGAATGAGCCCCATCTCTTTTTTTTTTCTTCCAAAGGCAACGATTTTCCTTGCAAATGCGGGATAAAATCCTAGCAGTTGTTTGGCAAATTAATGCCCTCTTTTTCCCTGCTGTAACCTGATCCTAACATCCATACCGAACTCCATTCTGAACGCTTCTTTGTAGCCCACATTATGCTGTAATTGGCAAAACACGTTCTTCCCAGGCTTGTATTTTTATTGCAAACATTTATTTGGCACTTTATGTGGCAAATGAAAAGAAAATTTCACAACTCATTCTACAAAGTTGCATTGTACTAGGCTGTCCCTTGAAAAGAATTTTATTGCTCAAGAATAGCTGTAACCGTTCAAGGGATTTCAACAGCATTATGCTCTTGAACTGTAATTGCTATGTATACTATATCTGCTATAGCACCAAGTATGAATAATTTCGATCAATATCAACCCTGAAATTTGGCACTTAATTTCCCCATAGAGCTTAGTGTCAGTAATAGGTGTGACATTCTTTGAAGGCATATCAGCTCAACACTTCAGAGTAAATTTTCAGGGTGCATGAAAAAATGAGTTGAACTGTTGTTTCTGAATGGAAGGCATTTTCTACAAGATGCAAAACACTGCTCCTGAGCTCAGAGGTATCCAGGAATTTAAATGTATAAATATCCTAAAAGGGTAGGCATTAATAGCTCAAGGAAAAAAAAAAAAAAAGTGTTCACAACAACGGTCATAAGCCTCTGGAAAAAGTCTGTCCCAAAATATCTCACTGAAGTTTCAAAGCTTAATCATAATGATATAACAAATTGTGATCATGGAAAATATATATACCATTCTGAATACTTCAGTGATCTAAGTCTGAGGACTTCACAGTCCAGGAAGACAAATGAGATCAGCTGCTCTATACATACAGCCTATCATGCAAAGATGCCTGTCTTCCTCTCACTGGCTAATTCACTAAGCTCTGATTCATACTTCCATGTATTCAAACAGGGAAAGTAATTCCAGGCAGCAAGCAATACCAATTAACAGTGTCACAGTTAATGAAATGCTTGCTCCAGTATTTCCCATTACACAACTGCAGGACATATGACTAATAAATAATACAGGTGCAGTACAAAGAAGGCATTCTGTAAAGGAGAACTAAACCCCACATGTTCATCGTGTTAAACAAGGCTTACCACCCTACACCCTATATGAACTCCTGCTTTGAGTGTTTGGTGACTTATCCTCTACTTATCAGATAAAACCATAACCCATAAAGATACTGTGCACATCAGTGAGGGGGATTAAAAAAAATCAAAACAAACAATCAAAAAAACCCTTCCTCACTTCTAAGTAATTCTCTGCTTGTGGCTGGTTTTGAGCTTTGTCCAGTCTTCTCTCCCTCCCCCAGTTAAAAACTGTGAACTTCAAAGTGACAAAAAATCTGCTAAGAAAGCCATCTGCATCTGCCATGCTGACTCAGACTGGAACAGATCTTACAAATTAAAAAGAAAGAAAAGTGCATCTGATTAGCTCTTTGAAGTTCCCTCAAACAGATTTTTTTCCTGCATTAATTAAACCCCAAACACAGTTCTCACTTCTAAAACCAGTTAACTTTGCATGTCTTACAACACTACTAATTGTTCCGAATGGACATAAGAGATAATACATCATTTTACTTTTTCTCCTGTCATCTCCAGTAAATTATGTAGGTTCTTTCCTAAAACACAGACCAGGAAAGACATGACAAGTATGAAAACTCACGATGCAATACCCAGTCTATTCCAGGATTATTATTATTATTATTTCAATCTATTACACTCTCTTAGGGTTAATGGAAGCTTTTACTTCAAAACTCAAGCACTATTACCCATGGCCTGAGTTAGTGCCACTGTGCCAACTTGTATATTTGCAAGGGGGAAGAAGGCAGAGTTGTATACCTTGCCCAGGGGAGGCAGGCATGTCCAAGGAAGCTGTTGATAGGCAAAGAGTTTGTTCAGGCTGTGCTTCCACTTTCTTACTAACACAGAATCCCATTTCACTTCCCTGCCCCATGCTGGTTCCCAAATATTATCTGCAACTTGCTAGGGCAGAGACGAGCTCTGCCTTTCGAGTTTCATCTTACTGGGCTCTCGACCTCACCTATTATATGTTTGTTAATAGCAACAGTTATTTTTCTGAATGAAACCAAATAAGTACTTTCTGGCCTCTGCCACACCGTTACTTGTACATCTCTTTACTACTGATTCTGTAATGAAAACTATTTGGCAGCAATTGAAAATAGCTATTCATAATCAGTGCCCAATAATCTAGGCAGTTTCACTGATAAAATTAAACGTCAGTATGGTTTTTGAAACTGTGGTATCATTTCACAGTTCTGTAAAAAAATGAAAGATCTGTCAAATGTGTTTTTAATTGACAGCTGAAAGGGACATCTGCAATACAACATATGTGCATTCGACACACATGTCAGTAAATGCTGGCAGAAACACAACTACATACCTAATCAGAGCTGATAATTTAAAAACTGGCGTAAAATGTTTGGGTCTGAAGAGTCCCTGAATCAAAAATGACAAAGAATAATTTACAGCTGAATACTACCATCCCTCACATAGCAAACTGGTGTAACAATACATACTTAACCTCAATTAAATTCATGAGACATCTGACTTTTTGCATGATTTATTGTACCATGAACTTGCTTTAATGACAGGAACAGCATTTCCTTGAGTATTTCTGAGACAGCTTTTCTTTTTTATAAGTAGACTTATTTATTGAAAAGGACTTTAAGCTTAATTTTACTTTGCATCTATGGAAGTCTGCATGCAGTGCTTTAAAGTATCAACAGCTGACATTTGCTAATCTTTGTGAAATGAGCTAATAAGGCTTTCACTAAAACAAATTAAGATTGCCATCACAATGAATGGAAATGATAGACCTGTCAATAATAATGCTGAAAAAGCAGAAGTGCTAAAAAATACTTCTGTTCTCTCTTTGGGAAAAAAGCCAGATGCTGTATTCAGATCAGACAATAATGATGTTGAAATACTTTCCATTCCAGTAACTAAGGAGGATGTTAAAACAACTGCTGCTCAACTCAAACAATATTAAGTTGCCAGGTCTGGGTAACTTATAAGTAAGTGTTTCAAAAGAACCAACTAAGGACATATCCAGATGGTTAATGTTTATTATCAATCAATTTCAGAACAGTGGGGAAGCCCCAGGTGACTTGAAGAATGTTAATATTATGTCAATATTTTAACAGGGTAAACAGAATGACCCACATAGGCTCATCTGTGTTATATAAACCTGGGCAAAATACTGGAAGGACTTAATACAGAAAAAGAATCATAAATAAAGAGAGTTAGTTTAGCTAATGACAATGGCTTTTGACAGTGTTTTAAATAAGGCAGCAGTGCTGATGTAACAAGCAAATCTCTGTAAGGATTTGCCTTATGCAATATGATTTTCACAATAAGAAACAAGAAAATGACAAATCAATATGGTGTGCACACGCAAATTGGTCCAAACACAAGCTGATACATCTTGAAATCTAATTTAATTTTAATCAAGCAGGTTTATTAGTTCTTGATCTTTTTTATCGTCACTTACAATTCAACATTGCTAACAATGACCTGGAAGAAAACAGAAACTGTTACTGATAAAGTCTTAGATGACAAAGATCAAGGAAGTGCTATATAATTAGAAGGACATGCTATTGTTTAATAATTATTATAACTGCTTCACTATCGATACAGAAATAAACACCATGCATGGCCATACAGAGAAGCTTTAAAGCTTCTAGGAACTAAAAATGCAGGCAGCTCTGCTTTTTGGCGTAGGCAAAACCAGATTGTTACCTGGGTCAACAGAACACTGATGGCAGCAAAATTGCCCTGCTAGAGATGGCTGCTTTGAGATGCCTCTTTTAGTGGTACCTTTTCTTACAGGAAGTAAGGGCAACACACTAGCTGCTGCCCACACAGAGTCTTCACCTCCTCTCTGTGCAGTCTTAATAAGCTGGATTCCTCCCAGTTGCTCCAAGCCTCTGATGATGCCTCCCAGCCCTGCAACATGGCCCCCCATCACTCCCACCCTGGGCTCTGTTCTACTTTTCAGTCTTCTCTTGTGCCCCATATATTCTGGTGTCACCAAAACTAAATCCAGCTGAAAAGCCTTGAGCCAGCACTGAGTGCTGAGCATATTTGCATGGTGGTGGTACCCTTGGCTGGAAAGTTGAGGTGCTGTGAAGGAGCTGGGAGAGAGGAGGGCTTTGTGAAAGTCACTCACGTGTGAGCTTCCAGTGCAATGCCATAACTGGAAATGCACAAGTGCAGTCCTCGGCTAAAGAGGGGTAACACATTTATGTGCTGCTTCACGTTCCTAATGCTCAACCTTCAAGAAAGATTTTGAAAATATGCACACATTTCAGAGGAGAATCACAAATAAATAAATAAATAAATAAATAAATAAATAAATAAATAAAGGAAAATACATTGTATCAAAAGCCTCATGAGCCCCATCAGCTTAAAGTTATCAAAAAGATGAAGGTGAACATTTAAGTTTTTGTATGGGAACAAACTCCAGTCATGAAAAGTCTGGTCAAAAAGGCTCCTTTATCAAATTAATTTGTGTTGTTACTTTAATCAAATAAAAGACTTACAGGATTAAATCACTGCTCTGGAATTACGAGATGCCTATCTTAAAAATACCTATATATTTCATTTTATGTGGTTGTTTACATCATTTTATCAACTTCTTCTTTGAGATTAGACTTTTAAAAGTCCTCATTCAGAATCTGCAGTTTGAATTAACCAAAAACTTGTGAGTCAACAGAACTATGGCAATCTGAGATACAGATACGGGCAGACAGAAATCCTATGATAATGTTTGTCTCATTTAAATATGTAGTGATTGGTCATAGCATTACTATCACTGCAATTCTGAACAATGTTCTATGAGGTCTAATTCTCATCTTGTTTACTCTGCTGTTATTACGTTAGCTCTAGATGCGAGTCAGGGCTTTCTGAGAACAATTTCATGAGAAAGGAGAGCCTCTTTTGTTTGTTTATTTGAGTTCTGCAATGACTCAGAATGCTCTAGAAGCCAGGTGACGTGGGTATTCTCACCAACTGATCCAGTTGCAGTTTCACCAAAGGTGCAGTTCATCACACAGCCCCAGCTCTGAATATTTTATTAACTTGTGGAATCTTGACTACAATCCCTTCAAAAGTTCTTGATGTAAAAGCAACAACAGAGATCAGCAGCAACACCTATAAAAATCAACTTTGTCATACAAAAATGGTAGAGCCTGTGTTTACTTTGGCAGGAAGACAAATCACACTTCATTTAGTTCTCCTCTACCCACAGCAGATTAACAAATACCTTTTAATGTCACATTCTTCACATTTATACACCAGTGGCATCACTCCTGATCTATGCTGTCATAAGTGAGATCAGTGCCAGAGTCTCAATTTTAGATATTTTAAATAAACGTTGCATACAGAAAAAAAAAAAAAAAAAAAAAAAAAAAAAAAAAAAAAAAGAAGTCAGAAAATTTAGCACAACCACAAACCAAGTGGAAGGTCATGGCAACGTTGTACTCAATTTGTACAGAACTAGTGACTCACAACGTAAATAAATTCTCGCATTCATCTTACCAAGTTTAATATAGCAACATTTTTTTAGCTTTGCAGCTTTATTGGAAAACAAAAAGAAACTAAAGGCGGTTAAATGATTATTTCATTAATTTGGCTTTCATCCTCACTACCCACTAAACATTTCCTTTATGCATAGAAAAAACTCGACAGTTAGGTGACAGTCAGTGCAGCAAACGTCCTTTCAGTGCCTAATAGCAGTCAGCATCTGACTAGACTTCTCAGTGAAATGTACACATACAGTTGTATATCCTAGAAACAAAATATTTTGTTATAGCTGTTGCTGAAATCACAAGCACATAAACTGACACAGACATTCAGGGTGTGTTATCAAGGGAACATTCACATTCATTCGGAATTCATCTGAGTATATTTTCTTGGCTGACTCACAGCACCATATATACGTATTGTACACTTACTAACATTTTATTAGAGGAAAAGAGTTTACATTGAAAGATTACACAAGTGTGACATTACATAGCTATGAGTCATACATCTTTGTGTACTTCGTTACCATGCATTCAGTGTATTGATTCTGCTCCAGTCACAGAAGTTTGGCTGCTCCTCCTGGCCATCCTGTGAACTTTTAGAATAAAAACTATAGAAAGTTATACAAGAGATATTCATTATTTTAAAACATGTGTAGCTATTGAAAAGATCATTTATTCACCCTAGCAACTGTGCTTTCCTGAGATGGCTGCATACAGCCACAAGCCTGGGATGGGCTCTAGTGAACATGTTCAAAATGTTTCTGAGAACCAGAACCCATCAAGGGCCATCGTTTTTCCTCTCCCGGGGCACACAGCATATAAAAGTGAGAGTTGTTCTCCCACACTCTTCTGATCTCTAGCTCACTTAGAAATCCTTTCAGAAGTGATTGCAATATGGAGGAGGTACAGGGAAAGCATGGCTCTTTCTCTGAACAGGCTCTCAAAGAATCGGTCTATCCTGTGATAGATCGTCATTTTCCCCAATTTCAGAATTGCCACTTTTGCTGTTTTGGTCTTGGCTGGCTGCCAAGCAGCTGTGATTCTCAAAAACAGGAGTCTGAGCCACATTAGCAAAAATTGTTGGAGAATAGCTCCTTCTGACTGGGCATCCGAGTTAGAGGCCAAGGTAAGGGAGAAGAACAGTCTTCCCTTCGAAAAAATTCAGCCCAGGACCATAATTTGGCTACGGACAAAGCAGATCACAGAAGCTACTTGCATTATTTCTCTCATAATGTCATAAGGAAACGTTGATTTTGGCAATCTTTGTGCAGCAAATGGAAACTCCGCTAGAGACCTGAGCTTCCATTAAACGCAAGTCTCCAGCTTTTTCCTCGCATGGAGACCGCTTGCGAGTGGTACAAAAAAACTCTCCTACAGTACTGAAGTGGGTCTGTGAGGCTGGAGGGTGACCTGGTTCATCCACGCAGAGCAGTGCCTCTGCCTCCCGTGCTGTGCTTGTTGCACCTCCTGCTCCCACCCAACTCAAACTCTTTTTCTGGGGCACAGCCCAGGGATGAGGCCAGGCTGTGGAGCAGCTGCTGTGAGGTGGGGGGATCAAAACCCTCTTTCACACCTTCCTCAGCATCCATGGGGCAGGGAGTGTTCCCTATTTCACTGCAGGTCCCTCACGGTGTCTGTTGGGAGCATGGACTGCCACCCCAGGTCCCATGGAAGATCCCCCTCAGTGTTCCCAGGACAGGGACCTCCCAGCGTCCCCCATTTCACAGCAGGTCCCTCAGTGTCACTTGGAGCACAGACCCACTGGTGTCCCCTCATGTCCCAAAGAGTCCCCTCAGCGTCCCCAGGACAGGAACACTCTCCGTAGCCCCTCATCCCTCAGCGTCCCCAGGGGAGGCAGGGTCCCCTCAGCTCTGGGGTCCCGAGGGCAGAGTCCCCTCAGGATCCCCTCAGCGTCCCCACAGCTCGGGGGGGTCCCGAGGGCAAGGAACCCTCAGCGGCCCCCGGAGCCGACCCCAGCCGGAGGCAGCGACCCGAGGCGGGGGTCCCGGCTTCGAGACCGACGGACCCCGCGCTGAGGAGAGGGGGCGAGGGGGAGGTGTGGGGGGGCCCGCGTGGGCCCTTCACGGCCCCGCTCCGCCCCTCTCCGCCCCGTTCGGGCTCGGTTGGAGCTGTTCGCGTCCTTTTATACCGGGGCTAAATTTAGGCTGCGCCCGAGCCGCTGCCTCCCGCCCGCCCCGTCCGGGACGCGTTTCCTCCGCTCCCTGCAATTGGCTTGAGGGCGCCCGCGCCCGCGTTATAAGGTGGGGAGGGCGGCTCGCCGCGCCGCGCCGTCCGCCGTCCCGCCCGGCCGCACCATGGCGCTGAGCGACACCATCCTGCCCTCCTTCGCCACCTTCGCCAGCCCCTGCCGAGAGAAAGCCCTCCACGAAGTGAGTCTGGCCCCTGCCCACCACCACCACCACTACCACCACCCCCCCCCTCCGGCCCCGCCGCGCTGAGGCCGGTGCCGCTCATCGCAGGGGTGCGCGGCGGTGCCGCGGCCCCGCTGCTCCCTAAGCCCGCAGCCCTACAAACCCCTCCGTGTTCCCCAAACAGCGCCGCTAACCTTCTGCCTTTTCTTTCTCCCCCAGAGGTGGAAGTGCGACCAGGAGGCCAAGGCCCCCGCTGGCACCTGGGGCAGCCTCTCGCCTCGCAAAGAGGATGAAGACCTCAACAACGTGCTGGATTTTATCCTTTCCATGGGCAGCGACGGCTACGGCCAGGGCGCTGCCGGCGGGGACTATCCCCCCACGCAAGGGGAGAGCAGCGGCTTTTACCAGACAAATCCGTCCCCGGGATGCTACAGTGCCCTGGAGCAGGGCAGCCCTCCGCCCTACAACGCCGGCCTCATGCCGGAGATGATCCGCTCCGAGATGGACTCCAACTACTGCCCACCTGGCAACGTCCACGGGCGGTTCTTCGTGACACCCAACTTCGGGGGCCCGCAGTTT
Organism: Aythya fuligula; assembly: GCF_009819795.1. Lineage (NCBI taxonomy): Eukaryota > Metazoa > Chordata > Aves > Anseriformes > Anatidae > Aythya > Aythya fuligula. The sequence continues at coordinate 2,370,581 of NC_045584.1, read as the reverse complement.
GTCGAGAACATTAAGCCCGAGCCTGACATGGACAATTATGGGCCAGTTATGGGTCTGGTGCCTCAGGCTTGCCCGAAGATCAAGCAGGAGGGCAACGCAACCTGCATGATGGCCTATGAGCAGCCCCGGGTGGCCAGCTCTCCCCAAATCCCTGGGGCAGAGACGCCCCCGCTAAGCCCAGATGATCTCATGGTGAGTGACTGCCACACGCAGATGATGTGCACCTCGTCCGTGTCCTTCCAGCAAAGCTACCACCCAGGCTCCGGCTTCCACCACCCGCAGACCCATCTCCAGTACCAGAACACCTCCCAGTTTGGCCTTTTCGAGGACAGCCTGCCCTTACAACCTTCTGCTCCCAGAGGCATGCTCACCCCTCCTTCCTCGCCTCTGGAGCTGCTGGACTCCAAGCCAAAAAGAGGACGGCGCTCCTGGCCTCGGAAGAGGACAGCCACTCACACGTGCACCTACGCAGGCTGTGGGAAGACCTACACCAAGAGTTCGCACCTGAAGGCCCACCTCAGGACACACACAGGTAAATACAGCTCGATGCTTCATTCGTAGATACGTTGCTTGCGGGTTGGGATAGCGACCTGTGTAAAACAGTTTGCATACAGAGCACAGCCTGAGCTTTAACCCTGTAGTCTCTAAACTCCAAAAAGTTTAACTGTTGGGCTGTGACAGGTGATCAGACCTATAATATCCAAGTGTTTTCCAATGCATATGTGGGTCAAAGCTGTTGTAAGGGCTCATATTGTCCAACGCCCTTTCTCAGAAGACTCAGTGCAGGTACAGGATAGTAAAGGAATTGCTAGAGTAGTCTCATGGCTTAATATTACTTGGAGCTTACTGCAGAGAGCTTGGTAGGAAATAAAAGGATATGCTGAGATAAAAACAGAAAGTTGCCTAGCGTGTGATGCTGTCTGTATGTGGGAGTGCCGTGCTGAGTCACAGTCTCTGTGATTTCTCCAACAGGTGAAAAGCCCTATCACTGCAACTGGGAAGGCTGCGGCTGGAAGTTCGCTCGCTCCGACGAGCTCACCCGTCACTATCGCAAGCACACCGGCCACCGGCCCTTCCAGTGCCACCTCTGCGACAGAGCGTTCTCCAGGTCAGACCACCTGGCTTTGCACATGAAACGGCACATGTAGCCCCAGAGACTCTGACCTGCGAACAGTGGACGCTATTTAACTGCTCAGGTGCAGAATTGTTAAAAACCTGTAGCTGGTACTACGTAGGGAGGCACCGACACTCTAGCAGTGGAAGCCGAGGAGGATTTGACACAAGGAGACTTAGCCAGTCATCTCCTGCAGAGAATTTGACGTGACTGTATCAGTGAACCTGCCGTTCCATTCAGGAGAATAGGGGTTATTTATGCAGCTTCTGTGAAGGGTAAACTCCATAAGACTCCATACAGATTGTATAGAAGCTGTAAATATGTTTTTTTTTTCCGATTCTAACTGCCCAGTCCTAAGCTTTATGAGACAATGTTTGTATGGAAACTGCCTGAAGTTGACCCTAGAAGAGATTAAATGAATGTTACTGTAGCTACCGATGTTATTTTAGATCTCAGTTGAAGGCATGGCTAAGAGAACACTCCTATTGTTAGACTGTTTGTTTCACAGGTGCAATAATATTCTTGTTTGCCATGATCTACACTAGAAGTACAGGGCTTGATGTCTTGTAAGAAAATAACCTATTTTACTGTAATTTTTTTATATATTGTAAATAATTTTATACAGTGAGAAATATTGTATATGTAAATAGAAGACAAATGGGTATTTTGCCTATTTCTGTTTTTATAAAAACGTAATTTTTCAATGTTTGAAAACATTTCATCTTTTTAATAAAATAAATCTTTAATTCCTGTGATTTTTTTTTCTCCTTCGAGATTTCCCTGTTACTTCTTCCCTGATGGCTGGACCAACAACCACCTGCTTATGTTTTAAAATATCAGTGATTGTAAGAAGACTGAAAAATCTGAGCTATGGGTTTTCTAGAATAGATAACAGAGGACACAACTCATTCTCTGGAGTAAACAAGATACAACATGGTGTTTTATCAAAAAAATCAAATAGGAAAGTAGATCGTATTCAAAATATACTTCCTAAAAATGGTTAAGTAAGCAACACTGTAATTTCAGTCTCATTTCTAGTTTATGCTAGACTATTTTAATAGCATCCTTAATGTTTTCCAGATGCAGTTATAGTTTTGCCAGCAGTGTGTGGGTTTTTACTATAAATTTAAACACTGCATTTTTGTAATTACGGAGGCTTATTTTAAGGCATCCTTGTACATAAATTATCCTTGCTCTCAAGAGCTCAGTGCAAAATTCCAATAGAACAGTAGTGGAATTTAAACATAAATTCACAACACAGGTTAAAATACCTTCATAACTCATTCTCAAAAGCTTAAATTCACCTAATAATTTTGAACCCTACCTAGATCTCAGGAGTTAAGAGAGATACTTACTATTCTGGAGGAAAAGTTAACCAGTAATCCACATTCTGAATACTAATTTGACACATGCCGGATACTGCAAGAGCTACAGGAGTAAATATCTGCAGCAAGTCAAATAGAGCCCCCCCCAAAAGCTCTTCCACAGCTGTAAATGAGATCATAAGTCCAAGCAGTGTATTTATGCAATTACTTTGAAACTCTGATGAGGCTTCTCTGTTTTTGCAGCAACAGTTTAGCTGTGAGCCTTGATACTTCTCAAACATAATCACTGTTAGTTAAACACACAGACTTAGCTTAATATTATTTTTTCTTAACATCTGGATACTGTGAAATTGATTTTAATCAAGATTGTGATATTTTTCTGACTTTACAAGTTAGAATACAGGAATGAAATGAACAGGAATACATTTAAAGAAAGTACTAATATAGCTATTCTTCTGTGAAAGCAAAGTCTGCAGTTGTTCATGTGGAACAGATGTATTTTAGGCTTCTAATCATTGACATGGAAGAATGAGTTCCACATTTCACTTTTATAGCTCTTTCAAAGTGAAATATAAGGGAGATTTAACATTTCTTCATTAAAAACAAAACTCATTTATTTGCTAGAAAAAAAATTGCACAACCTAATTCCAGAAAGTGAGGATGACTTAAAGATGTTCTAAACTTAGCACATGCATTGTTGCAACAGTTCTAGGTATTTCCTTCTCTTTCCCCATAGCCAAAGATTTTCATATTTCAGCATGCCTTTTGGTGGTCATAGCCTTAAGAATGATTTTTTTGAAATTAATTCTTACCCTTACCTTTCCATAGTAACCTCTTTCCCTTGCTCTTTCTGAGGAATTGGGAATATTTTTTAGCCATTCCAGGGTTCAGCGGTACAATGCTATCTTACACTATTCCCCTTTCTTAACATAATTAAAAAAAGACAAGGAGGTTTGCAGTGCACTCAGTGCAGCCACCTCTCGGTGCACAGTCCCACAGCTGGCTCAAGAAGGTCCCGAGACAGAGATGGCCAGCAGCAGGATGCCTGGCAGCATCATGACCTCCTTATCAAGCTCTGCTCATCTCCAGCCACCTGTGCTGACCTCTAGTAGAAGCTAGGTGTGCCTTCAGTCTGGCCACTTTTATATTTTCCCAAATTACTCTTGTGGGAGATAGCCATAGCCAGTGGACTAGCACAAAGCGCACAAACCCTGAACACTGCCTGGGTGCAAAGAGAAATTTCACTGCATTCACCACCCCTTAAACAAATGTGTGTGGCTCCTCTGCAGGACCCACTGCAGGAGCTTGCATGGTCCTCCTCCCTCCTCCATTACCTCTGCACGGGAATGTCCAAACTTCCCTTTGCTCCAGTGAAAGGTCTGGCTGTGAGGCTCAAAACCTCCGCTACCTCTGCTCCTGTTCACTAGAAGGGCTTCAGACAAGACACTTCTTATCTGCACACTGCTGTGTAACCAGACAACACTCAAATCATGATGAACAGTGGGGACATGCTCTCCTGTGTTGCTGTTCCCCCTGTAAAAATAAGCAGGTTGTGTCCTCGGAGCTTTCAGAGTTGTTGCGACTCATCTGAAAATAGGGCAAAGGCATCCTCTTTTACATAAATACTAAAAAAAAAGAGAGAGATAAAGATGTATAAACACAGGCCTCTGAAAGTAGGGAAGGATTGGGGGCACAAAACATTAATAAAAGCCTATGACCAACTTTATTTTAATTGCCGAAGGGACGGCATGTATGATAATATTTGTGTGGTCTTCACAGGAAACTGCAGGTTCTTGAATTTCGAGATAATCTCTTAGCATAAAGAAAGAGATGCTGATCTCATTCTTCTCACATTCTATTATGAGTAATTGTCAACCCTTTTTTTTAATTGCCTTAAATTAGTACATCCAAAGATGTGCTGGTGTGATTCCACCACGCTAGCAAGCTTCCCCTGGCCAGCAGGAAATCACTAACGCTCGGCAACGTATTTTAATAACAGGACGTCAGCTCGTAATCTTGTACGTGATTTTGCTCTAATTAACACGAAAGCTCCCAAGCATCTCCCAGGGAGCCTGCAGGAAGCACGAAAGGGCAAGAAGTGCCCTTCCAATCTGCAGCTACCCTGGATTTGACTTCAACACAGTAGAAAAAAAAAAATCGTAGTCGAACACGATAGGAGGAAATGTAGAGTCCGTTGTAAACAAGATTTTCACACATATTCTTATAAGATACCACAGTGATGGGCTCACTACACTTGCAAGATAGATTGCCAGATTAGATAGAGCTAGTTAAGCACAGAAACTAACAAATCCTGCACGATGTTCCAAGTGAAAGTTTTAGCAAGCAGATCTGAGCGCCAGCCACCATCCAGCGCCGTTTCTGGTTGAAGTCAGTTAATTCCACGCTGGGTTTCAGAGCGCTGTGTTTCGCTATGCTGAAAACCGTTTTCTCTCACCTGCTGACTTCAGAAGTGTCAGTTAAGCCCGAGCTACATGGGAACTCTTCTTCAGCAAATACCATAACACGCTCAGCCTGGTGCTGCTGAAACAGCACCGAGCCCTGACCCCGTGTCCTGCTGCCCCACGGGGCCCCTGCGATGGCTCAGCTCTCGAGGGAAAAGCAGCGCCTTGCCGAGACGAGCATCACCCTGGCACCCTGAGCAGGCAGGGAGCTTTTTTTCAGGGGTTTTAAACCCTGAGATGGAAGGCTGGAATGGAAAACCCTTGTGCTTTTCTGGGAGCTTGCTGCAGAGCATCGATGAGCACAGCTGGGGGAGTTTGAGCGTTAATTGTGGCCGTGGCTCACCCCATGCAGGGATGGGGGATTTCAGCTTGTGTGAGTCCTTGGTTGCTTGCAGCCGTTTGCAAGCTGCCTAAAAACACTCCCTCACGCTAAACTTTGGTCCTCCATCCACAAGAAGTGCCAAAAAAAGTTTGTCCATTCTTCAAATTATAGGATTGTGTGGTTCTGTGGTTTTCTGTGGTAGAAACTCTGTGGTTTCCAAAGCTATTTTGTGCACCTATAACAGAGAGTAGCTGTTAGGCTTTTCTTAAATTTAATTTTCTAAGCCAGAATCCCAAGCTCTAGCAATTTCTTTTGCTATATTTAAATAAAACAAATGCAACGAAGTCATGTAGCCATCGCTATGGTAACTAACAGTGTTGGGGGGAAAACATAAAGAGGTAAATTCAATCCAAACCCCATGTGATTCAATACGGAGAAAGCTATCCCTGTTGCTAACATCGGAAACATACTTGGTGGCATCTACAAACCTTAAAATTCCTGCGTGTCCTTGGAGCAGTCACTCTCAGGTCTCACCTGCCTGGGACTCATCTTGATCTGCCCTGGGGTGCAGAAGCAGCTCCCTGTCAATAATGAAGACCCAGGCTTAGGCACACGTCCTTTCAGAAACGTGCTTGCCATAGATTCAGAGAAGGAATGGATTTACAGGCCAAGCACTACTAACCCACAGCACATAGCCATACACAATTTACAAGCCCTGGAGGTAATGGGCTCGACTTATGGACTCCCAGAGACTCCTTAAAGCTCCGCACTGTTTGATCCCGAACACCCAATTCCCCATTTCTCAGGCTGAGATTGGGAATAGCCTCTGTCATGAAATAGTACTCTACACTTCTAGTGCACAGAGGAGACAGGGATTTATCCTGAGCTTGCTAGGCAGAAAATATGTTTGATTTAATCTTTTGAGGTCTGACTTTTCAGCCACAATTATTTGATCTTGTAACATTTTATGTAAACACAAAAACTGAGTCATACGCACGGCTTTACAGGATGGAAATGCATTAACTTTACAAAAAACACCTTTCCAAGCACAAGGAGAGCAGGAACAACAAAGTTCTCATTTACTCTGCAACTGTAGTTAGCGTTAGTTACCTCCTTATTTGCCTGCTTCAATTATAATTCCTTTTAGTAAATCAAAAGTATTCCATCCTTTGTAGTAAGCATAAATTCAGCAACACAGAAATTGCAGATGAACTTCCTTACCTGTCCCAGGTTTATAATTGCCAGTATCCCTTTAAATCACTTTTACTTTGGTTTCTTGTACTTCTTACAGCTCAGAGCATTCCTGGAGTTCTGACCTATCATTATGTCATCAGGAAACATCTGGAATATCATATTGGACATCCCCTGTGACATTTAATATATTAGAAAAGAAGCTACTGAGCCTGAGGCTTAAACACGAAGCAAAACACAATAAAAATCCTCAAATCCCAACAACCACTTTTTTAACAGCCCATGCACAATGACAGCATAAATAGTTTTTTGATATTTTGATGATTTTATATCTCGAGCACTTCCAAAACTAGGGATACAGATGCCTGGGTGCCTTTCCCACAGGTGCAAGGGATGGGCAGAGAAAGCCTGCAGTTTTGTTCTCTGCACAGCTTCCTTGTGAAATGCTGTGATTGAGGACAGCATTTATGGGCAGTTCAACAGCCAAAATGTATTATGCTGGCAGTTGGCAAAGAGCGTTATGGGACTTCATCAATAGGGAAGGCTGCAGCATTTGTAAGAGGTGCTGCATCAGCACCAATAAAAAGTTATAATTGCAGTCATTAAATGAAAAAAAAAAAACGCTCGCACTGCCTTTGCCAGAAAAATCGGCACCTAGAACCAGACAGGAGGTAAAAAATGTTCAGTGTGACTAAACTCAGTCCCGCAGAGCAGCCAGGAGAGTCAGCAATTTTCTCCAGGCAGCCTCTGACAGGGAAAAATACGACTGCAGCTTCCATGGCAGGAATGGCAGCAGGGCTCTGAGAGCTTCAACTTCCACAATCCACGCTGCTCGTGGGGCATTTTTAGGTCCAGGCAGCAATGCCACATTTGCTCTTGAGGTTTAACAGCTGGGCTGGTTGCTTTGTGTTCCTTTACGTTGGAGTTTCCACTTGTAAATGTTTCTTCCCAAAGAGGGATGCGTGCGCTTTCCTCCCTTCCTCGCCGAAGAGGCTCTGCCTGGAACCTGGAGTCCTTTCAGATTACGCCTGGATAACACAGATCAGGCACAAATGTGGAGAACGTTAGGATCAGTATGTTGAATAGGTCAGGCTCCAAAAACCGAGCAGGAGCAAAAACACCAAGCTGTGGCCCACTTTTTTTTGGTACAATTACATGATGAAAGAACCTGGTTAGGAAGTTGTGCCTGTTTGTGACATGCTATAGCAAAATCCTGGCTTTAAAATGTCAACGTACTAAAAATATTGCTGGAGAGCAATTTCAAGATAAACCTGCCTTGGCAAGCTGTCGTTAACCATGCCATTGTGTGCAGAAGCCGAGTAAATAAAACAAACACATGGGAGCATAATGAGTCAAAGTGAATAATGCAGAATAGCTTGAGAGTGAGGTGTGTTTTTCCACTGAGCAGAAAGGGCTTGTCTCTGGTGATCTCTGTAACCCCTCCCAGCGTAAATTGCCTGGATGTTTAGCATTGCGGCACACAAATTGTTTTGGAAAGGGTGCGGCGTTGGATTTTCTGACTGGTCAGTGCAGACCAAATGTGCTTGGGACACGGAGGCGAGGACAGAAGGGAAAGCAACGTGCCGAGGGCTCCCGCCAAAAGGAGGAGAAAAAAAAAAAAAAAAAAAAAAAACACAACAGACCTCAGCACCGACAATATAGCAGTTGTTCTAAGCAAGATCCACAAGTTTGACACGAGAGCTTAGGAAATCATGGACAAAAAAAGGAAAGAAAGATTGCCGAAGCCTCAGAGCTCCAAAAAGTAACTTTTCATTTATTATATTAAACAATAACATTTCTCTTATTATATTAAACAATAAGCACATGAGATGGGTTAAAATTAAAATACCTTTCTTTCAATTTGTTATGATAGTCAAGAGATAAATATAACTATGATAATGTACATATTTGGAGATATTAGTCAAATTTAGGTCAACATTGCAGTTTCCACTTTATGTTTCCACCTTTTTTAGGTCATACTAGAGCAAGTCGTATTAACAGGGACACCAAGAAGAGCAGGCTATAATTGTAACAGCAGAAGGAACCATATTCACTAGGAGTCTTCCTTTTATAGTTAAAATTAAAAGGGAAAGGCAGAAGTTGGAGAAATGAAAATTCCATTTTATAACAAATTAGCCTTTATTTATAAAACTTTCAAGTAAAAAGAGCATTATATCAACTGATCAAACAAATGTGTCAATGAGTAATAGTTAACATATTTACTCTAAAAATAAATCTTCTATGATTCCACCATACTCCAAGCAAAATTCCTTTCTAAGAAAAGGTGTTGTGGAGTCTACAGAGAGATGCGATGATTGACACACAACAAAAACTTGGCTGTTCCTCTGGTGTAGGAAGATATTTGAACTAGATCATTATTAGCACAGATAATTCACTTTAACAGAGTTCATACGCAACATTAGGATTAAACAGAAGTGAAATTCCTGAGAGGGAGGAATAAAACGCAGGAGGAGGCAGAAATCAAACTCTGACGTTGGGAAAGCAACATTTCTACTTGGACCAAAATTTCTTGGGCCTTGGTTCTACAGAATAAATACTCTTCTCAATGGAGAAACACTAAAGAAGAAATAGTAACCCCAAAAGGATTATAAGAAGAATCCAAGAAAAGTGCATTATCTTTCAGCATAAGATGACAAAATGATTTCTACAAAATTTCTGACAACAGATTTCACAGACAGGAATTAAAAAAAAAAAAAGTTACAAATTCGGACACGGCTTGGAATTTCCTACACTTTGTGAGCACATTACATGAAACATAATACAGTAAGGACAGATGATCCTCATAGGGCAGAGATTTCATAAGGAAAAATTTGCCAATATAAAAATATTTCATACAGCAGTATTATAGGAGTACTGCTTTTATGAGCATCTGTTTTTATTGCAGAATGACTGGTATGTTTTACAACAAGAGCATTTGACTATGTCTCAGGGAAACCACTTGAGGCAAATGTGAACATACTGGTCTATAAAGGAATAAGCGGGTAATTCAATATCTGTCCTACATGCAAAGTTTGCATGCGTAGGTTCAATGTGAAAAATTATCTGTCTTTCCTGTTTTAACTGTTGTGCCTCGGTGCTGTATGCAATTCATAGTTTTCCATGAGTCATTCCAGCAGTGACGGTACTCCGTATAAAATACACATGTGCCACTATAAAAGCCTACTAAACTCTTTGTGATTGCTCAACATACTACAGAGTCTAATAATTTATCCAAGAAGAAAGTAGAATCACCTCCATTCTTTCCTCAAAGCCAAGAATGCCATGGATAGTCATTCCTCCTGAAGTAAAAACTAGGTGGAAATGGAGGAAAAACAGAACTGAAATCCAGATGACAATTATGTGCAACCCATATAACTGGAATGAGGCAAGAAAAACACGTTTTCCACCTTAGCATGTGCCTGTTTGATCTGTGTGTGTGTGTTTGGGGCTGGAAGGGGGGTGAGGGGGACAGCTCCTTAAATACAGTATTTTAAAAAGGCGAAAAAAAAGAAAAAAGTGAAATAGAAGCAAATGTAGGAGAAAAAACATTGCCTCAGCCTGAGAAAAAGTTGACATCACATGACCCACACATGCAAGCAGATCAGAAATTAAGTCTACATTTCAAAAAGACACTTGAAAAACTCAAAAGAATGTGAAATCACATCCAGTGCAGATGATACCTACTTTCTGCCAGGTTTCTCTCTCACACTTGGCACAACTAATGAACACAGTTTTTCATGCCAATAAAAGTAATCTTGAAACAAATTTATTAGTAGTAGTCGTTCCTCCTCTTTTTTTTTTTTCTTTCACCAGAACTTTGAAATTCTAAGAGCCACGATCTAATCTGTATTTCTGTATAGATTCCATTTTTGTATCCATCTCTCTCTAGAGAATACATACATACACATAAATGTTAATATATAGAATATAAATGCATATTCTACATATTCATTGTATATACACATTTTATGTACAGCACAAGTAACTATATACTAGACATAGTATGTGGACATATATAGTATATACACACACTATTATTACATTATTCAATACACTATATATATATATACACACAAATAATATGGATCTCAATGTACACTGTATATGCATTGTGTATACTCACATTTTATATATCTTGCATTGTACATATTTTATCTGCCCAAATAGCAAAAGGCCTATTTGTGCTTTAAATTTCACTGTTCTGGAGGAAGAATAAGATCAGTATCTTGCAATAAATTTTGTCTTAGAACAAGTGCAGTTATTATACAAAACACTAAGTTACAAGCATAAGGGAAGAATGTGGGCAATCTTCCTTTTTACACTGAAGGAAAACTGTATTAAATACAACAGAGAGAAATCACAGCTAAGTTTTCCTCTACCACAGTGCCTAAAATGTTGAATCAAAAGTGTTTCAGTAAATCTAAAGACACTAGATCTTATACACTGTGCATAGAGGACTTTTGCTTGATCTTCTGTTATTGTCCAAGCAAATAAGGAGAATGAGTCCATAAGGAAACAGGAAAATAATCAGTTCTAACACTATGTGGAATGCTAGATTAATTCACATTTCTGGCTTCCTGCTCAACATCTTGAAAACACCGACTCATTGCCTGAGAAGCATTATAAATTACAATATTTTTCAGCACTGACAAAGCAGCAGAAAGTCTTGTTATGGTACATAACACAGAAAATGAATCAAGCTATTTAGCTCATCCACCCTGTCCCACTGGAGTGACATCATCCGAGTAGTAGTCCAAAAGTGGTTTTCCTTTCTAAAATGGCACTACATATAAATGGTGTTTTATTCTAGCTAAAGAGACACTACAAAGACTCTTGCCCAAGTGAAAATGAAAAGGAGAATCTTACTCATGAATACATTTGTTTAACTTCACTGAGAATCCTGCACTGCAGCCATTCAATTATGAAAATTGCTCTTTCACAGCAAGTTTCATCTCATGTTAGATACAGACAGACCATGTTTGTTTTCAGAGACTTTGAGTCTTGTAAACCAACAGAAAAGAGAATTCATTGATGTTTTAACATGTTTGATCATTTAAGCTGACATATTTTAGAGAAAAGTTATTTCAATGGGAAGGGAAAGCAAATCAGATTCTGTAAAATTAGAAATCCTACTGCATTCATTGGAAAAAAAAAAAGTACTAAAAATCATCAAATGGTTGTTTTGATACTAGAATGCATCTTCTACCCTTCTGAGGCAAATTAAAGATTCACATTTATTTGTAGTACCAGTAGCACAGAAAACAGGGCATTGTGACTCCTAAGACTGCATTTTGAGATAGGGGTTTTTGGTTTTGTCTTACATATTGCTGCACGTGTAAATGAATGGATGTACACGTGTGTGTGCATGCACACACAGACATGCACTCACCCATACAGCTAGTCACAAAATCCTGAGACAACCAATGCTATGTTTTAGCAACGTTTCAGAATTGAAAACTACTAGTAAGATTAAAATAATCCAATTTGATTGCTATCTCTGTGCAAGGAAAGCATCCAGAATAAGGCAATTACAATAGCATGGGGAAAGATTGCTTTCATTCAATGAACAGGCACTATCATTGTATTTTGAAAAATAAAATTAAGGAAGCAAGGGCATAAAAAATGTAAATGCATGAACGATGACAAAGGAATAGCACGTTTTCCAGAAAATAGAGGAAATGTTACAAGATAATGGCTGCATGTGTAAAAACAAAGAATGTTAAGTACCCGGTTTGTATTCCTACAGAACCAAGGATAGGAAAGCAGATGCACAATAAGGACATTAAAAAAAAAATTGTGCTAGATGCCTACACTATTTAGACATAAAAGTGCAAGGCAAAGACAACTGAAGTCTTAGAATTCCTGTAATTACCAGAAAAGGCATTTTAGTAAGTAAATAATTCACAGATCTATCAGAAGGGCTTTCTATATGACATGGAAAACACGTTGTGTTATCCTTACCAGGTGGAAGTATTGAGTTCTGCAAGTGTATAGAAAATCTGTTCCTACTTGGACTTACTACTGCAAGACTTATTTAAAAGCCAATCCAGTTCTATAATTTATGCATGAACATGTATTTTGCAAATAAAATCTGTTTGAATTTGGCCTTATTTCAGCTAAAGAATGCTTTATGTGCAACCCCATACTGTAAGATAGATGGAATTAAAGAAACAGAGGTAGAGACTGTCTCACACTATTAGATGGATAACACAAAAAATATGATCTTTGTTCTGGCAAATGGAACAAAAGAGAGTGAAATGACTTGTAGGGGAGAACTCAGCTCAACCTTGCTAAGTTTTAAAGTTGCTTGATTTTACATGAAAGAAGCACTCAAACTTTTACCACAACCCTGTAACCACATTTGCTTATGAGATAAAGCAAGATTTTACCTAGTTATTTAATAGCTAAACCCAATTTACTACAACTGAATTAACTCCTTCTTTTACATCACCTACAATTAAAAGCCAATGCAAATAAGTGTTTAAATATGGAAAACTACTCTTTCATACAGGTTTCAAATTTGAAATATTTTATACACTTCACTATGCTTGTATTCATCATATATAAATTGCCAGATTCTTTCATAAAAGCCATATATCCTGGATAAAAAGGGAACATCTAATAATGAATTTATACTGAAGATTTTGATGTAGATAACATACCCATTAGCCTACCATGAATAATTAAATAAATGTAACAAGTGAAAGCTAATTCTATAAATAACATTTTATAATGTCTTCTTTGAAATTCATACTGCAGCCTCAAAAAACAATGGAAGTCAGGTAATAAAAAGCCAGATTCACAAGTTGCAGGTTTCTATATGCAACGTTGTCTTCAAGATAAAGAAACTTTGCTTTCGGTATCTTAGGATCATGTGTTAAATTTCTTACAAGCAGTAAATTTTATCTAGAACATATAATACAGCTTATACAGTGTTTCTTGCATATTGCGCACTTGAAAAGCCACACAGAGCCCAGTTTGATTGAACCAGACAGCCTTGTTTAGAGTTGAAGGTGACTAGAATTATTTTCACAACAGAAACCAAGAATTTAGTATTTTATAAAAGCCACGTTTAAAGGATTCACTCGGACAGGGTGGAGCCAAACAAGCTCTAGGAGTTTGGCATATCAGCCTTACTGAGCGCAATAGCCAGCTCAAGGTCTTCTTGTTCTTGTCTCCGCAATCGAGCTAGTCTTTCTTGCTCTGCTTTTTCACTCTCACGCTTTGCCCAAGCCAGCTGCTGTTCTTCATTTCCAAACTAAAAAACGAGAATGGAAAACGAATTAATAAATTTACCAAAAAGCTAGTAGAAAAACACAATGAATCAGACTCATTAAATAATATATGAATCAAGTATACCAAGCTGTCTTAGGGTAGTTCTTCTGGACTAAGACAAAAATTCACTCACTCATTTCCTCACTTCATCCTTTCCTTTATCTCCTTAACGTCTTCCTCCTCCCACCAGAGAACTAACCCATGTGGGCTGCACGTCCCTGCATCCATCTCCCAGTTGTGTATGGATGTGGCCAGAAGACTGGAGCCAAACAAAAACCCCACAAACACAGAAGTTAGTTAGCGGTTTGGGAGCATCACAACCTACATCCATTTTTGAGAATAATAAATGTGTAGCTCTTAGCTGGTTAAACCAAGACTTATTTACTCTTCTGCAAGTCCATGGCAGAGTTTTATTGCAATATTTCCTGCTAAGGGTGAGGGGCTTCAATAATGACTCTGGAGACTCCTGATTTGTGGGAAGATCCATAACTCAATCAAAAGTTAGCGAAGCACTTCTTGCAACTGTTCATAAAATACAGGTTGAGTTTTTTCATAAGATACTAAGGAAATATAACACATTTTAACATTGAGCTTCCAAGCCTGTTTGAGCTTCCCAAAACACTTTAAGCACTATTAAACAAAACAATTCCAAAATTATGGTCTGGTATTACCATCAAACTTTGCATAAGTTTGTTTGGTCAAACCTTCTACATAAAGTACTATAAAATATTTAAATAATAACAATTTAAATCTAAAATACAATCTGTTAGTGTTTAATTTTAGCATCCACCAAAGAGGATGATGTTTGCAGAAGCGTTGGCAGAGGTGCACACAAATGTTTGCATTATATCCCACTTCTAAAATTTGCTTTGTTCTATCTTTTTTTAAATGTTCAGGAAAATCTGTTTCTTTTTTTTTCCCCCTCTTTTTCTCTCCCAGGAGAGAGAACTACACAGAACGTATAGTTTTAATTTCAGCTGAATGTACACTGCAAAATTGCCCTCTGGACCTCAACATAGTAACTCTGAACACAGCAAAACAGGCCACAGCACCAGCTGGCACGGCTACTCCTTCCCAGACAAGCTTGAAATACTGAATTTTAAATGCAGCTTTAAGTAATAGACCTATGCCTAGCTGCATATGCACTACACGAACGCCCCCACCTTTGCCTTTTCCATTCTGCATTGTATCTGTAATTCATATTTTAAATAAATGCATCTATTTGTATTTGTTTAAAACCAAGTCCAATTTGCATTTACTAAGTTAAATCATGTTTCATCTGTATGCTTCTGTATGCTCACACTTCCTCATTTTATTTCTCACAATACCTGCAAAATCATGATAATTTGATGCAAAGCTACTTCTAAAGCTACTTTTCTTCAAACAATACCTCTGCTTACAGCACCACTAAAACTTCTCTGAGAACCTTTGCACTCAATGTTATTGACATACAACAGAAGAACCACACATTTAATATCTTAAAATGAAGAAATCCTATCATTACTTCTTTAAGTATTTCCAGGGAGCAGCTGAAAGGCAAGATTTAAGTGCTAACTAGAATTTTAAATAGAATTTTAAATAGATTTTTTTTCAAGATATAGTGAAGACAGGCTCAAATAGAAGCAGGACTTTTCCATGTATTCCAAGGATTCAAAAAGAATATCCTATAGCTAGGATCAAGAATAACAGTAATTATTTTCAGTGTTTTCAGAAATACAATAAGCTTTGGTCAAACATTCTGGGGTGCCTTTTTTTCTTTAATGTTGAG
Source organism: Aythya fuligula (assembly GCF_009819795.1). Classification (NCBI taxonomy): domain Eukaryota; kingdom Metazoa; phylum Chordata; class Aves; order Anseriformes; family Anatidae; genus Aythya; species Aythya fuligula. The sequence goes on along the minus strand of NC_045584.1, from coordinate 2,355,124 downwards.
AGAATAGATTTACGTATATAGCTTGTTTCTTCAGATAAATCTTCCAAAGCTTATGACAGTCCAACTTAGGACTTGTGTACAATACGTAACTTATTTTTGTAGATAGAAAGGCCTGAGTACCAAAAAAAAAAAAAAAAAAAAGTTGGAAACAAATCTGTATGTGCCTTATTGCAAATAGTTGGCATGAAGTAAAATTTTCAGGAGCATAACTGACCATTAGATAGTGAAACAATTCATTCTGGCCATTGATTCTTGCACAGATGGCCTATAAAAAGGTCATGCAACTCAGTTACAAATCATTTAAAACAATAACATATTTTTTTGGATACGTCTAGGTTTCAAGAAATCTATAAATATGTATCACTTATGTGTCATTTCATAAAAACATATCTTTTTTTCAAAAGTACACTCAGACCCAATGCATAAATGAGGAAAACAGCAGGTTCTGCAGCAAAACTAATGACATACAAAAAAAGCTATGCTGCCTTGTATTTGATAAATTACCAGCTTATGGTAAGAGAAAGAAATCAGCTTGGTTCTAAGCACTGTTTTTCCAAAATTTAAATGTTTTCTTTGAATTAATAGATTGTTTTTCTTGTTATTCTGTAAATTGAAGCTGGAAACTAGAAATACTTGAAACACGAGCTACCAAAATATTTTGGTTTGTTCCAAAGAGTCATATTCAATGCCAGTAAAGAAGTTAAGAATGCAATGAGAATACACTTGAACTCTGGGTGCATGATTTGGCCAACATCTCAAAAAAAAAAAAAAAAAAATTTCTAGAGTGCTACTAAAAATTAGTGAAGGTCCTCATGTTATTCATTTGCAACTGTAAAGAATTCCAATTAAAAGTCAAGTTAATCAATCATTCAAACCTACATTATTCTAAGAATCTGTTCTCAGGTTCCATTGATTCAAGCTGTATGTCAAAGTAACTTCTGTAAGTAAAATTGCTTTTAATTTCCTTTATGAGCAAAATTTCCCAAAGAATAGGAGAAGACAAGCACATCTTTCCTGATTACGAGGAAACTAGTACACTTGAGACTTTATACAGAAGGATTAAGAATTATCAGGTGTAGCGGAATAATCGTGTTATAGGCAAGCAAAAAAAAAAAAAAAAAAAAAAAAAGAAACGCTGAAAAGAACCAGGAAACCCATCTCTTCTCAAATTGTTAACATTTTTTGTTGTTCTTACAGGAGTAGAAAGCAACTCACAAAATAAATTAATATTTAATTTCTTTGGATGAAGTGCCACCTAACAATAGTTAGAAGTGGCTGCTGCTCAAGATCTCTTTTCCTAATTTTGCCTCATCTTTTCAGGTTACTCTCACCTCCTGGAAACTTGATGGCACAGAGAATTAAACACTAGAGCACCCATTGGGACAGTGATCAGAGATTTTGGTTAATCATTTGATGCAATCCATCAGTGTAAGCCACTTTTTTAACTTAAGATATGCAGGCTGCAAATAAGACAACAATAGCTGGGAAACAGTCATTCCATTCCATTCAAGGATGAAACTAGGTGGTGTTCAAGAAATTTCAGATAAAGCAAGTTTTGCGTCTTATTTTTATTAAGAATGTCACCATTTTGTATACAATCACAGAATTTAACTGTGCACCAAATTCAACAGGCTAATACTAACTGTGGTAAAGCATACATAATATCTTCATCTTTGACATCTCCAGTATCATAGATAAATTAAAGCACTGAGGCCAGCTAGAAGTATGCATAGATGACCTCGACTAACAATATAAAATAGAAAAGTGATACACATTTACTAGTAACTAATAATCAGGGGAAAACATTTAAAAAATCAGCAACCTGACAGGTTCAGCTTAAAGATCTCCACTTGCTGAACACTGAACTGCGTTCGTCAGAGTTGAGTGACAGATTAAGCTGGCAATTTCACTGCGTGGCAACGTGACAGAAAAAACACATGAAAGAAGGAAGAAGCCTGAAGCTGTGGATAGAACAGATTTCTACCTACGTGTGGAAGCATAAGAACCACGCTACTACTATATTTACATTGATTTCCAATTCAATAACATACCTGCCAGCACTTAAAACAAAGCCAGGCTTTTAGAAACCTGGATATATTTAATGAACAAGTACTTGGCTTTGCCTTCTGATACTGTCTTTTGGAGTGCAAAATGGATGCTTCTGTATTGGTTCTACAAAACAATTGTTTTCTTTGTCTAACAAGGGCTTTTCTACAATACCAGTAACTGGAACAAAATTCAACAGCTAAATTTTCAATCTCTGTCTCGTTTACGTATCCTTAGCATCACATTCCATTGTATACAGCAAACATTGTGACAGGATTGTCAGAACTTTTTTCACAACAAATACAAATATTTTAGGGAACCTTTCCCTTTAAGGATTCACTTCTCAGGATATGGTGAAATTGCTATATAAATGTCTCCAACAATTATTTTTTGAATCTTTACATCATTGGCTCCCCCAAACCAGTTTACAGAATAGCCTCCATGCAACAAAAACAATACACAGATTCTGCTACAAAGAATTTGTGAGTAAAGGCACACTGTACTAAAATAATTTAAATGCAAATAAACCCTTCAAAATTTAGTATGAAACTTGAAACTCCTTTTTTATTGAAATAATACCTTTTTATTACAGAAATATTAATACAAAAACAATGAGGACAGCATGAAGGTACTAAGAGACAGAAGCCAGTGAACAGTAGGTTTGCAGTTAAAACAAAAACCCAATAGATTGCTGCAAGCAGAGCAGAAAGTGGTTTGCTCAGAGACAATGAACTTAACTTACAGAGCTGAAGTCTGCAAACCCCAAGGAAGAGTCTTTAGAAGTTTTACTTGAAGAGGAGGGAGCAAATGGATCTTTTCCACTAAATGGGTCCCCAAACCCCTTTTTACTCTGAAACGGGTCACTGCTGTCAGCCCCAAATGGCTGGAATGGATCATGGGGCTTGGGAAAATCTGAAGACCCAAGGTGGCTTACAGGAGTACTTTTACCTGGAAAGTTTAGGGAAAAAAAAAAAGGAGAAAAAAAGAGAAGTTACTTACCATGGACAATGCAAACCCCTTAAATAGGAAACTTGTGATGCAATTTAGCATCATCCATTTTTCCTGGGGGTAGTTTAAAACTTAACCAAATACAATGCTATTCATTTCTCAATACAAATCATCTGAAATAGTTGGTTTAATTGATTATATTTCTTACAAATACTACATATTAATACAATCAAGGTTTTAAATTATAAAACCCAATGTAAAGACATTTGATCAGAAAAAAATTGACAAGCAGGACTTTAGTTCAATTTCCAGGATTAGAGACATTTCAGATTGTTTGGGATAATATAAAAGACAAAATATTTGGAAACATATTACTGAAGGTAAGTGATTAATCATGTTAAATAGAACAAAATAGTTACTTATCTGTGACTTTACAGAATGCATGCTTTTTTTTTTTTTTTTTTCCTGGAACTGGTTTATACTTGTACCACTATGTGCAACGGAAAATAGCGTGATGAAGAAATCACCTTGTTCTGGGGTGCTTGCTGTGCAACCCAGTTTCTGTAGGTGACTTCTTGTTCTTATACTCTACCCCAGTAACAGATGCAATCACAGGAGCTGTTGTGTATGCTCATGAATCATGGTTATAAACTTTGGTTGTTGCAATTAGAACCTCAATGGTTACTTTTAAAACCCCCTTGAAAAAACTATTTTGTTAGGTCAAATAACTAAACAGAAAAATGTAATTCTTCCCAGTCATGATGATAATGCATACTTGACAAATGTTAAAGGAAAACCTGGAAACATTTTTAAAAGAAAATGTATTTACAACTTCTCACATTACCTGAATTACATACCTTATTTACATTCATAAAACTATTTTTAAAGCTTCCAATTGTCTGAATTAGAATTTAATAGGAATCTTAGAATTTACTCACATCATGGCACACATATCAGAGTACGTACTTGCCATGTTTAAGACATAGCCTGCTATCTTTTAAGAAAGTATTTCCAGTCAGTGGCAGGTGCTCATAAACATTATAAGCTGCGTACATCAAGCAGAATTTGCCTGAATCTGTGGCAATTCTCCTTCGTCAAAGAGGAGAAATAAAAGATCAGCAGACTTGCACTAAATAAATAACCCATCCAGCAGCCTGCCTCCACCTGCCATTAAATCCCTCAGCCTCCCCTATCGCAGAGGCCACCCAAAGGCCCACCTTCCTGCGGTCAGCCTGCAGGATATACAGAATCAGAGAACGGCCTGGGTTGAAAAGGACCTTAAAGATCATCTAGTTTCAACCCCCCTGCTCTGAGAAGGGTTGCCAACCACTAGAGCAGGCTGCCCAGAGCCGCATCCAGCCTGCCCTTGAATGCCTCCAGGGATGGGGCATCCACAACCTCTCTGGGCAACCTGTTCCAGTGCCTCACCGCCCTCTGAGTGAAAAACTTTCTCCTAATTTCTAACCTAAATCTCCCCTGTCTTAGTTTAAGACCATTTCCCCTTGTCCTGTCACTATCAACGCATGTAAACAGGCGTTCTCTCTCCTGTTTATACACTCCCTTCAAGTAGTGGAAGGCTGCAATGAGGTCTCCCCAGAGCCTGCTCTTCTCCAAGCTAAACAGACCCAGTTCCCTCAATCTTCCTGCACAGGAGAGGTTCTCCAGCCCTCTGAACATCTTAATGGCCCTTCTCTGCACCTGTTGCAAGAGCTCCACATCCTTCTTGTGCTGCCCTCACCATCAGCGGGCTCCGCGCAGTGTTGGTGGCACCTCCTGAAGGACTGCAGGGGCTTTGTGGTCCTCAGCCTCGGTCAGGAGGAACCGAGCAGACTCTTACTTCAGCAGCACTACCACCATCCCTGCTCTCCACTGAGAAGGCATTCTATGGATATTTAATGCCTATGAATAAGCCAATGGGAAAAATGGGAAACGAGAGCAAGAGGGGCAAATTTCCTTTTCAATCTCAGGTAGGACCGCATCAAATTGCTCAATATCTTGAGTTGGAAAGGACCCATGAGGCTCATCAATACCAATTTCTGACTCCACACAGGGCAAGCTAAATGTTTTACTATTTAAGAATGTCATCCAGATGCTTCTTGAACACAACTGATCACAACTTGCTGATCAGCGACAAAATCTTAGAACATTACATGCAGGCATTCATCATACTGGAATGTATATGCAAAAACGATGCGCCCTATACAGGGAAAATTATTTTTTCCACTCAAGTTGGGCCTCAAATTGAATATGGCAACCACTTGTTGGCACTGTGCATCACAGAAAATGCAAAGCAAGTTAGGAAAGCCCTCAGGAGAACAAGCATACAGAAAGAGGTGTAGGAAACAAGACATGTGCAGCAGGAGACATAACTGGGTTTGTTTAGTCTTAAGAATATTCAGGGGGAACCTGATCATAGTCTTGGCTGCAAATTGAACACCAAGAAAGACTAATAGATTTAGACATTATGAAGACAGATTTATATTAGACAATTGCTAAAATTTCTACAAAACTTAAGAATACTCAAGACTACTTCGGGAATTTGCTGCATACCCAAGGGGTTCAAGAAACAGTATCTAGAAAGCAAGCTGGTTGTGCTGCCTTGAAGCTGGAGGATGGACGAGCTCTTAAATGGTCACTCCACTACTATTTTCCATGGGGAATTTTCCAACTATAATTTTCCAACTCATTTTCCATTATTTTCCAACTATATGTGGGGTTTCTAAAAGACAAGCAGATCACACCAAAGATTTTTCCTTCATGGAAGGAAGTGACCAAAACATACAGGAAATACCAGCGGCATTTGCTCTCCCCAGAAGCCTGGACCATCCTTCACCAGCGTTTCCATCTGCCTTTGCAGAGGCCATGTTTTGTTCACTGGAAATGTTTTACTGTGTTGACATCCCACTCATCTCCATCAGATCTCACCTACTGACACATCTATGCAATGTAAGGAACAAACCTGGCAAAAGATGATCAACTCAGCATTTTTTTGAATGTCATTCTGCAGATAAAGGAGCAAATCATTTTTTAAATTACAGAGAGAATTAAAGCATCTGTATTTCTATTTTTAGGTTAAGGCAAAACAAGAGCCTACATTTTTTTTCTTGTTCCCCTACTGCCAGGTATAGCAAACAAATTCTCTCCACCCTGTATTGTTCCAAACCAGGTTTGATGGACAGAGGAAAGACCGGTCCATTTTAAGCTTCTCCTTTCAGAGGTTAAATCTTCTGTTGCTGAAACCACTTTGTGGAATTGGTGACTGTTAATACGAATGCAGGTTTTGCAACGTATTTGCTCAGCAAACCTGTTTTTTTCTAGGTGGCCTGTTTAATGTTTTTGCACAAAGTCCCTAGTGGTTTCAGAACATAAACAGAGAGCATTAGGGGTTTCTTGTGCTTCATCTTCAGGACAGATCAAAAAAGAACAACTTGGCTGTAGAGGAAATGTCACCGTGAATACCAGAGTTACTGCTAATAACATAGAAAATGTTCATTTTATGTTCTGAGTGCCATTTTCTTTACTTCTGTATGTTGAAGAACAGAAGAGGATTTTAATGCTGTTATTTTGAAGAAAAGCAGAAAGAGGGCAACCTTTATGAAACCTAGGTTACTTTTTGCAGAGAAATTTAAGGGCAGCGCCCACATGGAGAAGCCAATCCTAGCACTTGCAACAGATTCCGCAACGAGCCCTCTTTTGCTCCACTCTGTATCCTGCTTATAGCCTGTTCTATCCCGCCATACTCAGCAAACATGGTTTCGAAGGCCTGGCAGAAGTTTGTTTGGTTTTAGATGTTCAAATTTACTTATTTATTGGCCACAAATTAGTAATAATGACACCAGAGTTCTCTTATGACACATCCTTGCTGGCTTACCCCAAGTGTGAATCCCCCAATGCAATAAGTATGTATTTAAATAAAACTTTTGTATTTCTATGTTTAGCATGTCAAGGATGTGGGTGAAGTAGTTCTATAACATAAAGGAAAAATACAAAAATCATATTTAAAAAAATCACCAACCGAACTGAAGGATGTTTGTAAAATCCTAAGATGGCAAAATGTACTATCAGTAGTTACTGAGGTGCCATTAATCTTATGTATACTGGTGACTAAAAATACTACATTTTATAACGATACTGCTTAACATTTTTGAGGTATAGTAATATGAAAGCAGAGGCAAACAGTTGTAACCCTTACTTATTTGATTTTTCTGCTAATAGTTTCAGGGAAAAAAAGTTTAGAAAAAAGCAAAACAGGTCCTATTCTGAAACCACAGCAGTTTCAGCAGTTACCCAAGTGGTGCACCCAAACCACACCGAGGACTCACTTCAGCAAAAAGAGATGATGAACAAAATGGTTTACCACAGCAAATGCTGTTAACTTATAGTGAACTCCACCCATGTGAAGGGTTTATCTAATTTCATACCCCACAGCAAACTTCAGGGTTGAGATCTATAGTTCAAGGCAAATATAATCTCACTGGTAGGATGCAATTACAGAATTTGACAATTTGACTTATTGCATTACAAGATATTGCCAGTGAAACAATGAAACCTTTAGAGTTGTCACTATATTCCATGTTTCAAGGATGATCCTAGCTTTTTGCTTAAAAAAGTACCTTCTGTGTTGCAAGAAACAGCACGTTTTCATGTGTTTGAAGACTTGTATTATGCATGCCGACAAACATGGCAGAGGTGAGATGATATGGCTTTAAACTTTCACTACACAGGTACTCCTTTCCAGGAAACGTTCTAAAGTGAAAAATATGCTGTAAGAAGTCAGAGTCATGTTATGTACGATAGGTAGTGACAGTACGAGTGGAGTCCATACCTGCAGTTACATCTGAGCAAGTAATGCCAAGGCTCCTCACACATCTTGTATCTGCCAGAGGAGGTGTTACTCTAGCAAATTTTGAAGACTGTGCAGTGTGTAAGGTGCTTCCCAGCAGAACTCTCCCTTGGCACTTAACCAAATGTATTTATCATTCCTAACTTACTCAGCATGTTTTTTTACCATGCTGTTAAACTATCCAGCTCTTCCACTGATGTGGAACAAAAGTTTCGTAAACCGTGAGCTTTAGGAACTTACAGAAATATATATATATATATATTACCAGCTTTCAAAATGTTCTTGAAAGTCCATTAAATCAAAACCAATTTTCTATAGAATACTCAAAGGTATTTGTCCTCAACAGGGGCTATTTTTGCACTGTATTTCAAACTCAACTGTTTGGCTATCAAGCTGTTTGCACAAAATCATAATATATATTATTAGTAACAGAAAATAAGAATTTTTCCTATGCAAAAAAAAAAAAATCAAAACAGATTTGCTTGTTATTTCCAAAATTCTCTGCTTTTGCTAGCTAGTAACTCTGAACATCTTAGCTTAAGACAAATATTGTTAAAATTACAGACTTCTGAAAAGGTGAGGTTAGCAGAGGAATCGTTGTATGTTAAGATAACGAACTGTTCTGAAACAGATTCTGAACAACCTATTTCAACAATCGGTACTGAAATATCTTTGCTGCGAGAGATCAGCATAAACAACAGAATCAAAGCGTGAATGGAATTTTTAGTTTGTGGCTAGGGCAGGTGCTCCACCCATGAGTCATTTATCCTAAACAACAAGGGATGCCTGTACTCTAACACAACTGTCAGGTCTTCTAGAAGGTATGAAAAAAAAAAAAAAAGTTTTCCTGTCTGTCACAAACTTTTAGATTGAATTTTTCACAGTCAGCTGCAGATGGGGAAAAAATAAAGGTGAACAGGCACCATGCTACTCGTGAGTAACCTTGGGGACTCAAGAAGCTCTAAGGAAACAGGTGTGTGGTACCACTTAGAAATAAACAAAGCACTCCTGTGATCATGCAGCAAATAACAGAACTCTGTATTCCCCTTTCGACCAAAAGGTGATCCATATGACTTGAATATGCCCATGCAAATTTTAAAAAAATGTTCAAATGCAAGGGAATTCTTTTAATTATTTTTTCTCTCGTTAAACTGAATGCTCAACTGAGGGCTGTTAATAAGAGGTCAGTGGCCATGTAAACTGGCTGTACTTTTGCACTGCTTTATAGATGAAAACTAAGTCTAAAATTATAAAAACAGTCAAACCATAAAATGCCTTAAGTTTAGAGAAGTGACACACAGAAAAAAGAACTATATTTATCAGAAAGGACATAAAGGGGGAGGAAGCATCAAATACAAAGGCAGGCAGCAGCAGAACAGGGCTCTACAAACATTGTCATTCCGAGAGCTGCCTGCCCTGCCCCTCCGATTTGTGCAAGCAAAGCTGTGGCTGACAGCACAAAGGATCTGATCGTGCACAGCGCTGCGAGGCATCTACAATATTTCAGGGGTGCAAATAAAGTTCAACAGTTTGAGTCTAGCTCAACAGCTTCTAGTTTTCAGGGTAGTTCAATAAGATATTAAGATCTTAATAGATCTCTACTAGATCTTGAAGACCCCACCCCTCCTCATTTTTTTTAAAGCCATCAGCAGATTTAGATCTCTTTATCTTCCAACTGGCAAGATGAAAAAAAAAAGTCACATAAGCCAAATCTGACTGATTGAGTCCTAAGTCAGTGGGGCCCTTACAGACCTAATTGCTGGCAACAGCAAAATACTTCTATCAGCTCTGCCATTTGTCATTTGGTAAAAATACCGAACTCTACCACCTTAGTTGGCTAAATTTATGATTAATAATATCATTATGTAATAATGTCTAGTCACTCAAATTAAACACTGGGCAAACCTTTGTGTTGGCACTCAGGTCTCTTGTGACTCCACACAAGCGAGGCATCTCTGAAAGATGAATCATACTAATTCAAGGAAGGCTAGTTAGCCCCCTATTCTGTCTTCTCAAGGTTTTTTTCCGTATTTTGACATTTCAAAAAACACTGCCTGTCAAAAAAGCCATGTGAGAACGGAATCGAAGTCCTTAACTTGAAGATAGAGGTGTTAACCACTAACCTCTGAAATGCCAATTTATAAATTCAGTTTCCATAATACATCAAAGCTACCAAGAATAAATGGATTAAAAAAAAAGACAAAGTTATTTGATGAACTGACTGTGTGCAGTCTGGAATAACAAATTCCCAATACTGCTTATTTTAATACTTGTATTTCAAATAGCAACTAAGTAAATCCACTAATTTCTTGTTTACACGGGATGAACTCGGTACTTAGTCCTTTGATTATCCAAATTATGATATTTTTCTGCTATCTGAGTTTTTATTGGGAATACCAATACATAATTTTGTTAAGTACATTATCATTGAATAATTATTAATACAACACTCACCACTTCTATTAGTCATTAATATTCAATATATTTTAAATAAACTCTAAGATTTACAAAGAGTGAAGAAGCTGGAGTGGTAAAAACAACTGTTTTTATTAAATAATCACTACAAGAAGAAAACATGCTGAAACTACAATTTCTTCCTGCATTTTTTGGACTTTTATATTCTTTCAAGGTTAAAAAGGTCAAAACCACTATAAGCGAGCAATAAAAATTTAGAAGAGGTTGAAGGTTACACACTGGTTAGTGGTGAAGGTTCTTCCACTAATATCACTGGTTAACAGTACTGTTATAACCGCAATGTGGAATGCATGGTGCTGCATTTAAAGGAAGTGGGTAAGGGTGGGGCAAATGCAGTAGGTCCCACGATCAAAGCACTAGAGCATTGAATTTTACTTATAACCCAATCACTGACACCCACACAGCAGCTTCCTGTACTTTAAAAAAAAAAAAAAAAGAAAAAGAAAAAAAAAATCTGTTTCTCTCTTTTTGTAATCAACAACTTTTACCTAGAAACTAGTTAGCGGTGAACTCTGACTGATTTCAATCTGCAGCTCATGTCAGAAAACATAATTGTTAATCTGTGAGAACCTGCATAGACCATTTTAACTGCCAGGTTTCAGTGTATCGTCTCTTTCTGACTATTTATTCTTAATTACACAACTGTTCTCTAAAACCCAAGAACTAGTATAAAAAAAAATACAAAATGACCAGAAGTTCTATAGTGCTAAATAGCACACAGAACGCTTTAAATCAGAAAATAAAATATATTTATAAATCTACGCGACTTCAATTGTTTGTTAGGACAGCTTGAGAAAAATAATTTGCACTGGAATTTAGATCCCTGTCACACTTTGCTTAAGTACTTCAATATACACTATTATTTTTCTTAATATAAGTAGCAATCAACGTTGCCTTGTTTTCATTTAATAAGCCAGGGAGAAGACAAATACAAAGCTCATGATGCAAAGCACAGACCTACTTCTATCTGCATAACCTTTTTGTGCTTTTTGAGCATTATTAAAAATACAGCCTCAATAAATAGAGGAAAAACTTTCACGTCTCTCAGAAGAAACCTTCAAGTTGTCCCGTACCACCTGGTGAACATCAAATTAAGTCAGCCAAGTCCCAGGGGAGCTGTGCTGAACCTAATGTCCGTCAGGAACCTCATGGACTATGAATGCATTCCTGAAGAAAAAGAACATGCACATACTCCTTGGGGGATTTTTATTAGAACAGTCTGGTCAGAGTAGCTGAAGAGCTTTTTCTTAGCTGATCTTCCTCAGCCTGAAAAGAATCTTAAACCAGGTAGGGGACAAAGATACCGATTTTTCAAATCTTCACGCATAACAAAGGGGTGTTGGAGCTTTGACATACACCTTGCATCTAGGCTCGTTGCTTCTAAAATACTTCTTGTCATTCTTTGTTTTGACTCACTGATTCATTAACCTTCCTCCAACTCTCTTTAAAGACTGCACTTTAAATAGTTATGTGGAAAAAAAAAAAAGTTAACCAGAAAAACAAAAATATGGTGCTTTCTCTTGGATCAAACAAGGATCAGTTTAAGACGGAGAAACATCTGAAAGATCTTGAAGACTTTGGTTTGAAAAGAAGAGAATAAAAAAGGAGGAAAGTGATTTATGAAGAACAGAACAACTATAAGCCTGAGAGTTGGCCAAAGATACAACTTTTTTAACTTTAACAATCTCATGATTGTTATCCCCTCTCCTAACCTTAGTTTTTGAGAAGGGAAAGATACAGATCTCAAGGGCGTCTAATCCATGCCACACAGTAAGTGTTTGCCTATCCTTGCCAGATAATAACAACCACAGACAGCTGTGAACAGAAGTGCCTGCTAACACAGCCATCAGATCATTGCTGCTTGTCATCTTCCAAACTTCAAAAAAAAAAAAAAACAAAACACCAGCAAGTACAAAAACAGAAAAACAAAAAGAAAAAAAAAAAAAAAAGAAAAGCAACGAATCTTTCAGTTTATAGGTCATGATTTATATGGTGAAACAATGATTGCCCATTGCAACCCTGCTACAGGCAAAGCTGCCATAACTGAGAAATTCCCTTAAGTACAACATGAAAAGCATCTCCAGAGCTCGTATTTGAAAGCAGCTATCTGAACTGCACATTCCTTTTGCAGGTTTCTGCAGGTACACCTGAAGGCCCTTTGATCTGACCTTCACCAGAAGAGGCTATGTCTGCCTTGTTTCCCTGTCCCAGTGTTCAGTTCCAAAGGTTAGCTCTGCCTTTGCCTTCATGAAGAAACCAGACCTGAGCTGCAACTCTTCATTCATCTGGAGAAAACATGGGATGTGTGGGCAAGGAGGGAAACCGTGGCACACTTTGGCCACATCCTGATTGTCCAGAACACTCTGCAATACCTTGACAGCTGGATCAGACAATGCTTGTGTGTCACTTAAGTCCTAATGAACCCTGAATGTTGAAAAGCACTAAATTACAAACTATCCCTGATGGATTTTATTCATTTCCCATATCAACTATTACTTTGGGAAATCAGGCAGCTTTAAAGCTCTGCAAAAATATTAACTAGTAATTTCTACTTGATTTTTGAGTGTTGAGGGCAAGTAAAGCTTTATGTGAGATCTCTATTGCACCTAAGAAAAAACAAACAAGTCACACAATGAATTTTCAGTATTAAGATCTGATCCTTCAACAAGTTTTACAAAAACAAGCATGAACTGGGACCAGAAAGGCAACCTATAGATTTGTCTGTTAATAACTAACGTTTATCCATCTTTCAGCAAGATGTTTATCACATACTTTTTTTTTTCTTAATTAAACAGACCAATGAGAAAGGTAAGAAACAACGGAAGTTTCTTTTCTGTTGTTTGTTTTCTGAACAGTGTTCCCATTTCTAACACATATTTGTATGCTTCTATCTCGTTTGAATCGCAGTATATTACTATAAAATTTCTCATGCTCTAAGTAACCACTGAAGATTGCTTTAGTGTGGAAGGAAGGGAGGAGTATAACTGCATAAGCACATGAGGCTCGTTTGCTTTTAAAAAAAACCTGCTTTGTTTCCTCCTCAGTCTATTTTATCATAACAACATTTGCTTTTGGTAGAGCAGCGGAACCTTAAAAATATTGTGTCTCCCAATGAAAGGGAGAAGTACACATTTAAACAAATTTTTGAAAAGACGGATTAAAGGCTGAGTGCACACAACTAAATTCAAAACAAATTATTAAAGCTAAATGTCCAAAATTCTTCAATATGCACAAAAAGGTTGAAAAGAGGCAAATACTACAATGAAAAGTATGTAGGTGAGTCAATTCTACGGAATGTATTGCCCATTTTTGCTGCTAGTATAACACTCTATTTGCTAGGAATAATCATGTTTCAAACAAAAAATAGAAAGAAACCACATGAAAGAGATAATACAGGTGTATTTAGTACTTGACTCTTTCAACTCTACGGAGGCCCTTTAAACACTAAATTGTTTTATGTAGACATTTCCTAAAAAGAAAAAGATGGTCACTTACACACCTCCCTTGAAAACCAAAGAAAGAAAGAAAAAAAAGCACCATCTGTGATGGCAAGTAAGATTACCTTCAGCTTTTATACTTCTGCTTCTACTGACATGTGTCTTATCTCTTGACATTTGTTGACATCACATATTATATCTTTTTCAAACTACTAAATACCCTCCAGTACCTCTAAGTGGGAAATACTTACACAAAGCAAGCATGGAACAGACTGCTTCAAGAACTTTTCCATAATCCTAGAGCATTTTCTGGCAAATTTTCATCAATACTCACCTACATAGAACCTCATCATTCGACTTCAAGGTTTTAGTGTGCATCACAATCTTTTGAGGAATAAAGTCATAGTAATAGGAACAAATTAATGCTGCTGCAATGGTCTGCTTGTAACTCTGTTCTATTAAACAGTATTTTCCAAACCTGGGAACAATCTATGGGACACCCCTGTGACAGAACCGTTTCATGTTATCCAAGGAGCTAGTTCTAGCACAGCTGGTTTGCAAAATCAGTCAGAACAACAATACCTGTTACAAACAGGATGAGAGCAGAGTGCATGTTTTTCTCCAAAACACAACTGCATAAAGGCAGACAATGTATGACTGTTAGACCAGTAGAAAGGTAGGCAAAACCTTCCAAATTCTAGACGTTGACCCCCATGTTTGGTGTAAACTTATGTGCCTATTCAAATGAAGAAACCTGAACTTCTTTTTATTTTTTTTTCTCTTCTTCCCTTTTTTTTTTTTTTTGGAAGTCAACTAGATTTTCACTGCTAATATTAACTGAACTATATCACTGCTGTTAAAAGTAGACTTGAAACTAACAGTTCTAAAGTGGCTTCAGTTCTTCAAAAAGTTTCACTGGTATCTGAATGTTTTGACAAATCAGCTCTAGGAGTGAAAACAACTTGAAGTTGAATCTCCAATCAGTTCCAGAGTTCCAGTCTTTTTTTTTTTTTTTCTTTTGACAATTCCTGTCAATTTACTGATAATCTCATACCTTCCTCCATGGTTGAAATATGAGATAGAAGACTGTCAACTTGTCCTTACTTCCAAGAATACACAGTAAATTGGGGGAGCTGGTTATTAAGAAAGAAAACCTCCTTACCACTGGGTGGCTTGGGCCGTGGAGGGACATTTTTCTTCGGTGGTAATGCTGGTGTGTCTGATTTGCTTTTGAAAGGGTCATCTGAGAATCCCATCCCTCCAAAAGAGGAGGTGAACGGGTCTGAAGCTACTGACTACAACAGAAAAAAAACATAAAAGAAAAAAAGAGAGTAAGCACATTGCAGAAAATCTGGTGTATCACAGAGGCTACAAGTTAACTCATGGAAAAACATTAACTTTAATTATGTAGGTCTGACCTCATTTTTTATGTCACTAGCATAAGATACAAACATCCACTGTCATAGGTACTAGGATTTCATTAACACTAAATGATATTTACACTCTTAATCACTTAAGTACTTCTAGAACTTTTACTCCTAGCAAAAAGCTGATAAGAAAAAATAAAAGGAAGTAAAACTCTATTTTTATTAGTTGGCAATGAACAGTCATACTGCAGTGTGGCCTTCACTCTGTGATAAGCAGAGCCATGAAACAAAGTAGTAACTGGAAAAACATGGTAGCTTGCAGAACGGACACCCTTTTCCCAAGTTTTTCTTAAGTTACACATGCCTATTTGTTGTTGTTTTGTAAAAGTTCAGGGAAAATTCTAAAACTTTATTATTTTATATTCATCTAGCTTTTGCAAAGGACTCTACTAGTGATTTAAAAAGGCACAAAAAACTATGCTGTGCAGGAAAATTTATCATACTGAAATGAAAAAGAGGAGCTTTGTGGGGAAACCTAAGGCTCAGTCAGAGCTTCACTAAAGCTTCCAATTCAAGCCAAACACCAGAAAAGGTAAAGACTGCTGCCACCTAGTGGGGAGCTAAAAATCCCACAAAACAGTAAGAAAAGTTAGGAAAAAAACACAAAATGTTTAATTAGACAAAAAGGTAATACATTTTCTAGCAAACATTTACTCTACAATGTTCAAGTGTTATTGTGGTACAAAATGTAAAAAGTTAGGCAACTGTAACTACAAGTCTGCCTCAAAAAAATATCAGCAGAATGGCTATACAGACAAGAAGGTAAGACAGTTCCATTTAGAATACCCTATATACTCTGTTTATAACAATAAACCAAGAAATAGCAATTCTGTGCAAAACTGTGAAACGTAAGCACACAATACTTTCCACCCTCCCCTGGTTTCCTAAACTCAGGGAGAAGTTCAAGAACAAGTTAGAACATAATGAGAGATACAGCATCCAAGAGAACCTCAGAACTTAGCAATGTATTGCTTGGCCCAAACTTCCTTTATCTAGAACCTCTGCTTACAGGTTCTTTCTTTTGCTCCACTGGTATTTGAAAATGTATGTGAAAAACTGATTCCCTCCCCCCTTGAATCTACTGGTCTTGGTAAGACTTCACCATACCTGAGACAGATGAATAATGTTTTGCTAAGTACTTAGACTCATCGGAATAAAAGCAGAAGAAACATGTCAGCTCAAAAAACACAATCTTATCGCACCCTTCAAACAAAAAATACATTTTTTATTTTAAAGGACATTTGCTTTCCTTGTAACCTTTACCTTTGACATCTGACTGAAGTCTGCAAATCCCTCCCCACTACTGAAAGTGCCACTTCCAAATGGATCCAATGTACCAAATGGATCTGAAATGGATGCAGAAAAAAAAGTATTTAAAATAATACATAAGAATTCTGAATAACTTATTGCCAATAAGGTATGAAACTGGGTAGGTGATTAAACACTTGCATTTTACCCTGCTAAGTGATGTTAAGAAAAAATTGCACAGAGCAATAGTTTTCTATCAGTTGTTTGAAAGAAAAAAACAAAAGCCAAGTATGTAGTTAACGTGAGGGCTTTATCTTCATCAAACATAGTAAGAGCACAATGGTATTTACCACCAGTTCACAATATACTTTGTTTATTCTCAACTTTAACATTTGATTTTTTCATTCATAAAGAAATACCTACTTATTCATCTTCACAAGAAAAAATGTTCTTCTTACCTGGACCTTTTGAAGACACACTGGAAGATGTAAAAGGATCACTGCTTTCAAAAGGGTCAGACTAAATAAGAACAGATATACATAATTATTGTTCAGCTGTACTGTGAATTAGTCTTTCTGTGCAAAGAAAAATCTATTGCTTTAGGACAAATTACTTCCAGTTTCAGATCACTCTACTGTGGACATGTGAGAGGATGAAATTGAATGAATAGATGAAATATGCAGCATTAATCCATTCAGCTATTGACAGCATTGAACAAAAGTGAGTAAGCTAGGTATCTACAAGCAAAACACATTCAAGTGAAAGTGTATCACACAAATGATATTAGTTCCTAAGGCAAAATAAAAAAATTACACTCAGAATTAGAATCATTGCATATTCTGAGTTGGAAGGGACCCGCAATGATCATCAAACCCAACTCCTGGCTGCACACAGGACCACCCAAAAAATAAAAATAATAATTAAAAAAATATATATATCAAACCACATGTCTGAGAGCATTGTCCAAATGCTTAATGCTGACAGTCTTGCTGCCATGACCACTTCCCTTGGAAGCCTGTTCCAGCACCCAGTCACCCTCTGTTCAGTTGTTAGTGTTTAGTCTTTAAGCAACAGAGACTGAATATTCAAATCAAACATTTACGTTATCAGTAATTCAGGGACACTGTATATCCCAAACTTCTTTTTAAACAGATGGTGCTTACAGCTGCCCTTCTGCACAAAAAATCTCTTGTTACCTAAGTACAAACCTACAGGTTTAAACTAACCTTCCACTGACTGATACTAGTTCTAACTCTTGGGTGGCAATAGTCAATAATGAATTCTGTAAGAGTAGAAAAAAACACCACCAAAACACAACACATACATGCCAGTACAGCTCAAGAACTGTAACTGTGACTATACATTTGACAAACATGTTCTGTGCAGTCCTTCCACTGTATTGGTTCTATAATCCTTTAGCTAGATCAGTTCCTCGATCCCACACACACCATTTGTGACTGCACAAATAGAAGCATTGGTGCAATGGAGGTAATGGTGTGAATGAGTGAACGTTGGAGGTATGAATTTTCAAACAGAAAAAAATACACCCATCTGCATCTTCATAATGAATGCACATCATTATCATGAAACTGAAAAGAGGAACATCCTGATCCCCCCAAAAATCCATACTAATTAAGAATAAAATGAATTGTGTTTTCCTCACTTAAGAGAAAAGTATTTGGTGATATTTCTTTCCTTTTAGCTTGTCAACAATAAAGAAACCTATTGCATGTGAATTTATAAATTACTGACCTTTGAGGGTAAAGTGGAGGGTTTTGTGAATGGATCTGATGTAAATGGATCGCTCTTCACCTGTTTCTTGAAGAAATCTTCAGGGGCAGAACTACGAAATGGGTCACTTTCCTTAAATGGATCGCCTCCGAATGGATCTAGAAGAAGCATTAAAAGGTAAATAGGGTGTAGCATCTACTAAGCAAAACAACAAAGTGACTCCAAGATGAACCATCCTACATTTGACCTCACACTAATTATTTTTTCCTTATTAAAACGAACACCAACAACACTGTAAATCCGACAAATTGCCAGATAGTTAGTAAGTACCCAGTATAGAGAGGAAGTTGTAATGAGTACATATTTTCAGTAAGTAGGGTTACAGACTTCACTTAATGAAAAGTTACACACATTATTAACATATTGATTCTGAATGTCCATATGTAAGGCTAGGTATCTAATTTCCCACATGCAAAACAAAAATTTGAAGCCAGGGAAACCTTGCAATCCATCTTTGCACTTGGCTATGAATTGTTTATCTCATCAGTCCTGTTATCATAAGGGCTATTACCTGCTGGAGCAGGTGGTTGTTCTGCAAAGGGATCATGCTGGAATGGGTCACCTATGCAGAATAGAAAAATAGTTTGTTTTATCCACTATTTAGCAAGATGATAAAAGTTTGAAAATATCATTTACTCAACAATTAATCTTCACGGTCTCAGGTAAGCCATTGGTCACTTACTGCCTTTGAAAGGGTCTGCTCCCTTAAATGGATCAGATTTGAAAGGATCTTCTGACTGGAATGGGTCTGTATGCAATTCTTGTGTGTTATTTGTAAACATCAAGGCTTTATTCTTAAATGGATCATCCTAAAAATCAAGAGGAGAAACATTAGAGCAACTCACCTTTATTAAAATGTTCAGCTACTCATTTAGCAGAAATTCTATGGTATCTTGGTTCCTGTTTAAAGATCCTAAAAGTGACTTCCTAAAGAACTTTCTGAATAAAATTCACTTCCTAAAGAGCTTTCTGAATAAGTGGCTTCTAAGCAGAAGTAAATACACAGCAGAAACAAATTTGTATTGTGGTCAATAAAGAGATTGCCAATAGAGGCCAACCGAACCCTTTCAAATTATAAAAAACCTCCTCATTGCCCAGTCTATGCCACAGTAGATATATGTGTGTACAGCACCTGTATAACAGAGTTCAATTGTCAGCTGGAGCTTTTCACCTCTAAGAAATAGCTCATACTAACTACCCCACTGATACTGTCTCCAAAACTAGAAAGATATGAGTTTTCTGTAATCCCTTTACAGGATGCAAATGAAGAAGTCTTAATTAAGACTTCTCAAAAAAGAAGAGGAAAGAAAAAAAAGGAGGAAGAGGAAGAAAGTATTAAGAAACAGGAAAGGGACACAACGCTTTAAAAATTTACTATGAACATACACCAGAGTTTTCTACCAATGATGCTTAGGTTTTACAAATAAGAGAAATATTCTGAAAGTTTCCACTGGAAATTAAGCATAACATTAGTCATGCAAGCACAAGAACGAAGCACTAAATTGAGCATTAAGACCATTTATCTCTATGCATTGCTGTTCTTAATCCACAGTCCTTTTTTTTGGAGGGGGCATTATGTTTTCACAGAGAAAGTGTGAAATCACTGGAGATTTCTACCTTGCAGGAATCACAGTATTTGCTAACATCCCAAAAGTCAACTAAACAAACATCTTAATGATTTTAGATTAAGTTACAAATTGTAAAATACTCAAAATAACAGTATAAAAAGTTTTACCATAGTTCCATAATTGTTTCTTTCTGTCTGCCCAAGGCCTTCACTTATGTCTGCTAAATTTGTCAGGCTACCACCATGAATCCCATTGAGAGCTTCATTATATTCTTCTATACTCTTATTGACTTCTTGATGACTTTCTTGAAGCTGAGAAAGTTTACTTCTTGCCTAAGCAGTAGAAAATACTTCAGTATGTTACTCATTCAATAACCAGTCAGAAAGGCTTATTTCATGCACCAGTATTTTTTTCCTCTTTTGTAAAGTCATCTTTCTAGTTGACGTTCAACTTTTAGCATTCAAGAAAGCAAAGATGATGTCATACAAACTACAGTGAATACCTGGTTTATTTCTTCCTGTGTTGATTTTAAAGATTTGATTATTGTTTCAAGCTGTACTTTTCCAGCCTGGATACTCTGCTCTAGCTGAGTCTCTTCTTGCTGGAGGCGATTCAGCTCTGCTTTTGCTCTATTAAGATCATCTTCCTGTGATTTTAAGTCTGATTCCTGAGATTGAATCTGCATTTTCAGTGATGAAATCTGAAACAAAACGTTACAAAAATCAGAGAGAAATTTCAAGTAAATGTACCTTAACACATTATGAATTTATAAATAATACAAAGCTATCAACTACTACAGAAGATGAAGAATGTCATTTGAAGATCTGCATGCTTCCTATTACATCACACAGAATCTTTGGTAAAAGCACAGAGGATGTGCTAAGAAACTAAGAAACACTAGTATCTTACATGACAAAAATGCCTCAAAAATTATAAAGGTAATCCAAGTGTTTCTTAAATGGTTACACTGTAGTTTTCAGAACTTGGATTCTTTTCCATTCAAGTATTATCAAGTATTAAAAAGCTAATCTTTTTAAACTCTGATAAGAGTTAAATTTATACCATTGCACACACATCACTCTGCTCCACTTTTTTGCATTACTTCAGACACTGAGTTTCTACATGAAGATAACATACTAACTACATTGACAGTTGTAACTCCTGAAAACCTAACTTTAACTCAGAATACTGACATAAGGTTCACAGTAAAAAATATACACTGCTGCCCACAGGCTGTCTCATGGGTCAGAGGTAATGCTTCTCAACTATTCTAACTGGCTGAATAAATATTTCATATTTACAGAACAGCAGTAATTTACGTAGGAAGGGACCACTGGAGATCATCTAGTTCAACCCCACATTTATAATCTTATGAAAGGCATTCAGGCTAGCAAAATCCTTTCTTGGACATCTGCATTTGTGTGGAAATTGCTATTTATGGTTAAAAAAATTAGTAAGTCGAGCTTATTTATGAAATGAATGCTATTTCCTTCAACAAAAGATATGATATACTTGAGCACCTTGAGGATTAATATACACTCACCACCTGTGTTTCTTCCTGGCATTTCTGCCTTACATCATTCAGCATATCTTTCAGTTTGGCTTTCTGCTGGTCCATTTCATCCAGGCGGTCTTGGGCATCTTGTTTTTGAGCCTCCAGCTCCTGCAAGTTACTTGTCTCCCTATCTAAATCGTTTTGCAGTTCCTGAGGAAAATTTCACAGTTTATCTTACATTTAGCTCTTGTCTTATGGGAATGATCAATCACAGAGAAACAGGTTGGCACACTCCACAAGATTTTCTATGTCATATAGACTATTTCCTGCATGTGCATGCTTTGTTTCAGCAGGAACTTGTATAAGACATCATACAAATCAGTGCCCACAAAATGGAAAGAAACTGTGATGCAGAACACGTGTAATTGAGTTACCCTTGCTATAAAAAAAAATACATTTTGAATAATGATTTAATAAATTACAGTGCCAGTCAAGTACTAATGAAAAAATATTTAAAACCATACATGCAACATCCTCTAATGGTATTAACCAGCATGAGAATAAAATATTTCTGACGGAGAACAGGAAAATAAACACCTTTTCTAAATTAGAGGAAAATCCCATACAAGGAGGAGACTTGCCCAGAAACAACGTAAGACAAAAGAAAGAATGATTTATGACCCCTATATTATTTTAGATTACAATAAAAACTAGTAATCATAAGCAGATGAGTTTTTACCTGAACTTCATTGGTTTTCTGTCTGATTGATTCTTCCTTTTCCCTAATATCCTGCTCTAGAGAATATTTTTCTCTGTAAGATAAACAAACAAAAGTTTTCATGATTGGTTAAGTAATACAATACACACATACATGCAAGAATCAATTAAATATTATTCTGGAAACACCACACAAACAAAAATGCCAGCCCTCATTACGATATATTCTTTGAAGGAGTAACGGTGTGTACATATCAATTATTCCTACAAAAATACAACCTGTTCTATAATTAATCTTCTGAAGTCACCTTCTAGAATCCAGACTGGCTTTGCAAAATTGGCTAATTGTATGGTATCGTTGGGAGATTTACCACTAACTTCAGTGACAAGCAGTAACAAACTGATTAAAAGAAAATAAAAGTAACAGACACGAGTACTATATTCTTAATTGGTTCTCCTACTCCAAGATTTTCTGTTAATCGTCCACAACTATTACCTCTGCAGCTGTGCAATTTCTTGACTAATATCATCCAGTTCCTTCACCCCTGTAAATTCTCCCGATCCAACAGAACTTGAACTGTCCTATTAAGAATAAAATAGTCTATTAGAAGGCAGAGTCAGAACAGAACTTCTTTTACTAAGGCTGAAGACGAAGGTGAAACACAATCATGATATGCAATTACAAAATCACATGGAAGATATCAAAACACTACACAACCACCATTGAGCATGCCACACAATTCTCCACGTGAATCTCCCTTGCTTTTTAAGGCAAAAAATGTTGTTATTAAGTTATTAAGAAAGAATCTCAGTATTTGGTACAAAATTTGACATTATTTTGATAAGGATTTGTAATCCTTTGAAAAGTCCCCGTAAATAAACAAAAACTGCAACATGGAACTCACTGTTAGTATGATAAATCAGGAGACTTACCATATTTAATTAGCATAGTGAAAGGAGGAAAGTACAGAAAGTGCAAAGAGAGAGCAGAAGGTGTAGAAATAAAAACTTTTTTGAAGTTATAAATACACGAACAACGTTGCAACATTACAATTACTCACACGGCGCATTTCTGTTAGTGCTGAAATCTCAGTTCCTACAGGGGTCAAGTAACCTGACAGAGTCTATAGAAAAAGGATACAGGAAAAAGCTTAAAAGGACCAGAGCAATAGCAACAACAAAAATATATTTAGAGGCTCAAAAGCTTTCTGGTTAGGGAAAGTAAAAAAAAGTAAAGGAAAATACTACTTAATTTACAGAAAAGGTGAATGCATTGACATGACAGAAGCATTCGTTAATTTAAGTTTCAGAAATACAGTGAAACTATGGAGGAATGGAACAAAGCAGGATTCAGTAAGACATTAGATGCTCCTATGACCAATAATATGTAGTTAACGATGATGGATATAGGGCTACGGACTGTCATGGGACAAGGGATGAGTCAACCACCGGATACCAAAAACTAAGAAGTCATTAGCCTTCAGTTTCCCTTTAAGAGTTTTACATTTTCTTAGGAGGAATGTAATACTGACCACAGCCAGGGACAGGCTACTAAGACATCTTTTAACCAATCCCTAAAGAAGTTTACAAAAACTTATTTGTGACAAAGAAGTATTTTTCAAGCTAGGCTTTTGTCAGAGTTATTACTGCTTTATTTATGCAATATACTACTGTATTGTTCTTTATTTACTGTCTTGTCAAAAACGTTTATATAGTTTGAAACATGAAAGAAAACTGTACAAGGAGATAGGAAAAAAGGCAATTCTTTACCATAACATGAACATACTACAAAACTAATACTCAAAGCCCACTATGGTTAAGGCACATAAGCTCAGTGTATCTACTAATAATCAGTGAATTACCTGTATAGGCGTGTTCCTCTCTGTGGGAGGGATCATATCTGGGGACAACACTTGTGGAGGATCGATCCCTTTACTGACCTTCTGTTGAATGAGATACATTGCTAGTGCAAACTGATCTTTGCTTAGCTTTCCTATCTGTCTTGTATCTGCCAAAGCCCTGGTGAAAAATAGATCATACTTATAAACATGGGAAGCATACTTCTTAACCAAGAAGTCTGAAATACAAATATATATGTAATTTTATTTTGATTCTTCCTCATCAGAGCTTGCTCAGTCTAGTAAAAGAGTTCCATAAGCAGAGGAGCAGCATTATTAGACTTAGCTGAACAGAACAGTGTTACTGTGAGAAAGTTCTTATTAGCACTACTAATAGAACTACAAAAAACAACCACTATTCACAGCCTGACCTACACCCAACTTCAAAGAAAGTAATGTGAGAATTTATTTCTCCCTTGTTTTTTCATATAGCCCACATGTTATAATACTGCAACAAGACAAGTAAAGGAGGCTGATGGGCTTTTTTTATTTTTATTTTTATTTTTTAGTGCTGGAATTACAATTCTGGATGGATAAACTGCCTTCCCAGATTAGTGAATTGCAAAAACACAGCTACTAGGGAATTCTTACCATATATGTGCCAGGAGAGTCTGAGATAGACCTGAATGCATAAAGATGTCCTTTACTTCTTGGCCACTCACAAAACCATCCATGTCTGTGTCTGTTTTTAAGAAAATGTCATCATATCGCACTTTCTCAGACATTGGTACTACCCAATTCACAGATGGCTGTAAAACAAAAGTTTTATATTTCAGTCAAAAGAAGATAAATAATCTTTACCGAGGCACTGATTATATACAGTTTTTGTCAGATTTGGATTTTCTGAGCACATCTCATACAATCAAATCTGGTAAACAGGTATTTTCCCTTTTCCCATGAAAGTTTTGGCTGAACGCTTTTTTATCTGAATTGTGAATTTTAATAAATTCATATTATAATAAATACAAAATAATTTTAATAATGGGAGTTTTAAAAATGGGAGTTTTATAAGGCAGATTAATTAATCCTTTAGTATTAAAGCAAATACATGAATAAAACCTTTACATGGAAAGTGAAAATTCTCCATAAAGTTTGCTACATCTCATGGTCATAGTGACTAAAATTCACATATTCTTCTTCCATTCTTACATCATTCTCTCTGCTCAAATCCTCCAAACAACAAATATTTTCAGAAAAAATGCTTACACAAGGAAGAGACCAAAAAGAAATTTTGTTTGTACCTGTGCTTGTTTGATGCTATGCTTGGGAGACAAACTCCCTGTGCTGTTCAGGCTGTTTACACTACCGTGAGATGGAGTGGAGCGCAGGCTATCTTTTGGTGGAGGACTTGCAGGGAGAACAGGAACTGCACCAGGAAAGACGGGTGTCTTCTTTCTTTTAGAAGGTGGTATGAGAGAAGGGGGTAACAGTGAAGGAACTGGCTCTTTCTCAAGAGCTCTATAAACCAAATGCATTGCCTGCAAAGGCAAAGAGATCAGATATTACATGTCAACAATAAGAAGAAAAAAGCAACAAGATTTTCCAGCACCAGTCATTTACATATTAGTAAAACAAAAGACAGTAAGGTTAGAGACGTAAGCTAGAGCAAAACATCATTTTGAACGTTATTCCTAAAAGTTTAATTTGATGACACAACCATGCGTCAGTCTGGTTTTGAAAAAGGTCATAACTGCATGTGAATGACTTAGACCTTAAAAGCAGACTGCAGGAGAGAAACCTGCAAAGCTCAAGAGACAACTGAGAACGATTTGCTCCAGCAGACACACTGTCAATTGAGAATTTAAAGCAACCTACCACAGCAAATTCGTCTTTGTCCAGGTGACCATCTTTATCAATATCACTGAGATCCCAGACCTACAACAATTACGATAAAAACAAGGACTTGAGAACAAGTTACATTCTGTGCTTTTCATGTTAATGGTCATTGTATTAAGCATGCTCTCTAACAGCTCCTAACAGATTTTTTGTGAAAATCATATTAGTTCTGTTAGACATAGCTAAGCATTCTCTCATGAAACAGACTGGATTTAGAGTTTTCTGGTAACATGAATTAAGTATTTTGTGGAAACGATGGCTCTAAGAAATTCTGCTTGCAAGAGAGGCAGGTTCATCACTATGTATTGCAATTAAGGACCCAACAAGCTGACTAAAAACATCCAGAGGTAGCTTTTGAAATTCTCCAGATGGTGTGTGCTAGCAGATCATCCCAATTTGTTTTATAAAAAAGATATTTTAGAAAAGTCAATATATTTCTAATTTGCATTTTATTCCAAAATTTCTAGTTTTCATTTTTTTAGTCAGAAAAAATACATCCACTTCTCAGAATTACTTTTCCAATTTCTTCAATCTCCTATCTTGTGTACAAACTCTTCTTGAACAAGTTTCCTGCATTTTCATCATGAAAATAACATGACAAAATATGAAGACCTTCAAGACTGAGTGCTTCACAATATTCAGGTGTAGAATTAAAACAAGTCATACTTAAATTTTACAGATAATATAGAAAGAGTTCTTCTTAAAGACATGAAAGTATATCATAATGCAGATTTTCACAGCTCTTCCATAGAATGTATTAATTCTCAACCTTATCAACATGCAGACAGTAAAGGAACATATTTTAAATTAAAGTAGGAAAATACTTGAAGGTTTGCTTCCCTTGCAAGTATACAATGGATGTGCTAAACTCAGATCTTACAAGTATTTATAAATATATGTGAAAAAAATACTTGACAATTTGACAGCTACAATAAACTAGGATGTTTTAAAGTGCTCTCTTGTACAAACAGTGGATAGATTTAATGGTATGTCTAATACCTTGCACTTGGAAAAGTGACAAAACAGTGGAATACAATGTTATTAAAGCAATTATGGTTTAGGAGAGGCTTATGTTGTTGTTGTGTCTTACTTTTTTTAATACAATCACAATCAAAATCTCCAGCTCTTAAAATGAACACAGAGATAACGAAGCCAATCTACTTTAGGGCCCAAATTACTATTATTATTCTTATTTCTAAGTGGATGACTTCAGACCCTACTTAACGTTCTTGCTTTATAGCATGCACTTGATGCAAAATCTCAGCCAAAATATGATCTATGTTGATAAGTTACACTTAAATATTTAACACTGCAACTAAAAGCTTAGTAGAGAATAGCTCCATCTAAACAGCATACTTACCCTTCCCAGGATATCAAGAGGTAGCTTTGAATTCATCAGTACTGGTTTTACTTTGTCTCCTGAAAGTAAACCATTTACTGGCAAAAGGCTTTCAAAAATACCATCAAACTTTGCTTTTTCTTCCACCTAGTTGGTAAGAAATAGCCTGAATAAGTAAAAAAGTGTGCCTGTGTGAGTGTTGAAAATGAGATCTTGCAAGAAATTAAGACTGGTCAGTAATGCATTTATTCTAAATTTCCAAGCTTTCTTGCAAGTACCACCATGCTGTATTTAAATGTAAAATCAATGGAACTAGATTTAGGAGCTTAGTTTCAAGGCTAAAGTTATGACACCTAAGAGATTTTAATGTGCAACATGTAAGACACATTTCTGTAGTGTTCTGAAAGGACAACACAATCTGATTAAAACACTCCTGACAAGATTATAAACTAGAAATTACTCATTCCAAATAATTTGTTTCCCACTTCAGAGTAGAACATACAAGTAAAAGATCAACTTTAGAAGCGATTTTGGAAAACGTTTGAATCTGAAAGTGCCTAAATACAAATATTCCAATGTATGTATCAAAAGTTACTTTATTCCAGTGATATATATTGTGTGTATCACTGAATGCTATACTAGAACATATGAACTCAAGCTTTAAATTAATACTTCAGGATGGATTTGATGAAATGCTTCACTATTCTCAGTGGGGTTCCTTATACAAACACGAAAGTGCCTACTATTAGGATTCTGGAAGAAATGTAGGCAGAAGATTAAAATTCATTGTGTCTTAAAAGCATCACATCAGGGGTTGTCAAAGGTTTGTTTAATACTTATTTCAAACATAAAACTGTAGCTCAATATTCTCTATTGTGCACTGAGTAGGAAAGACTGCAAAGGAAGGACTTTTGAAATGGGAAATATATTTGATACAAAATTGTCTCACTGCAAAAATTACAGACAAAGAAAATATTTACTTTTAAAGAATGGATGGAATGTGTTGTCTTTTACACTTACCCTAACAGCCCAGTGAGTCTCTGATGAAGGTGGCGTGATCAGCAAGGGACTGCTAGTGTCATGCTAAAATGAAAGATTTATTTTTTTTATACATACACAAACACATTTGTCTCTAATCCTTACTAAATGCTTTAAGAGACGGTTACAGGCATGAAGCTTAACTACACTGAAAAAAAAAAAAAGAAGAAGAGCTGTATATATATCCAAATTAAAAAAATATGTCGTACTAACTTGTACTGTCACAGTACTTGGATGAGGACACTGTTCACTAGGTCCCCAGCCCCAGAACTAAGACAAGCTAAGGTACAGTTCCACATCAGCTTATGTAGGCAAAGCTGCAGTCATGCCCTTTACTGATGATCCAGTCCCAAAATAATCTCTTTAAAATTACTTTTACATATATATTTTTGATTAATTTAGGTTTCAGCCACATCAGCTCCCTGAACAAGCTGACCGTAGTTAAACTTGCACTAATTTTGGAGTCCAGGAAGGGGCTGGAACATATTACTCAGGAAGACAGGACGGTTGCAGACATGACTGCAGCTGTCTTAAGGAACAGTCTGACAGCAACCTGAAGTCTCAGAACCATGACATTTATGAGACAGGTGATTCCAGTATTTCAGCTGAAGGTTTAGCTCTCATATAGTACATACATACATTCATGTACATATTACTTACAAATTTAGGAGGTGGCACAGTCAAGTTCAGATTGCTCAGGTTAACATCATGGCCATTCTGTGCACATGCTACAAGGCGCAATGCGACATAGAAACCCTACAAACAATAGTGCTTTCTATTAAAATAAGCAAGCAGTTTTTTCACACTCTCCAATACATACAACACAATAACAGTGTACATGTTCCCTTAAGTATGGAAAAAACAGATGCAGAGCCCCACTCAGTTAAATGCACAGCACCAACTACCTCACCACTTTTAAAGATGATTCAAGAAAGACTTTACAAAAACATGAAACAAAGAGAAAAAAAAAAAAAAAATCAAAGCTCGTTCTTAAGAAGGACTGTTCCATAGCTATTTTTAACATTTTTTCTTATGAATTAATAATATTCAGAAAACAAATGAATGATGTTCCATATCTGCATGTTTACACAGAGAATTTATATTCCAAGCCATTTTTAATAATGCTGGTTACTTTTTTCCATGCAAGAAAGATTTCTAAAATAGGTCCTAAAGTCATGGTTGGTGTTCATTAGTTTCAATGACTATGTATCTATATCATACACAGTGATTATTTACAAACCAATAGGAAAAGAAAATGAGAACAAAAGTTCTCCAGCAGCCTCACTGAGTTAATACACTTGGATATGAGCAGCACTAGAAAAAAAAACTTCATCTTGTAAATGAAAACTTACAAAAAAAAAAAAAAAGGCTAAGAATAATTATTATGGATATCAGGACTTTCTTGAATCAAGAAAAGTAAGACAAGAAGTTTACAGGTACATTTTATTTACCTGTTTATCCAAGTACCCTTTCCCTTCTGGGTCAGCCAAATCCCATATCTGTGGAGATACAAAATAAAAGCCATTGTAACTTTAAAATTTAACTCAGCTCAACACTTCATACTGAATGTCTTCTTGAACTGTTCATTGCAGCTTTCAAGTTATGAAATATAATGTTATTAAATTCTCAGGTTAACAACAAAAATGTTACACAAAAGACAGTGTCCCCTTACTGAATCCAACAAAACTCAGACCAAGACCTTGGAACTATTACTAATCTGTGGTTAACATAATGTTCAAAGGATTGGGTTTACATTCCACTGCATTCACATCTGCAAACCCCTTCTGTTCAATCTTAGCTGCAGTTTAACAAGCGCGTAGATAATTACTGCACAACATTGTCTAAGTCCTTCAACTTACTTTCCCAAGGATAATATCGGAGAGACCAGACTTTTTAAGAAACAACGCCGCTTCACTTGCCCCAACTCTCCCCGTGTATGCTGGATCTACCTGAAAGACAAAAATTTACATTCAACAGAAGCACGTCTGCCATGAAAGCAGAGATGAGAAATGAAATCTCTTATCTCTAATTCAAAAGTTATACAAGCACGTGGCTACCACTCAGCAGAGAGAATTTACAGAAGTTTAGCATGGGAAAAGGGGAAGAAAAGAGAGGGAAATCTTGGGTAAAGGAAATTGTACTTTATTTTTTAATCTTTTTAAAAACCTACCTGTTTGTAATAAGTTTCATATAATGGATTTCCAGTTGAAAACTGAAAAATAGGAGAGAAGAAAATGAATTTCAATCACAAATAGCCTACCTTTACCAATTGAAATAAATAAAAAATCAGTACATACTACTTTGTGTATTACTTCTATCAAAGATTTAAAAAAATAATAATAAAGTTAATTTGCTCAGATTTCAGTTACCAAGTTTGGAACAAAATGCACTGATCCCCCCAAACTTTGCAGCCAACAGACTCATCACCTTCCCATTCACCAACATTGACAATTACACTCACTTTTACTCACTCCTAACACTATACGGTACAAGGTTTTGTTGAACAGCTTTGAACTATTTGCCAAGGTATTTCAGGTGACAGTTTGAGACTTACTAAAATTAAAGGTAGAGTTTTGATCATAACACTGACTTGACGACCTCCTACATCACGTATATATATATTTATGGAGTATTTTCAGCAAACAATTATACACACACAGCCCTGCTATCAAAATATACCCGCGTCTATTTTTTTTAATGATCTTAAAAAGAAACAGAGTTTAAAAAATGGTATGGTTAATTAACAGATGTTGCAATTCCCTGGCATTGCTGTTTGAAGATTTCAACTTGATGTTACCATTGCATTACAACAAAAGCAGCAAACACAAGGCCCTGCCTTAGTGTATTAAACAAGCAGATTCCTCTTCCCTCTTGATGACATTCCAAGGAAGTGAGAGCAGAAACGCCAGAAGGGCAGACGCCCCCAAACCCACCTTCCCCTTTACCTCCTGCTCTGGGCACACAAGTTCGCGTCACACAAAGGTCACACCTCCACACTTCTGCCTCAATGCCAACAGCAAAAAAAAATTACAGCCCAACCTCCATCTCAAACAAGTCACTCCTTATGGCTGTTAGAGGCCTTAGAAAACCAATGACAAAGCAACCCAAGAGTTCAGCGACTGAGGCGCAGGGATGTTGAAACACCCCAAAGCCTGCTTGGGATGTCCTACAGGACATAAGTCAGACACCTGACGAATGATGACTTCATGCTCACTCTGTCACCTCCCAAATGCCATCTTCTTCCTCATCACCCACGGGGACTTCTGGATTTTCTGCCTACTCTGATGGGAAGGGAGACGGAAATGTGACAAAATAAAATGAAGACTGACAAGAAGTATAAAACTTCATTTGATGCAAAGAGGACCTTCCTGTAAGTTTACAATAAACATGCCAAATCTTAATTTAAGGAGCTATCCCAAATAGCCAGCCTCTATTAATCAAAGGCAAGCAAGCAATGAGCTCTTGGAATGTCAATTATTCTACCTGGCTAGCAAGGTCACACGTTTTGAGGACTTTCTTAAACATCTTGAAGGCACTCCACTTAACTCCATGTGCAAAATAAGGCACTGCGTTCGCCAACATCACGACATGCTCTTGTTCTTCTGGAAGCTGCAAAGCAGTTCAGAGTAAGAAAGCTGCGACCATAACTCATAAACCTGACTCATCTTTCTGCCGGCTTGTAAATGAACGGCATAGTTAAGCCCCGCGTTCCTGTCCAAAGCAGGAAACACATCGTTCAGAGAAAAGGAGGAAATAGGAAATGGTCTGTCCATCTCTCAAAAAAATGTCGTGTGTTTTAGCCAGCTTCCACCCAGCCATACACCCCTCATTTCTCAGAAAAATCAGAGCAGCTAGCCAGAGACCAACTCCAAGCTCCTCTAACCAATTTGGCAAGTTTCCTAGAGCACGCAGAAACTGGATTCATACCAAGACTGAGAGCAAACCGCTCCAGCAGCCCCATGGAATGACCTCACCCCGTCACCAGACGTCTTCCCATCCTCACTTGATGCTGTCAGCCACGACATTCGGCTGACTTACCTGATGGAGGCGGCAGGAATCCAGGGTGTTGTGCCTAAATGCTGCAAGGTTTCCTCTACGGCAATGCGAATGCATCCAAGTGCTGCCAGAAAGCACTCCAACGCTCCACTACTTGCAGAATTTTACAGAGCCAAAGCCTTTCTGACCGATTTACCTAAATGACTGCTTTTCTGTGACGAAGCAGACCAGACAAAATGGGCTCAACTGATAAAAATAGCATAGCCGCCTAGCCACCCATCAGCACGCGTGACTACCTCACCATCGTTCAAGATTATTCTGCGACTTGATGACATCAGCTGATAAAGAACAAACATCACACGTTAATGTTGGCAATCAGACATGTTTTGAAGGGTTCGCAGCTGATGAGTAGCTAACGGCTATAACCTGTTATACAGCAGCTCGTGTGACAACACTGGTGTCTGCGCCTACTCCATCTTCCCAAAAATGTCACCTAGGACCAATGCTTTGCACTGTCTCCCAAGCAGAAACCTCACAACTGTTGTGCCTTGCTGTTTCACCTCTAAATGATTTCCTGAGCAAATGTGAAGTTCAAAATCTCTGATGGCAGACCTGGTACACACGCTCCGCAGTACACACACGGATGCACCTCCATGTCCCTTAACACAGATCTGGGAGAAAAGGCAGGAAGGAGTAAGCTGCTGCCACCAGAACAATTATTAAACTAATTAGTTTAGTAGTATTAATAAACTGATACTAAACCAGCTCCTCTTCGCTGAGGTCACATCTGGGCCACAAAGGACCCTGCACCAGAGGAACCATTTTCTTTGTTGCCCTCCTGATTCACAACTTTCTTCTGGCTGCTCGTCACATCACAAGGTGGATGAGAATAGGTACTTTGAAAAGAGAAAAACATGGGTGTCCCACAGAGATGAAAGCCAAAAGAAGATTGCTGCTGCCCCAGAAAGATTACCTTCGCCTTTACTCTGCTTGCTGAGTATCCTGAGCTGTCTCAAAAGACAGAGCTACGAAACGATCCGCACTGTCCCAATATCTCTAACACAACTCTCTGTAACCTTCAGAGGCTGTAAATCGCACATGCCTGCACAGTGGAAAGACTGGAGATAAGGCGGCCAAATATTCAGGAAAATAAAGTTATCAAAGGTAAATCAAAACCGGTTCCCGTTGCTATTTAACACCAAGAACTGATTTTATGTACTTGTTCTTCAACTCTTTTTGTGCTTGCACGAAGACAGCTGAGATTTGTTTTTAAGTATCTTGCATACTGTAGGTTAGACATCTGAATTTTTCCTTCACAAAAATGTAGCTTCATAGAACAGGAAGAACGCTATAATTAAATTCATTTGTGAAAACAAATATAAACAAACACTTTCACATGCCTGAATTACGCATACTGTTTATGACTCCTAGTATATTGATTTCAATATTCTTGTATATAACTGAATGAACGTGCTTCAGCATTATGGTGCATGTAACCTGTCCTATTTCTCTTAATACCATTGTCTGGCATTTATTATAACTAGCAGATATCTTTGTAATAATCGTGTAATTGAGGCCGTTAAAAGAATTTTACTAATTCCTTGTTTACTGCCCTGACTACAGCTAAATTATTCTTGACAATTCACTATAGAAAAGAAGTAATTCTTTTGAAAACACTTCCAATGAACTAGTTGTTAAAAAACTTCAAAATAACACATATATATGCAGAAGGCCCTTTTTTGAGATAATGTATTATGCTATACAAGAGAAAATACCATTCATGCAATTATAATTCGCACAACAAAGCAGCGCAATTTCTAGTATAATAAATATTTGATGCGTTTTTACTGATGTACTACAGCTATTCCACAACAACAACAAACTCTTCCGTGTCCAGAGCTTATTTTCTACATACATTTCGCACCAGATTGCTTGACTCAAAAACTCTGGCTAATAGCTTGTATGTTCATGGATGTTCAGATGTTTCTGAACACGTTCTTTTAATTAAACAGATGTTAATCAGGACTTACTGCTTTCCAAAAGCTAAAAAGCAGTATTCTCTCTTAATAAGAGGCACTACAAATTACGTGTCATCTAAACATAATGTAGCCTCACTGAGAGAGAAATTTTCAATGTCACGAATGAGAGTTGATTATTGGATGGAAATAGACGTATTTGAATAATTTGAACTAGTAGCAGTTGTTCTAAATGCCTGCCTGGCCTAGACACAATGCAGAAAACAGTTTTTGTTTCAAGGCATTGGAGGGATTAATTTGTTTTTATTGTTTTACAGGAAACAAATCGAATATCTTCACGCTATAAAAAAAGAAGACGCAGCGCTCAAGCTGATCAAGCTGATTCCTTCGGTGAGGAATTCATCAAAAACCCTAATGACAGCAACAACAGGATTCTGGACAAGCATCCCAAATGCCGAGGCACAGCTCAGCACTGGGGCAGGCTGACCCTGGGCAGAGCCCAGCTCCAAAGCTCGGGGCGCTCCCCTGGCCCCCCAAAGCCTGCAGCTGCCGGGTGAGCCCCTTCTTCTCCTTCCCTCATCCCGGAGCCTCCTGTGGCGCCTCCCAAACACTAAACAACAGCCGTGACACCCCGAGAGCCGAAGCAGGAACCACCCCGCGTTACAACCAGGCGAAAGGGGCGCCGTGCCTCAAGTCCCCTTCAGCCCTGCCCCGGCTCCCCTCCAACCCCGGGGCCTCCATGAGGGGAAGGCGCCGCCGCCTTTTGTGCCCCTACAGCAACGGCCGGGCCCGGGGGGGCTCTGCCCAGCCCCAACCCGACCCACTGGGGACGACAAGCGGGGCCTGCTCCCCGCCGCGAGCCCGGAGGAGGGAGCCCCGCGGGGCAGTGCCCGCTCCCCGCTCCCCCACCCCGAGCTGCTCCCGGCCGCCGGTCCCCGGGGGCCAGCGCCTCCCTTCAGCACCCCCCCCAGGCTGAGGCGCCGCAGGGCCGGGCCGGGCCGGTTACCTGCTGGCTGAGGGGGATGAGCGCCGCCATCTTCCTCCCGCTGATTCGGGCAGCGGCCGGGGCGGGGGAAAAGGCGGGGGAAGGCGGGGAGAGCGGCGGCGGGAGGCACCGCCGGGCCTCCGGGGCCTGCTCCGCCGCCGCTGCCACCACCCTCAGTGAGAGGGGCCGCGGCTTATCGGGCTCCGGCAGCCGTCCCCGCCCCGAGGAGCGGGGGTTGAGGTGGCGGTGAAGGCCCGCAGTCGGTTTAGCTCCCCGCCGTGGCTCCGCTCCAGCTGCCTCAAGCGAAGCTGGCGGTGACCCAGCTCTACGGTGGGGATGAAGTAGGGCTAGGGAAGGTAGGAGCTGCCTTAGGGAGCGTTGGTGCAGGTAACTCACTGATCAGCCTTTTAGCTGGATGAGCTGCGGCCAAGTTAGCTTTTGACTTGGTTACACAAAACCTTACGGATACAGACTTCACCCAGTTAAGCTGCCTCAGGTTTCTGATACAACATTCAGCATCAAATATAACAGGGTTAATGACTCCCTGCCTGGACAGTACAGATATCAAAGAGCAGCCTGAACAAGGCTGGTCAGTGCAGTCATATAAAAGCTAAACCAAGAGGAACTGACGTAGGAAAAGAACTAAAAACTGTCAGTGGATTGTTTTTCAGTGCCTGTAAAAATTCTTTACTCCATAGGGTCATTGCAAGTTGTCTTACAGGGTGCAGGACTAAGATAAGTGAAGGAATTTGACCTCAATTGCACCACAGGCCAGAAACTGAGCTTCCACTGCTCCTTCCACTCCCCATTTCCTTACTACACTGAACTGTTGAGGCAGCTGCAGGGGAGCTAAGTAGCAGACAAAAAATTATGACTCTAGCTTCAGTTTTAGCTAAATTCATGGCATTACTTTTAAGAAAAGGAAAGAAAAAGCCCACACCTAGAAATGCAGAAGAGCAAAAAGACAAGAGAAAAGAAGGAAGGACACGTGATACAAGTGACTGAACAAAGTTAAAAGAACAAGTTACAAGAGGTCAAAAATATGCAGTGGTTCCTGGTTCAGAAATCCTTCTAAGTTTATCTTCTTAGTTTGAAGTATGTAGTGAAACACACTTTACACATCTGACATGCAAAATCCTTTAATGAAGTAACAAAACGCTCATTTTGATCTCCTCAAAATGAGCATTAATTTTAATATTAAATTATGAAAAAACTGTAAAACAGTTCCAAAAATGGTGCTTTTAATGTAACACTTAAAATGTATTTAATACAATTGCAATAAAAGGTAAATTTTTAATAACATTTAAAGTACATCATAGTACTTTATAACAAAACTCAAAGTTCACAAAATATTTTTAAGTCCAGCCTTAATACAGCTTCAACAATGCAAATTTCAACAAGCTGTTAGCAAAACATCAAAATCTTTATAGAGATAATTGGGAAAAAAAGTGTCTTTCACATAATTAAAGCTCTTCTTTCTTGATAGAGCTCCTCATCACTCGATCTCTTTGAGATTTTCTTTTTTCCTTTATTTTTTTCTTAAACCGTTCCTCAAAGTATTTTTCTTCTATGACCCTTTCTCTCTCCTGCTCCTCCTCAGTCTGCCTGATGTTCATTTCCTTTTCGGGATCCTAATATTAAAGATTTCATTTTTGTGCACCAATAGGATCTTGCTCAGATTCAACAGAATTTTTAAGGTGTGACAATCAAGAACCAAAATAAACAATAAATTTCATGTACTACCTTTGTTTCTCCCCATGTTTCATCTCCAAAGTCTTCTGCATAATCCTCATCATCTGTTATCAAGAAGTTGTCAAAAATTGTGCCAGCTCTCACCTTTGAGGAAAGAGGGGAAAAAAAAAAAAAAGAAAAAAAAAAAAACACAAGACGCCTCTTATTCCTTTATGGTTCTAGTTTCATTCTTCTAATAATGTTTGTAGTATGTATTTAATAGATAGAAAACACGTTAAGAACCCCATAGCTTTTTGCAGAATTTGATAAAGAATTCTCTCTGGTTTTGGAAAACTATTTTCAAGAATTGAAACAACTTAATTACACTTTAGATACTTTACTGCTCATAGAAATTTTAAGTTTCAATTCTAGCTAGTTAGGAAACCTGAGGCAGAGGAATACCTCAGAAGGGCCTCCAGAGGGCAGATTTCTCCTTGTTAACCTTTGAGAAAGGAGTAACTGAGCTGCCTGAAGCCTCTGCTATGAATCCCAAGTCAGGTGGAGTAAGTCATACTTTCCAACACTCACACAGATCAGTTTAGGCCCCTTACTTATCTGTACATGGCTATGAACCAAGAAACAACTACAACAGAAGACCAATGCATTTTTCTTTTTTAAATACTTTGCAGTTTTGTATATATATTTAAATAAAAGCAAGTTAATACCTCTGTCCATCAAAGATTCCAAAATAACAGATAATGCTTACATTCAAAGGGTAAACGAACTGCCACACAGCCAGTGAAAAAAAGTTCTTTATTTTCCACTATCTGCAGTAAACTCAACTCACCTGCCAGATATCTAGTCCAATAATGCTGATGTTTTCAAAACTGTAGATATTGTAATCCGGCGAGTAATTTGGATTGTCAATCTTTGGGTGAGGCCAAACCCCTCTGTAATTTGGGTTATCAATCTGCCTTGGTTGCCACTCCCCCTAGGATAAACCGCATATTCTGAATACAGTGAGGGAAAGAAAAGCTGCTTAACATGGTATCCATAACTAGATCTACAGGACTATTTATACTCTGTATAGAGGATTCTTGATCATAGGGTAACTCCATTTTCCATTCACAGAATCATTCCAGTCTTCAGGTTTCTCAGCACTAGTGTCCATGATGTATTCAGGTTCATCCCAATCCTTAAAAAAGGCACAGAAAGGTTAAAGAAAGCAGAACTAGTGCACAGTTCAACTACATCAGTCTCAGCAGAACCCAAATAACCCTATCACGCAGAATGAGTACAGATTCAAGAGACCGTTACCTCAGGTTTGATGTCATTTGGATCATCAATTTGGATTCGATCATCCCAGTCATGGGGTTTCTTCACTGCTGGATCATTAATTTTCCTTGGTGGCAAAAAATCTAAATCATCTTCTAAGTTGCCTGATGCAGCCACTTCATTATCAATTTTTACTTCGTAAGTCTGATCTGGCCTTATAATCAAAGTATACAGATGTGTATATCCATCAACCTGGGTTTTAAAGAAAGCAAGTAAAATCTTTTAAAAGCTTTAAATACAGCTCTTTGGAACTTCCTTGAATCAGAGTTACTAGTTTTAATGGATTTTTTCCTAAACAGTAAGAAAAAAAAAAAGTTTTCTGTAGAGGGAAAACAGTTAATGTAATGTAGCTTCCAAGTATGTTTTCTAGCCTCCCCTTCTGGATATAAGCAAAACAAAATGGTTGCAAGAAAACAGTCCTCATCTGATTGGCAAAAGGAAATGTCACAAGATTGACTATAGTGGAATATAAAATGATTATCTAAGTTATTTACACCCCAAATAGCTGAAGCAAAGGCACATGAAGTTTGCTGCATAGCTTGAGAACAAAAATATTTAAAGTATAACTAGCAACTTGCATTTCAATCCCAGAAAAAGCAGTCTCTTTCAGAAATGCTTTAATTAAATTACAACAAAGAAATAGAAAGACATACAGTTCTTAATAACATACAGCAGCCTTACAACCTTGTTCCACCCTATATCAGGGTCAGGTGATTATGAACACAATCACTGAACTAGAAACATTGTGAATTGCAAGATATCTGATGTCCCAAAATTAACATGATTTTTAAGATATGGTGAAAGACAACTTCTCAAAGGTGATATATGCTTGGAATTGTGTTTTTAGAATTGTGGAATTTTTTGGTTTTAGTTCTTAATATTATTCTAGTTTTGTTATTTTAAAGTTTATCTATCTTTGAAATGTGCATTTACCTTACATCTGATTGGTTTCTTGATTGGGTGGGGTTTATTCTTGTAATTTAAAATAACATGGACTTTCTTTGTCTCAGATCCACAAATATCTGGCCCTACAAAGAGATAACAGGCTTTGCATCCTTAACTTGTTTTTAGAAAGATACTGGTTGTTTACTTTTCCTTCTAACACCACTAGACATCTCTCCCGTTCCAAATGATTTCTGTGGAATGCCATTCCATCTGTAATGAATGACGTGGCTTCCATTCAGAAGTCTCTAAAGCTACCTTAGAATTAGATTTTGTCTTGTCTGAGGCTTAGTTCTGTTATAGCCTTGACTCAAGAAAAGGAAAAAAAAAAAAAAATCCAGGCAAGATAAGTTATCTGTGGCATAAGCTGAATAACTTTGTAATCACATGACCTACATAATGACAAATTTCACTTAGATACAAACCCAGAAACTTCACCACATCACACAGGAATGTATGTAAGAGCAGATAACAGCATACAGAACGTTACTTCAAGTAAAGGTCTTCAAAAAAATCTCGCTGAGCAACTTTTATCCTATGCATGCAAACATAAAGAGCTAACTATTTGCTATCCTCTTTGCAAACATAAAGAGCTAACTGCTTACAGTCACAGCATTCTTATTTTTTATGAAGCTCTTCATTATTTTTTCCTACCATTTCAACAACCTTCCTTGAGAAGCTGCACAACAGCAGTGGCAATATTTTCATAATGCAGAATAGTAAACTCACCAAACATTATATAATAACGGGAATCTCCACTCAGGTTCTTCTGATCCAAGTCTGAGGAAAAAATCTTAATGTATCCCCCACCACAATCAATCTTTTGCTCATGTTTCACCGTATATTGAATGACCAGAGTCTTCCCTTTGTTACTAAATGGCTTAAATCGTGAGGAGATTGCATAAAATTTGGAGTTCTCACTAGTTTGAAGACCTGTAAAGATAATTAGAATAACATTCAAACATTCGCTTTTCTTGCTATTTGTGGAGAAAATACTTCTATTGCCACACAGGCAGGTGCTATAAAGACCAATCCTCAGCTCCTGAGATGGCTTCTGTGGTGTATTTTCCACAAAACCCACACACCTTTATCTCTCACTGGATCTCCGTAGAACTTCCCAGCCGTGAGTTTAAATGTCCCCAGCCTTTCCGCCTTGTACTCGGAGTGCACCCACCTCTTCTGCCAGCCAGCTGCCCCACCGGGCGGTACCAGCGCCCACAGGGGGACACAAAATGGCCGTTATGGGGGGGGGGGACAGCATGATGGGGGTCCCCTTCCTCCCCACCGCTCCCTCCCTCGCCCACAACCTCCATCCAGAAACTGCTCCTGGAAATACACCGCGGCCCGGGCAGCCCCCAGCAAGGCCCCAAGGAGCAGGAGCGCCCCCAGCCCCCGCCTCAAGGCGCCGCCACCGCCCGGCCCGGCCGCCATCGCCCTCACACGACGGCGGCCTCGCGCCTCAGCCCAGAGCAGCGCCGCCGCTTCGCGCCTTCGGGGCCCGCCCGTTCTACGGCGGGCTCTGATTGGCTAAGCATCCCCCCGCTTCTTGTTAGCCGCCACTCGATTGGTTTAGCCTCCCCGAGGGAGGAGCGGCTTGCACGTACTCGCGCGGCGAGATGCATGCTGGGGCTTGTAGTCAGCGCTCTGACTGCCGGGCGGCAGCATGCCTCATTGTGATTGGCTGTTTGAGCTCAAGGCTCGGCGGCGGGCTGGAGGGGTTCAGCGCTGAGCCAATGAGGGGGCGGGATATTGGGGGGTGGGTGTCTGCGGGATACGGCCCCGCTCAACCGCCTCAGCGCGTCCCGAGATGGCTGCGAGCGCTCGGGCGGGGAGGGCGCCGGTGGGCGGCGAGCAGGTGAGGGCCCGGCCTCGACAAGGGGATCCCCGGCCGCTGAGGAGAGCCCTCAGCGGAGGAGGGGCGGGAAGAGGCGGCCAGAGGGCCGGGGGGAACGGGTGCCGTCCGGGCGGCTCTGCCTCTGAGGGCTCGGCCGCGGGAGCCTCACTCCGTGTCCTCCTCCGGGCAGGGGCACGGCGATGCGCAGCGCTGGAGAACCGCCGGGCCTTCCTTGCTCCTTCCTCGCTCCGGCAGCGACCTCCGTGTGGGAGAGATGGGGTTGGAGGCGGCTGGAAGAGCGCCGTGGCACCGCAGCAGGTTCCTCAAGGTGCAGGATGTGGAAGTACGGGGAAACCAGCGGTGCCAGGCGCTGGGAGGCGCCGTGCAGGCAATGAACAGAGGCGTAGCAAAGAGCGCACCGGGTGGCACTGCCCACACGCGATCAAGCTCAGCGCTGAGGAAGGTGGCACAGCTAGAAAGCAAAATCATGAATCGGAAGAAGCAGATGGCATTGCAAAACGCTGACTTCAGGCAGAAGCCTTTGGATGAAGAACCCCTCTCATCTGCTTCCAGTCTTGAGCGCAGTGCAAGAGGCAAGAAATATCTGAAGAATTACACTACAGCCAGTAGGAACGCAGCCATCAGTAATGCCTGTCCTATGGAAGATGAAAGCATCCAAAGCCCAAAAAAGAGTGGTACGGTTAAACAAAAGCTTGGTTTGGATACAGGCAAAAAGGAAAAGAGAGAATTCACGGAGAACTCTCTGGAGTTTCCCAGTGGAAATGAGAATCAGAGGGTTGGTACAAGTGATTCTAAGTGGAGTGGAAAGGTAAATACAGTCTTCACTGGATTATGTTGTTTACACTTTTATAAGGTATTTTTAATTGGTATGTCACTATTTATTAACAGCAGAAAATAGTTTTTAATACTGTGTAGCTTGCTTGTGATGTGTTAGCTTCAATTCACACTAAAACTACTGGGTTTACCCATTATAATCTCTTTCTCTTTTTGGTGATCCACATACAGTAAATGAAGTAACACATAAATCTCTTTTTTGTGTTCTTTAAAAGAGTAAGGCTCCTGTTTCATTAGGAACGTCTCCTCCGTCTCATAAGGAAATTTCACTGACAGAGGTATCCAAAGCACCTTCTCGTCACAGCAAAGACTTAGAGAAGAATGTTTTTGGTACAGTTGATTTATTGACACCTCCACCAGCCAGCAGAAACCTGTCAGCACTACGTGGTATGAAATCTCAATCACCATCTTCTTCTATGAAAGACAATACTGTAAAAATGACCTTGCCCAGAACAGGCAACGCCAAGCAAACCCAAATATCACTTGGAAGTGACGGAAGTGAAATAAAATCTTTAGATGATTTATTTTCAAAAGCATCTGATGCAGAAGATTCAACCAGCGTAAGCTCAAATGGTAAGCTTTCCCAGGTGTTGTCTTGATAGACCTGGCACAAATTGTACTAATGATCTACTAATAAGCACGGGCAAATACTTGCTTTGAAAGAATTCAGCAGCCTAATTTAGAATTTAGAAAGAGCCATTGTTAACTTAAAGATTTAAACAGTGACTGCGTACTATTACTTCTTAGTATTACACTTTTTTTTTCTTTTTGTCACTTAATGGATGTGTACTGTAACTTTCATGTGAGGCCTCATGGTGGTTTGTCGCTCAATTGCAGACTTCAGGCTGAATATCCTGAGCCTTGATGATTTGGCATCAAATATCACCAGTGAGATGGCAGAATTCAAGCAGAAAGTAAGTAGAAGTTCCATACTAGTTCATATCTCTGTTCTGCCATCGTTTGGTGAAGGATGGAGGTTCTAAAATAAATACTTCTATTCTACCCATAAGCTATCAGAGATGAGCCTGGCTCACTAGCTGTAAAGTTAGGTCAGGATTTTGCAGTCTACTGCAACCTGACCAAATTCTTTTTGTGTGTGTCTTTGCATTTCCTTACTAAACTGACAACAATGTAAAGCTTGCAAAGTGACACAGAAAAGCAACGTTTTTATCTCCTAATAAAGGAGTAGCTGACTGTCACATGCAGTGAAAATGATAGAGATTAAGGCGTGTTATGGTTACGTACTGCTGATTCCTCTAACATACAGCTGTTTGATTTTACAGGGGGCAGACATTGAAATTACTCAAGAATCAAACAGAAATCCAAAAAAAGATACATTCCAGGTGGAAAAGGACCAACTCTCTCTTAAAATAAGTACAGTAATTGGTGTGAGTAATCCTGAAGGGGATACTGAAAAAAATGTGACTGAAGCTGGTATCTCTGAACATTTAGGTGAAGTTTCTGCAGATTTTTCTAGACAGGGACAGGATTATCCTGATCGTGATGAGAGAACTGTTAATTCAGAATATTCTGAAGACTTTGAAAAGTCTCTGTCCACAACAGATGGGGAAGCTGTATCAGAAATGTCAGAGGAAAATTCTGAGAGTAGCACGTATTCTGGAAAAGACCCATCTTCTTCAACATCAACACCTTTGCGTACTAGAGAAAGGCACGAACGGGTGCACAGGGTGACTGTAAAAGAAACCGCAGTTCAGACAGTGGATTCTCCCTTCACCTATTGCTGGTCAAAGAGTAAGTTCATGTTTAAGTCAAGATACTGCCCTCTTCAGTCTTGAGCTTTTTCATGTGTTATATTTTAACCTAGTCAGCATTAATCTATAGTTGTTAATTCAAGTACTGATGTTTTGAAGAACTGATAAACCAAATTCTAACACCGAACCCTCCAAACCCAGTAACTAATTCTATCCTATACACAGCAAACACTGCAGTACTTGGCCCGCCTGTGGGAAACAGCTACATTGATCCAGTACCTATTGCCAGTCACATCATCAGCATGGATGCAGTAGAAGGTAATGAAAAACATACTTCTTAATGCTATTTTACTGTGTTTTAAATT
Organism: Aythya fuligula; assembly: GCF_009819795.1. Taxonomy (NCBI): domain Eukaryota; kingdom Metazoa; phylum Chordata; class Aves; order Anseriformes; family Anatidae; genus Aythya; species Aythya fuligula. Next base: position 2,311,347 of record NC_045584.1, on the reverse strand, counting down.
CCTACTCAGGTTGTTTAGCACTTACTAGCTGACTAATCTGTTACTAAGCATACACTCTTCTTTCTTGCAGCCTTGACAGCATACAATCCATCAGTGCTTGTTTTAAATGCCATGCTAAAACAGCACTTGATGTTGACCCAGCGGTTTGTGGAGAACATTCAGCACCTTCATTTATGCCTGGTGGAGTCATTAGAGAATGAGAAGTTCCACTATCACACACTAGAAGAGGCTAAAGAGGTATGATAGACTAGATAGCAGCCTAGATAAGAGTAAATGTATAGTCCTTTCCAAACAATTCTAATATTTGCAGCACATAGTTTTAATTGTATTAACAGTGAATAAATTAATAGTAGAAGACTGTATTATTCATCCCTCTATTAAGAGCAAGCCAAGTATTTATGTAAAAAAGACAGAACTAAAGTCTTATTGGAAGCCATAGTTTTAAAAGAATAAGTTTTCTACTCTACCCTTTAGCTGTTCACAAATGAGGAAGGATCTTTGTCATGTTACAATGGAAGCATCAGTTCCTGTTGCTAGTAAAGTGCAGGTAGCGTGACACAAAGATTATATATGATAAATATCTACACAGATAAATGGTGTATTAATTCTTTTGCAGTACATCAAGAATCACAAATCTCCACCTCTAACACTTGAACAAGCACGCAAAGAAATTCAGAAAGCACAGGAGGATAAACTACTGTGAATCTATCAGCAATACGTAAAATTTACCTTTACAAAGCTCAAGCTGCAACAAGAAGCACTTTCAAACTGTACCGATAAAGTTGTAAACTGTACTAGAACGATTTGTACCAACTGTTTGGTATCTTGTAATATATAATTTATTTTCCTGCATCTGTGGGTTGTTTTTTTGCTCCTGTATATGATGGAAGGATAGAGATGCCATCAGTCAGGCTACCTCAGCGGTCAGAAAAAAAATAAATAAGAAAACACTTATCCCACTCCCTTTAGAGAAGTCAGCACAGCCTGTGTGTTTATCACATAGCTCATCTATCTCTGATCATGGTAGAAAGGAAAAATATATATGAAGCACCCCGGACTGTTATCACAGTAGAAAAATACCATCCTGACCTTAGTGCCTTATTTGAGCAAACCTATCAGGTTACTACAAAACCAAACATATGCAATGTTGAGGTAAATTCAATACAATGGAGGCTTACAGCCAAAGTGCTGGAATCCATTTAGTCTCAACTTTGAGCCACTGTTTTATTTTTTTATTAAAAAAAGTGTTTATTGGAAGGCAAAACAATAAAATTCACAAGTTGATAACATACAGGTGTTGTATGCTGATTCACAGACAGTTACAGTTCCACAACTACAGTAGATCTAGAACAAACTGATATTTCACCATATTAACTGAATGGTTTTAAGAGGGTTTCTGCTATACAAACAAATTACTCTGGGAAGAGGTTACCACCACGCAGACCTCTGGAGTGGAAGTGCAGTGTAAGGGCCTAATATCTTTAGCTGGTGGTCTCTGGAAACAGTTACAAAAGTTTTTTTTTTTCTCATTTAGGTTAAAGGAAGTTTCCAATAACATTTCACTGTTAGAAACTTGCAGAGCAGAGAAAATTGATTCTCTTCTATTGAACTAATTAGCTTTTATTAAAGGGTATATACAAAAATATAAAAAGCTTAAAGAATGTCTTCCATTACAAAGCATTGAACATCCCTTAGAGCGCTTGAAAAGCTAGAACAGTTAACCCTCGTGTTCTGAACAGAGTTGTGACTGCAGCAGCTGGTGTGTAGGGGCGTTAAGTTGTATGGTAGGTTCTAACAAGCTTGCACAGTGCTCATAGGTCACCTGTACTGGAACTAGATGCTTCATTCCCCATTTAGACATTAGGATACACTGCTCAGCATCAGTCTGACTTGATCCCAAGGCAGCACCCCTCCACTTCAAATAGAATTAACCTTTTGAGAGAAATAAACATACATTATGGAACTAGAGACATATAACCATATCAGATAACGTCTGTATTCCACAGGAATGAGTGAATCACAATCTTTGACCAGGGGAGAGCTTGACTGGGGCTTAAGTCTAGTATAAAATGGCTAACTAATTAAAAAATTTTGCAAAATAAAATGGAAATTCTTAAACGTGCTAGACATGTCATAGTAATGACTGGCCTTTTTAAACACTAAATCACAAGTGTTGAAGTACATGTCATAGCTTTCCATTTTTCACCATAGTTTTAAAAGTAATTCTTTTGTCACTTCCTCCAGACTTTAATCCGGATTTATACAAGTTTAATGTTTTGTAGAAGATGCAAGACATCTTTCTTCAGAGAGTCTTATTCAGGTGGTGGAGGGTCTTGCGTTTCACGCTTCACTGAAACAATAGGGAAAAGAGCGCTTACACATTCTGCAGTCACCTAAGCTGTCCGAAATGTTTCATGGAATGAGGGCTTTATTAATAAGGATTTTTTCCTTTTGAGCTTTACGTTAATTCGTTTTATTATATAGATCTACTGCGGCCATAGGTAGAAGTGACTTTTCAACTGGCATGCCAGTTTTTTTCGTTTTAATTACTGTTTAGTTTAATGTAACACAGACTCTCTGCAAAAATCTATCACTCGGGTAATTCTCTCCATCTCCTAAGAAGCACCTCCACTTTGCACCCTTTCTGAAACTGCACTACTATGATTTTTATTGCCAGTTCTGGGTTTGACAGAACACAGCACTAACTGTAGGAAACTAGGAGTTGGGCAGGGCCAAACAGTAAGCGTGGGCCAGCTTCATTCCAACCACACAGACCTCCTTCCTGCTTTGGCAGCCATCCATCCTGTGGTATGGCTCCCTCTGCTACTTTTACGACAATCCTATTTTTTGAAGGATAAGATTTAAAGATAGAGGCTACCGGTGTTGAAGCCATGATGTGGCTTGCACAAAACAAGCTAATAACGTTTCAGAAATTAGAATACAACATAACCCTGAAAAGGGAAAGATGCAGAGTTAATCAGAGTGTGTCTACTTACCTTGTTGATTTTTTTTTTAAATCCATTATATTAGAAAGAATGAAGAAATACTCAAAATTGAGTTTATACTCTACAGTAAAACTCTAAATAGGACAAATATCATTAATAAGTCTGAACGTTTTTTTAAATTGCTTAGCAACATTCACTTACATTCATCTCTGGCCTTCATGCGTGCGATAAATGAGTAACTTTTATTTCTTCGGTAGTTTTCATAAGGGTCATCTAATGCAACTCCCACTCCTTTATATTGATCCCATTTGTCTCGGATATCCCCTCCTTTAATTGGATCCTGAATTCCTTGCTCCTTGGCTCCCAATCCACCAGACCCACTCCATCCTGCAGAAGGGACACAACATTGCAATCCTGTACCTATTGTATTACTAGAATTCTGCAGAATAAGCAAACATCATGAAAACAGCTAAAGAAAACGTCCATTCAATGTAGCAGGATAACAGTCTGAAACAATATATGAACCGTGTTCTTTTTTTTTTTTTTCCTGAAAGCATTAACATGCAGCAAGTCTGGGAGTAGAGAAACATTAACGCTATCCCTAAGAACATTTAAGAGGTCAAGGGGAAAGACAATGCAAGCCCAATCTGTTTGGTCAGATGCTGATCTACACTGTTGGGAGATGAAACTCCAGGTAGCTGAATCCTATTTGATGCCAAACTCACATCCCTGTCTTCTACATCCTTCCCAGAAGGGCAACTGCCATCGTTGTTTCACGTTTTATGTACTTACATCTCTGAATATCCTTACTCTGTCCTCAGAATATGAAGGTGCTGAAAGGGACAATACTTAGGAATGTGCAAAAATTAATGATGTCCAAGAGCTGAGTGCCTGATTGTGTTTCCTGGCTTATATTCCAAACCAGTACCTTACCCATTTTCACTAGCATCTGATGGCCTTTATTTTCTTCTCCAAGTCTTGATTCTGGTATAGGAGGCCCAGAACTGGAGCCCAAACCAGCAGAAGAACTAAGGAAATAAAAAAAAAAAAAAAGGAAATTAAAAACAAGCAATACTGTTCTGACCCAGTGCAAGGGACTTTAAATCTTGTTAAATATTAACATCCAGTATAATCCCATTCATTTTACGATCTTTTTTTTTTTTTTTTATAAAGCTATTAGGTTATGGAGTTTTAAAGGTGCCAACAAACCTTATCTGCTTCTCGGTACAAGGGAGAAATCAAACACTAGTCTTCCTCACACAAAGAGCTCTTGGAGGATTTTTCCCCCATTCTAGGAAGGCTTATAAGGCCTTCACAGCTGCACAGTGTTTTGTTATAAAGCCATCACAAAATGGTAATATTTTCTCTATATATATACAGAAATAGCACAAACACTATTACCAAATCTGCTTGTCATCCTTTCTACTATTGGTGAAATACTTAATGCACTCAGTTTACGAGAAAAGTACCCTTTATGATACTTATCTGAACAGTCCAGGTAAAAAGAGAAATAAACAAATAAAAGCTTACGGAGGAGTGGGGCTGCGAGACCGGGACCGGCGCCGCCTTCCTGGGGAGTAAGATTTTGATCTGGACCGTGACCGTGATCGCGAGCGGCTATGGGAAGAGCGGGACCTGCTCCGGCTTCTGGAAAAAGACAGCACGTGAGATCAGACGCACAAGTTTCCGAAGCAACATCCAGGGTTCTTTTTTCAGCCCTGAAGGTTGTTTCCTACTGCCTCTGACTTCCTGAGATTCATCCCATTGCACTGTACCTGGACTGAGAGCGTGAATAGGATCGTGACCGAGAGCAAGAGCGAGATCGTGACCTTGAATAGGAGCCAGATGATTTTGAAGATCGTGAATTGGACCGGGAGGATGAACGACCTCGGCTTTTAGACCGACTGCGAGACCGAGAAGGCCCACTGCACAGATAAAGGCAGAGAAACTCCAGTGAAATTCCTTGGAGATACTTGAGAAATGCAAATGTAGCTTTGATCAAACTCAAATTACACAAAAGCACTATATTTCTGCAAACAATCCAATCAAAACCTAAGTGTGAAAAAAACAAAACTATTTTCTACGGATTAGAATTTCCAGCAACTTAAAATCCAGTTAATTCCACCAACATACTGCTGAACAGATTTTTCTTATACTAGTCTGAGGTGATCCTAGCACCTTCCAAATGAACAGCATGCATCAGAAGGCACCAGACAGATCTCTCACCTATTTCTCTTCTCCTGACCTTTCCTCCGTCTCGCTCTCATTTTAGCTCTGAAGAATTCGTACAGTCCGTTCTGCTCCCAGCCTTCACTGCAATAAATCAACCACACATAGAACCAACATCAGTAAAACTCTACTTTGATCCACGGAGCAATTAAGGATTTCCTCTAGATTTTGTAGGGAACAAAGGGCCCGGGCAGAAAGGTCTCACACATCTCAGTGCAAGATCAAACAGTTTAAAATACAACAAGAGCACTTATTTTCAGCATTAGAAGAACCAAGACACAGGCGAAGGAGAGAGAGGCACTTCTTGTTTTGAGACAGCTTCGTAGGGCATTTTCCTTACCATATTGTTAGCTATACCTACTCTTACCTGTTTCTAGGCCTGTCATGAGATGGTGGACTATAAAATGCCTCAACCGCAGCCAGTAGTCTCTCACTGGGGGGCATTGGGGGTGGAAGACGTATATCTTTAGGATCTAAAGGTTTATACTCATGATCTTCAAGCTGCCGGAAACAAAACAAATTACATTCTTGTCATGTGTCATGGGGTTGCTACCCTGAAGAGATAAATATAGATTTAACTGTGTAGGGACCTCACAATTCACTATTGGATTAAAAATGGTCCAGCAATAAGGATTCTGCAGATGACCCACTGCTTCCTTGTGCTATCACAACCATTTTGATTTCTATAAGCCAGCACAACACCTATTGGAGCATTATCTGGATCACCAGGTAGATAAAACACACATCTTATCTATCCACCTCTGTGATAACAGTGCCTGGATGGAAACCTGGTAAAAGCTGGTGTATGCTGAGTAACACGAAGTCAAGAGATGGAATAGACCTACTTGTTCATCTCAAACACAGAATGATAAATGCAAATATCCCCCAAGATGCTGATACAGGTGCATGTTCGCTACCATTCTTGGCACATATAACACTAGTGTTGCAAAACATCTTTGTAAGAAAATTCTGAATACCAAAACTAGTGCACAGTGGCCCCATCAGAACTGCAGGGTCTCTCTGCCCATCTGAAAATCACTGGGGGTAAGACTTTGAAAAAAATGAGTCTTTCACAGATATAGGCTCAACTGGCTTTCACTGGGACACAACACCAAGTTTTTACCATTTTCACTGCCTTCCCTCACCACCCGCCCATACAACAACGTGCTGAGCCTGAGGGCTGCTGGAGGGAAAGATGTGAAATCGAAAATGTACACGTTAAACTACCCATAATATTCACTGTGGGATTTTGATCTTTTAATCCTACCAGTCAGGGCCCAATTTCAAGCACTTACTTTTACAAGCGGAGCCATCAGTCCAGCAGGAAGATCAAAGTAGGGAACGTTTGGCACCAGACTGGGATCATCATGGTTCATGTGAGGGGGGCCCTGTCGCCGCATGTGAGGAGGCTGCCCGTTAAATCCATGTGGGGGAGGCCCGAAATCAGGGTGCTGTGGCCCTCCCCAGGGAGGATGCTCGCTGATTCCAGGATGAGGCAATCTGTGACCAGGGTGATGATGAGGAGGTCCAATTTCTGCACAGAGTGGGAGGGTTAAAACATTTTACTTAGCTACAGAGAAGGGAAAGGCAATAAGAGCAGTGTACGTCAATTAGCACGTTTATCCTAAAAACAAATCTTGGCACCTTGTAGATCAAGAAAAGCAACAGAACGGAAGAACTAGGACCTGTAGCCAGCCTCATGTTCACAGAAATCTTGCAGTGCATCTCTTTTTCTGGCTACAGCAGCCACTCTCAAGACAACAGGAAGCTAACTCTAAGCCACTGCTTACTTTGGGACATACTGTGGTCAAAAAGTACCACAAGAAAGATGCTCAAGAACAAAAAGTTTCAGATGCAGCAGGCCAGCTGCTGACGGGATCTATTTCTGAAGCCTAAACACACAATCATGGCTTAGCATCAACCTAAACAGATCCGTAATACACACTGCCTCTATGCCAAATCATTATACATAAAGAAAGAAACATGGCAGGAATTAACTCACATGAGTAGGTGACAAGAAAATGCTTGAAAGAAGTTTAAAGCAGTGTTTCAAGAAGAGGTAGAGATAATATCCTGTTAAAGTAGGAGTGAGAGGCATCCATCCAGTCACTGATGGACAAACCATTTGCCATGAATGCCAGGAGACCCTGCTGAACTCACTGCGCTCCGCAGAAAAAAGGGAAGACTGAAAATCAATACCTGCTGCAGGGGGACCAACGGCTTTTCCAGGAAGTCACTACAGCCACCACACAGTCCTCAGCCTCTGCTATTTGACTCATCTTTATTAGGATTTGAACGTAGGCTGCGCTGTCATTGCTTCGTCACTTTCCTAATTTTAGCTGGTTTAGTAGATTCCCCTCCTCCAACATCTTTGCATGATACAACAGATGTTCCGGGTCATCAATACAACCCAAAACACAGCATCTTTTTTGAGCTGAAAAACCTTAATTTCCCCACACACACCTCACCCAGACAAGAAAAGCTGTTCTTCCTACTCACTACCACAGCTCTTAAAAAAAAAAAAAAAAAATCTTTACTGGAGAAGTTAGACACAATCCTAAATACATAATTCATTGGTTTTCAACCTTTTTGGGACTTGGGGAAATAGAAATCTTTTATGCTTAAAATAGCAACTCCTACATTGCCATTTTTAAAGTTACTTGTCACACAGAACCACAGGGATCTTTAGATACTATGTTGACAATGATCATTCCAGAATGATCATAACTTCTGGATGTGGAAAACTAAATAGAAACTAAATCAGGGCAGACCACCACCAGACTTCAGCGGGGGCCTGCAGCCAAACCCAAGCCACAAAGGGCAGGCACACAGTGCCCCGACTACGTTCTCAGACATCCCCGTGTTCCAGCGAGAGAGCAAACCCAACGAGGAAGGGAAGGATCATTTCACCAGACACTACACCAAGCCACACAACGCTAGCCACGCACGAGACAGACAACTGAGAGCTTTTCTCTAAAAATAAAGAGCGGAAGAGAAGACCATGGATACACAAGAAAAAATGCTTCCATCCTGCCTTCCTCCAACCTCTTCTATCTAGGGAAGACCTAGCTAAAGAGACCTCACCTACAGCCTGACGTACAAAGAACTGAATTTGGAGGTAAATCCCGCCTCTCACCTCTGGGCTATTTTTAAAATGAAATAGTCACAAAAAGAGTACCCAAAGAGCCACTGACTTGAGCTTGGATTACAGTTTCTGGTTATCCTGGTTGTGGAAGGAAGACAAGAAGCAAGGAAGCATCCAATTCTGCACATATTTCCTACTGAGTCAGTTAGTTGTAGCTTCCCAAACCCAAAAACTCAGTATTTCTCAGGAAAACCTGAGCACTCCACCAAGAGTATGCTGTCACCCCAAAGCACTACAGTTTGTAACAGCAATCAGTATTGCAACGTAAGAAAACCTGGCCCAGCACACACTTTACCTTGAGGAAAATCCCCCTGGGGGTAATCAAAACGATGAGGATAAGGAGGCCTTTCAAAGGGATGGCGAGGTGGAAAATCATCCTGCATGAAGCGAGGTGGAAAGCGGTTGAAATTATGCGGATGCGGGGGCTGGTTGAATTGGGGATGTTGCTGATGTGGAGGAAATGGGCCTCTGAAGTGAGGTGGCCGCTGCATTCGAAATGGAGGTTCCCTTTGACCCCCACCCCATGGAGGTTGTTCGTGCTGGTTGTTCCACGGGGCTTCAAACTGGTTGTTCCAAGAAGGATCGGGCTGGTTGTTCCACGGCGTCTCTCGCTGGTTGTTCCAGCCTTGATCTCTCTGTTCGTTCCACATTCCTTCATGGTTGTTATTCCATGGAGGACAGTGAGGTGGTCCCTGGTGGTAAAAGTAATGAGCCTGGTCATTAGGCTACAAGAAAGCGATAAAAACATTCTACCTTTTAAAGTAAATATTGCCTGCAGACAATTTCAAAAATATTTCTGAACAGCTGTGGACTCTTCCTGTCTCTTCTCTGAAACTAAATTGCTAGGGAACTCAGTGCTGAACTTGAAGACAGCACTTCTTGTTCTGCTCATTCATATGGAAAAGTGCAGTAGCTGACAACCTGAAATCCAGCCTAAACTTTGCTTTCAGCTATGCTGAGAATAAGAAAGCTTTGGATTTTAATCTGAATGTATAACCTTCCCAGCTTTTCAAAACACTCCCGCTCCCAAGATGGAGTTTCTGAATAGGTGAAGTTCCACCTCCCCCTACATCTCATTTCAGAACAGTGCTTGATACCTGCTGTTGACCCCATGGTGCAACAGGGTGAGGTTGGTCAAACCACGGTGGTTTATTTGGAGGAATCTGATCGTGAGATCCAGGGCCACGAGGTCCACCAGAGGCAGGATCCTGCACTCCAGACCCTGTCGCGTCATACTCTGAAGAACCACCTATGGGCATCTGAGATTTACCATCATCTGAAACAAATTGGAGACAGTTAGAAGCATCCAGGTCACAGGCAGTTACTAACACCAGCACACTTACAAGACTCCATTAGAATTTTGCTGGGTACATAGTCACATTTTACAGAAATCTACTACTGTGAGAGAGATTTCTGACAGATTTCTAACACTCATAACTTCTTTCCTCATTTATATTCAAGCATCAGACTGCACCAGATGCAAGGATCCAGGCAGAAGCCTGAATCTGTTTGAAACAAACTAGCAAAGCACAGTAGCTCACAAGCAAAATGTAGGGAAATAAATAGATAAAAAAAAATATAAAAACAAGTCTCTTAATTTTTTCCACCCACTGGTTTCTGCACAGGTCCCCAGAACAGGTTAGTACCTGCTTGTGTAACTGGAGCAGATGGCGGAGCTGAGGCTGGTGCTGCTGTGGGGGCTTGAGGCGGTGGGGTTGATTTCACCTCATTCTCCAGAGGTGGAATTTGTATTTGTTGCTGCTGCTGCTGCGTTAAACTGTTTACAAACTCTTCGTGTTGAGTTTTTAGGTTCTGTATCTGCTGTTGGAAGGCAACCTGTACAGGCTGTACTACTGTTGCATACTCAGTGATCAAATTTGCCTGATAAAGTGAGAAATTGAGGAGAACAAAGTTAGTGCTGCACGTAAAACAGATCCCCTATGAGCTCATTCAGAATCTCCTATATTACACTCCCCCCACCTTCCACGAAATAACTCTGCTGGCAGAAGGACCTGGTCACACTATGAAGCTCTGAAATATTCTCTGCAGGACAGAATCCACTGTCCATATTAAGTCTAGCTTTCAAATACAGCTAAAACCAACAGCATTCATTATTAATGCTAAAAATGAGTACCTCCCACTGCCAAAACAATTTTAATGCTTAGCATATAAAATTTAAAGCTATGGCAGCGTATACAATTTAAAGGTATGGTTTCTTTAGTACCCCTTTATCAAGAATCAATTTCCATAAAAAAAGAACACTCAGAAATAAGCTTGACTGAAATGTAATAGTTACTAATGCAAGTACTTTCTGGGACCATAGCAACAGCCAGATTATTGAATGTTTGAAGGAACAAGGTAACGTTTCACATTTTCTGTAATCCCTTGTAAACAACTTCAATAGGGAGGAGGAGGAGGAGTGTTAATAGTTGCCTTTCAAAACGAAAAACATTTCCTAAATTTTCATATTTACAGGCATATTTTGAAAAGAGTAACTTTTCTTTTGTGGCTAACCTGGTACTGGCCAAGTCCAAGAGCTGGGCTCTGTAACTGCTGAATAATTGACTCATCAAAGTATCCATTTTTCTCCCATAGTTGAAGAAGCTGCATAAATTCAAGAGTGAAAGGTGCTTAGAATTGATGAACAATCACAGAAAAATTGAGGCAATTTTTTTTTTTGTAAAATATTTCCAGCTTTATCAAAAGACCTAGGATTTACTCAGTTGTATTTGGAACCACCAAAGATTCAAATGCATTCAACCTTTTAGTAATAGCTAAAGCTAAGTACTCTTAGGTTGTACTTCAAATAGGTTCAAATGCAAAGCACGTCCTGTGAAAAGATTTTGTGAAGACAGCCAGACTAAAAACATCTCAGCAGTCCTCTTCTGTCCTTGTAGTTGTGAATTTGCCTGGCATTAACCTAACAAAGCAAAGCATAGTTAAACTAAAACCAGATACTCACTCTGGCAATTTTCTGTTGCTTATCCTCCTCCACTGCTAAAAAACTGGTACAATAAATAGGTACAACCACCTTCTGTAAAGCAGCCAGGAGATCCCGTGCTTGCTTCCGCTGGCTTCAAAAAAGGAAGGGGAAGGAGAAGAGTTACTGCTGTTCACTATAGCATTAAATATAGCATTAAAAGCATTGCAAATCAATTCCTCCCAGCTTCCACTGTACCAAAAGATTCATAGATATAGAGTTCCCTCCTTTACATTTTTACTGTACAGCCTTAACTTGAATAAAAATATACAAATTAGATAAAAGTTTAATTTGATTATTAAAGCACCAGATCTTTGTGCCAGCTACAGATGTTAAGGCATCTGCTAAAAATAATGAATACATTAAAAATAAAAGGTGACTAGTCAAAGAATATATGTAGCAGAGACAGCTTTCACCCAATTAATCAAAACATAAAACTGAAAAACACAATTTAATCCTTACCAGTGATGCAATACATCATTAATTAAGTAAATCAGGTGCAAGCGAAGCTCAAAGTGAGCTCCTTCTGCTGTTATACGATTTCGCAGGTGCCCAGCCATCAGCTCACAGTGTGCAGGAGATTTTGCATTACTAAACATCCAGTTCTTGCCAGCCTTAGAGAAAAGAAAGAAAAAAAAAAAAAAAAGCTGGTCTAAAGTGTTCACATCATAAGGACTCCCTAGAACACTGAAATAACTGCCAGAAGAGAAATTTTCAGGTAATTTTCTTGCCTACCATACAAAACATAGTTATTTTCTATACAATCCCAAAATTCCGATTGTTCCTAATCCACAACAGCACCAAGTAAGTGCTCAGACTAACATCACTTACTGAGATTGCATCTTTTGTGCACGTGTCGATTATTGGCTGCAACAGGTTGTCAAATTCATTCATATCTAACTGGGTTTCCTCCAAAACTTTCTGCATCTGCTGCTCTATTGCAAGGGCCACTGCTGATGTGACTTGTTCCTGAAAAAAAAAATAAAGTTATAAAATAAAATTAAATTACATCCCATTTTCTTTTAGAAAACTAAGCTGCTGTAGCCCAGGCCTCTTAGCCTCTTAACCACAAGCAGCTCTCTCAAAGACCAAGACCCTTTACAGGCAATGTTATCACACATAAACGTTTTGATTATTTGTTTTTAAGAAGACTATTCTCATTCTTTGGGGAAAAAAAAAAAAAAAAAAAAAAAAACTGTATTCATTTCTGCTTCTTATGTCCCTCCTTCATTGAAAAAAATAATTGCAGACAGGTCCTAAACATATATTTCAGGAGTGCTCCCTTCTTCCATAAATCCTCGGTTTGGTTGTCAGTAACATTAAGGGCAAAGTGGTGCCTGCAAAAACACCTAGTTCAAGTACACAGCACCTTCCCGCCCCAAATCTGAATCTGCCTTGAGGTACAAGATTATTTTAGGCTACTGCTAAAGTACAACCACATTTATCGCAGTTCCCAGCAGCCTCCAGCATCAAATGCAGTCACAATTTCTTCCACTCTGTGAACCAGCAGGGCTTTTCATATACTAAATATATTATCTTAATCAAGGACCAATCTTACTAAAGCATCACATACATCTGTTCTAAGGATTCGGTGGCAATTACCGTGGAACTAAAATAAGTACAATAATGCCTCCTCTCCTCCCCAACACCCAAACCCACCACCCACCAGTCAGATGGAAGCCTTTCTCTCTCCCTTCACTCTGAATATTTGCAGCCACGGGTAGTTTAGGATAAGGCAGATGAGTGCTTATTTCACACCAACCTGTCTCATGGCAAGGAGATGCTGCTCCTGCTGCTGCAGGTTCCACTGACTCTGCTGGATAAGTTCCTCCACAGAAGGAGTGCCCTGAGGAGCTGGGATGGGAGCAGCCGGTGGTGGGAGAGACGGTTGGGGCAGTGGCTGGATCTGCGTTGTAGCCTCAATGTCTTGACTTTGCTTGCACAGCACTGTCAGACAAAGTAAACTCTTAAAGCAAGCCTCAAATATAAGTCTGCTACCACCAGCCCATACACAAACGCTGTGCTGGTTCCAGACCCTCATTCTTTACATAATGGTTCGATGCAAAATGTCAATCGTGCAATTAAGGGTGGGTGGTGCAAAGAGATGAGGGGGACAAGCGACTCCTTGCTCAATGGGAGAGGAACGTCTCCAACACCAGACCAGCTCCCGGAGCTCTGTGTGGGACCTCCCGGTTCCCGAGTGCCCCCTGTGCCCACAGCACAGCCCAACCTAGCTCCAAACCCTCAAAGGGGAGGCGTGCAGAGCCGCGGGCAGGGCTCAGCCATCTACCTGGAGCTCAGAGGGCAGGAAGAGGCCGCAAACCGATCCCGGCAGGGTACAGCGAAGCCAGGGGGGGCAAAGCGGCTCCGCGGGCCGGGGCCCAGAGGGGACCGGGAGGCAGCAGCCGCAGGGGAGGGGGGGGGGGGGGGGGGGCAGGGCCCGCCGCCACCCTCGGCCGGCCCCGAGTCGCGGCCCCCACTCACGCTGCTGCTGTTCCAAGGCCAGTTTGTACTTGTAGTAGCCGTAGAAGTCGCCCCCGAAGAGGAAGGAGAATTTGGGGTTCTCCTTCTGCTTCTCCATCGTCATCTTCTCGAACTCGGGCCCGTTCCGCGCCACGAACTGCGCCAGCTTGTCGATGACATTCCGCAGCTCCTGGTCTGTGGGGAGGCAGCGCCGTCAGCCCGCGCCGGGCCCGCTCCCTCCCTTCACACCCCTCCCAAACCTTCCCTTCTCCCCTCTCGCCCCCCTCAGACCCCCCCGGGGCCGCGCTCACCGTCGGGCGGCAGCGGCATCTCCATGGCTGCGGGACAACGGGGGCGCCGCCGCCGCCGCTAGGCCGCACCGGCCGGAAGTGCCGCCAAGCGCCACGCGCGGCCGCGCTTTACGGCCGCGTCGCTATGGAGACCGCAAAGGGCGGGAACCTGACAGGGCCCGGCCCCGGGGCGGGAAGGGGCTGAGGCGGCGGGGCCAGGCCCCAGCACCCGGGGAGGATCCGGGGTGGTCACGGTCCCCTCACGGTCCCTTCCCCGCCGCTCTGTCACGGTTTCCGAAGCCGTCTCGGCCCCAAGGCTCGCCCCTCGCCCTGCCCAGCCTGGGAAGCTGCTTCTGGGCTGCGGGTGGCTCCCCGCTCGCTGCCGTTCCTGCAGCAGCTAGTTCTTGTGCTTACCAAGCCCTAAAAGTACACCAAAGTACATCCAAACTAAAAAGTACATCCACATCCAAACTAAAAGTACATCCAAATTGCACTCAGGTTGACAGAAATCCATAAAGCACATTAAAAGAAAGAATGTCGTTCAACATCTGTTGCGTATCTGGGAAAATCCATCACTGCAGCACTTGGGGAGACCACAGACATGATGTAAAAATGTTAGGAACATGGATGTGCAGGGAGCTCAGGACAGCCAACCGAAAAATATAACTGTTAATTGCCCTATGAAGGGACATTTAACTCACACCTGAGCACTGTTTCTTTCCACACGACTTCATTTCTTTACACACTTAAATGTTCAAGTTGTTTCTAGTCTTTACCTTATCCTTCCTTTGGCACCTGATGGTCCGTTATCTTTCAAAATGTGATTAAAACTATCTGACAGCTTGAGAATCCCTATAAAAGCAAGGTGCTGATCTGATCAGCTTCACAGCCCAGTCAAGAGGTACGAGGCTTGGTGGGAATTGCTGAACTCCCTTTGCTTACTGACACAATTTTTAGAAAATGCTTGAAGACCATTTACAGGAGAACCAGAGATGAATTGTAGAAGGCCAAAGGGAAGCCTGAGTATTCTAGCACTTTTATTCAGTGCTCACATGGATATCTAATCACTTTCTTAAATTTTAGGTATTAAATTACACTTTTCAGCATTTCCAGTCACATACATAAGACTCACAGACATCCTCACAAAAAGGTAGAACTTTTTATTCTTAACAAGACATACCATGAAGACCCCACTATATTATCTACAGAATATAAAAACTCAGAAAGAAGATGGGTGTTTTCATGTATCCAAGAAACAACTGAAAAAAAGAATATCAGATACAGTCTGATCATGATTCTACATCACCCTGCAGTCCTGGAAATTAACACTGATCCCAGAAGACCAGATTAAGTTCAAATCTTATTAAAGATATTTAAATCTTATTTAAAGCTTATATTTAGAAGTAAGAAAATTTTCAAAATTCATAATGATGCCTTCCAGCAAAAATGCTTTGCACATCAGAGCCCATGCTGCCACCATCCAGGCTGCCACATCCATCAGCACGCAGCAATGGTTTATCCACCAAGAGCCTCGAAAGCTAGTTACCTGACAGAGGTGTCCGTCAAAAAACATCTGAACGCCTAATATATTTTAGGCAAGAAAGAGTCCCAGGCCCTGAAAGACCGATGCAATATCTTCCCTTCATCCCATACGGGGATCCCAGCTTCAGTACCAAGATCCACATGCTGGAGGGCTGCATCACGGGCAATCCAACCAAGTAACATCTGGAGCTTCACAGAACAAGAGTTGAAATAAGAAGAGGAAAACAACACAAAACTGTGCATTTGCTTAAGTGCTGGATTTCCTATCATAAGGATTGTGGGATTTTCTTGGTAAAAACACCTATACTCACATCAATTTATGGACTACTAAAATAAAACAAAAACAAAGATGGGTGGTGGCTGCCACCTGCATATTTGTATTTGCATATCTACATAGTATGATTTATCATACACCTGTGATCTCAGGTTTAATGAATGTTTTACCAGGTTGTACCATCACCATAAAGATATTTTCAAATTATCTTTAACAGCTTACAATATGGTTCAGAAACAGAAGCCTTAGAAAAACAAAACTTTCCCTTTATTTGTATTGCACCTTTTTCCACAAATAGCTACATGGCAGAAGTTTCTTCTGCTGCAAAATGCTACATCAGAAAAATGTGGCTTTGAACACACATTGGAAAGAAAAGGTCTTGAGTTTAGAAATCATCATGAATTGACCCCAAATTACCAACACTTGTTTTTACAAATCAGTGTACTCCTACAAAGCCTAAGTATTGCCTCAATTTGATTTATTTAACTTTCAGGTGTTAAAAAAAAAAAAATCACCCAAGCATTTTACCTGATGATAAAGATGCTCTAATCACTACTGGGTACTAAAATTCAGTCTGCAAGGGAAATGCTTTCAAGAGATCTTCAGAGCACCACATGATCTAAGGAGCTATCAAGAGAAAACCCACACACAGCGGGGGAGATTAATCCTTTCACACTGGTATTTCTAAACTATCCAGGACTGTTTTGGCAAAAATTTCCCGATTTTCTGATGTATTTACATATGTTAGAAATGCACAATGGAAATCAAAACATTTCTAAGGGTACCAGCAACTAGTGTCCTAACACTAGTTACGGCATCCAAATCATGCTCGTTTCAGTCTTAGTAAACATCCGGTAAGGTGTCACACCCATATTAGCAAAACATTAATCTGATTTCTCGTATGTGGCCAGTATTAATGTATGGCACTCCCAAAGTTTCCTGCAAGTAAAAAGAAAATGAAACCAGCCCCCTTCACTTTAATAACAGGGTCGTTATACACGATTGTCTAGGTATGCCCTTTTTATTCCAGTGTTTCCATACTTTCTACAGACCTATGTACATAAATACGTCATTAATTTACAAACCATGTTAAAACAAATGCTTCACCTTGCCAAACAAAATCTTGTAGCAGTCCAAGATTAAAATATATATTACAACAGTATCAGAAACTTCCTTTACCTGAATGTGGGCAATATTGCTTAAGGACTTGGATTCAGGTACTCAGCAAAACCACCTCTTGTAACTGATTCACTCAACCGTTTTAATTATACATCGTACCATGCAAAATGATCCCTGCTGACCACAGACGTGAACTACAAGAGCATGAACACTGTCAGCCAGGCTCCAGGGAAGAAGCCCAGAGATTCACACTCTGGGCCCGGTGTGATATCCCTTATTTTGGGTCAGTCCCTTTCTGCTCTGCAAGTACAATAGTTCTGTTTCAGAGACAAAGTCAGGCCATGAGCCCAGGCTGGAACTTGGGACAAGGTAATTTCAACAGAAAGCCCTCATCTGCTACCGTACTCTTGACAGAAAAAGCTGAGCTAAAACCTGCCACAGTAAGCGTGCATGCAAGCTCTCTCTTGAAAGAGTTGCAAAAAGATCTGGTTATGTTCTTCAGAGAGCAAGCCATCTAAATATATTTAATGAAATCTCTGATCTGTGAATACGGCATGTGGAGCTTTATTCCAACTAACAGTTCCAAGCTGTATGAATATATTACAGTGGTAGACAGACCAGAAAATTTACAGATGAACTCACAGCACGTCTGTACATCCCTGGGGCCCCCACTGCTACTGTCTTCTGGTATTTCAACCCCCCCGAAGGAGGGAAACTGAGGCACAAAGAACACCAGCATTTGCAGGAGTCTAACAGTTTCCAGCTAGCTTCCTCTGAAAGCAGTCAAACAATCTAAATTCTTCTCAAAAGTCTCAGCCTAAATGTTTCATCCTCAAATCAAACTTGTGCAGAGCCAGAATCTAATCCAAATCCAGAGTCCACATGATTCTACATTTTTGTAACAGCGCTTAAATATTGGGAAGTGAGCCTTAGAAATACACATGTTGCTCTTTACAGTATTAAAAGAAATCAGTATACATAAATTAATACTGGAATAGGCAAAAGCAATTTCATATGAAAGAATGCTTTTCCTCATAATCTTGTCCTTGTTATTTGGGGTTAGGAAATAATTTATTCACATTTTATAAACTAAAAGCCCATGTTCTAACCTAGTATGAACAGATTAAACTCCAGTCAAGTCAAGAAGTTCTGCTCACGGACATTAGCAGCATATTTAACCCATCTCTGAAGTTTCAGATGGACCATTTCCTCTTTTGGACTGTATTGTGGGAGGTAATCTACATAACTACCTCCATAGTCAGCCAAAAGAATAAGATCAGGTTGACTTTGCCCTTAAAAATAAATCTTTATTATCCAGAAAGGAGTCAAATCATCATCTCATATCACGGAAATGGTCATTTTTAAAGCAATAAATAGGTGGAGGGAGTGTTGTGTACAGCACCACACCCTAAACGTTGTCACTGGTATCTAATACCTCTAGTAAAAACACAATATTTATGCTATCAAAAATTTCACTGTACAACAGCTTTTCTGTTAAGGAAAGAAGGCCCCTAAAACCTTTTTTTTTTTTTTTTTTTTTTTTCTAAAGTATTAATAATAATAATAATCTGATTCAGTGAAACCAAAGTTCAACTGGTTTCATTCCTTTCATGCATAAATGCAGTCTGTAATTCATGATAATCAAACCAACTTGTCTTGAATTTTGTTCATTTATATCGACTGAATCAGTTTTTATTACCCATAATTATATATTTACTGCTGATTTAAATATTCTTTTTCTTAGCTATTTACTAATTGAGCTAGGGGAGTTGCAGGAACAGAGAAGGATACAAAGTGTAACTTCTTTCAGCTGAAATTAGAAGTCAGACAAAATGCACAAAACAGCTCCGACTGCAGTAATTAAGAAACTTTAAAAAAAACAATTAGGGGCTAAAAAGATAAGACTTAATTGTTTCTTGAGAATGATGATTATTCAAATGCAAGCATTCATAATATATGAATCATATAAGGAAGCATAATTTATGCATAAAACTGAGAAGAAAACACCTTAAGCCTTTCAATTTCTAACCAACAAGAGTGTTATAAGAGGTGTAAAGCAAGTTAAAAAAAGTAACATTATTCCAAACGTTTTATTTGTCAAGGTGTTTTCCGTATTGCCAGGGAAGACCTATGTATGAAGTTACAGGACTACGTTGTTCAGAAAACAATGGGGATCTTAAGCTCTGTTAACTACAGTGACTGGAACAATAATGATATTAGAGAAAACAGTTTCTCTACATATGAAGCTTGAAATATGCTTCTTGAAGGGATCAATCTTCCTACTGTCTATTCTTTCAGAAATACTTCTGGTTTGTCATCAAAAACTGAAGGTATAGGCATAGAAATAATTAATACCCACACGAAGTTTCGTTTTTTGCTCAAGATGAATTCAAGACTACTTATCTGCAACTGATATACATACGTCAATCCTCCCAAACCAACAAATTCTGATAATCAGAAATGTGCCTAGTTACAATTTTCCCCTAAGCATCATTAAAACATAACAGAGAACAAATTAAAGGTTACGTTATCAGTGTGGAAACAAAGTACTGGCCAGAGTTTAGCTGCCAAAAGAATACTCAATTGACAGACTCCAAGTAGGAGCAGTGACACCAGATATTTTGCTCTGATGTTTTGTACCTGCAGTTCACCAGACTCTCTCTACAAGAGCTACACTGTGCATTTCGTTCCAGTGTCAGACCTAGCTGTTTCACATTTAAAGATCTGCTCGGCAGAAGCTGAAGGTCTGTACCACTTCCACTACACATGCATCTTCCCTTCTGCAAAACCTGTACAATAAAATGGCTTTACATTCATGGATGTACTAAAAGTTTCTGATAATGTTGGGGACACTTTGATATCACAGTCTATACCTGTGCGCCAGGACTCTAAATATCAAAACGATTTAAGTTGTAGGTAGTTGGATAGTTTTGCCGATTGTACTGGAAGTGATCTGTTAAGATATTGGTTCGCCCATACTGATAGTCTCCGTGCTGTGCAAATGCTGTAAGTCCATTCTGAGACTTTTCAGGAGTGTTTCGATGCCGGTCCAAATTCACAAGGTCTCCAGTCGTAACTGGAAGTAACTGCTTCTTTGCTTCTTGGTTTGCATCGTATTTTGTCTAGGAAAGAAGGAAAGAATGAACAAAAGAATGGTTTTCTAGGTTATTACCTAACATATCCTCAGACCTAGGAAGAAAACACACACTTTTAAAATGACACACCTATATACGTCTATTAGAATTTTAAAATCCTAGTGCCTCCTAATAAAAATCTCATTCTTCCTATATGCCAAATCATTACTTTTCTCTTCTGCTCAAGATATTTTAGTGAGTTACTTCCTAATCTTCATTTTTCAAGAAAATATTAAGATCAAAATTTGTTAGACACCTAACAGCACCCGGCCAGACCCAAGCGCTTCAGTTTTATGCCACGCATAAAATAAGCCAAAAAGGCATAATTCAAAACTACTGGACTGTTTCAAGTGAGCTTCCTGAATAAACAAACAAACAGATAAATGCCTTACCTTGTTGTATAAGAAGACTCCTAGGATAGCTGTCATCATTCCAAGAACATTGGTGCTAGTAACTGGATTGCGAAGCATTATAAGGGACACGGTGATGACCATTATTCTTTTGGTGGCATTTGCAACAGAGTAACTTAGCGGGCTGATCAGGTTGAGAATACTGAAGGCAATGACATTCTGGGCAAAATTACAGAATCCACTGATTATAAGTAGCATCAAGGTCCAGGACCAATGAGACATCGTGCTCTGCCAGGAAAACAAACGTTACAAGAAAAAAAAGGTTTATCTCAGGTAAGCGACAAAGTAACAGAAATAAAACATGAGTCACTTCTTACCTGCCTTTCGATAGGAAGAACAGCTGCAACTTCCCTATGGTTAAGTAGCACCCAAATATGCAACTACATATTCTGAGAAAACACCACACGAAAACACCACACACGTAACATGCACTCTGGGTGCATTTGTTCCTGTCTGCAGCTCTCAGTTCCTCAGGTTCAAGCTGTCACATATGCTACCTCTCCTAACCCTGGCATGAATTCTCATGATAAACTTGTTTCATATATTGTTTTGTGAAACAGTCTGCAGGTATTCCACAGCAGTTCCTTCCACGCTGATGAGGAACTACACTGAAATATTTAAGTGAACATTTTTGTATGGATGTATTTTTTTCCTCCTGTCTTAATTGCAGACAGTTTCCCAAACGTAACACTTACCAAGTCATTCTCTACTAAGAAGGAAGAAAGATCAACCAAAACCCATGTCGGGATCATGAAGAACACAGCATGGCACCCAAGTATGTTCAGCAACCGAAGATGATGTATTCGGGAATCTCTTAACACCTTAGGAAACACACCATGTAATCAGCAAAGATTCAGTAGCCATGTAATGGTAACAACCTCAGACAGACAGATACACCACGAATAAATACTAATTTATTACTGTAATATTGTAAATATTACAATATTAAATTTGTAAATACTGTTATGGTATGAATTCCCAATAAGGACGACCAAAGAAAAACAGATGTCTTTCCGAAAAACAATGGTTTCTTCACTGGTGACTATCTTAGTATTAACAACACACATTTAAAAGGCTCTACAA
This sequence comes from Aythya fuligula, assembly GCF_009819795.1. NCBI lineage: Eukaryota > Metazoa > Chordata > Aves > Anseriformes > Anatidae > Aythya > Aythya fuligula. The sequence goes on along the minus strand of NC_045584.1, from coordinate 2,289,733 downwards.
ACCAGAAATCATTTTGTAACATTCAAGCCACACCTTTTAACTTCGCCTCTTTGTTTCTAAGGCTTCAAGGAGTGTCCTGTGTTGACACTGACTCATTCACCACAGGAAAGCGATTTGATACAGCAAGGTATGTTAAAAATTTTCAACAAACTGTTATATTTAAGCACTATCAAACTGTCAGAAGACAGGGCTTACAGGAAAGATGGGGAGAGACTTCACCAGAGTGTGTAACAATCAAGGATAACAGTTTTAAACTAAAGGAGAGATTTAGGGCAGCACAGACTGCTCAGAGAGGCAGTGCCCAAGGCCAGGCTGGACGGGGCTTTGGGCAGCCTGGGCTGGCAGGAGGGGTCATGCCCATGGTAGGGGGTGGAACAAGATGGACTTCAAGGTTCCTTCCAACCCAAACCATCCTATGACTCTAGGAAAGTCAACATCATCATCATCCCTCTGTACTGGAAAATACATGCTACTCCTCTGAAGGGTGACACTACTGACCAATACCACGAACAGCAAAGCTGTTACCTTCTTTGAGAAGATATTCTGAAGTGAAAAGCACAGAGTAGCAGCAAGTGCACTGATGAGTCCCCACATGTCAAAGGAAAGTTCGGTGACTGTGGCCAACAGGACCCCAGTTATTATGGGGATCAGAGACAAGTATACCTGAAAAAGGAATAGAAAAGAACAGCTTGCATCTTCTAATAATTTTCATTTTAAGTGAGTTTATATTTACTGCTGATCTGGGGAAGAAAGGAGAGAGAAGAATAAAGCAACAGATCAAGGGATCAGCTTTTATATTGTTGTGCCTCGAGGAAACAAAGCAACTACAATAAATGCCAGAACAACTCCAGTATGTTGGAGAGCATCACCTTGCTCAATGTTTAGATGTGTTAAAAGGAAAAGGAACCATGTAATCTAATTTCAACCACAAAATTCACCCAGGTGACCAAAGCCAAGCCTTCCTGATCCCAGCCAGCAAAGCACACCACAAAAACCAGCAAGAGAAGAAACCTCAGCAAACCTGTCCGCACCTTCGTCGTCTGCTTTTCCTTCATTATGATCCGGGAAAGAAGAACCACCCATATTGGCATCGTCGCTTTTACTGAGAACGGAAAGAAAATTTCGGTGGGGATGCAAAGATTGGGCCAGCTCCGTTACAGACCGTCAGCAGAGGGCGAGCACTAGGGATGGAGCAGGGGCTCAGCTCTGGTCCCACCACAGCCAGAACCTCAGCCCACGCGGGGTCATCCCTTGTCACTGCTCTGGGCAGCCATACAAACGTGGGACGCCCTTTGTGGTGCTCGGGGACACTGCAGCAAGCACCTGTACGAGCACATGCTGGGGCAGGGGAGCTGCAGCAGGCACCCACCTGAGCACATTTAAGGCTCTGGGTCCCTGCATTGGTGTGAGCACGTACTGGGGACCAGGACCCCATGCCAGGCAGCCACACAAACACACACCGGGCCCTACAACGCTACACTGGACCCTTGTATGAGGGCATACAAGGCTTTTCTACACTCAGAGGGTGGTGAGGCACTGGCACAGGTTGCCCAGAGTGGCTGTGGATGCCCCACCCCTGGAAGCGTTCAGGATTAGGCTGGATGAGGCCCTGAGCACCCTGACCCGGTGGGTGGCGTCCCTGTGGCAGGGGGTTGGAGCTGGGGGAGCTCTTGGGTTCTCTCCAACCCAAACCACTTTATGATTCACGTCACTACGTGGGACACCCACAGGAACCTGTTCAGGCCTTCAAGTCGCCAAACAGGCACCAGCACAAGCACACAGAAGGGTCCAGCACCCTCCGAGCACCCACCAGGCCTCACATCACCCCCCGGGGCACCACAACGAGCACCCCCAGCACCCCAGGACCCCCCCCGGGGCCACACAGGGAAGCCCCCACAGGAATCCCAGGACCCAGATCCCCTTCCACACCCCCTCCAGGCCCTCACCTGTGTGCGCGTAGGACACCGGCACCCTCCAGAGCGAGACGTGGGCCGAGACGGAGGCGAAATACTTGCCGAAAGCCAGGGGCAGGATGTAGCGGGGGTAGGCGCGGGGCGGCAGCTGGGCCGGGCCGGCCGGCGGCACCCGCCAGGCCCTCAGCAGCGGCGGCAGGAGGCCGCAGAGCCCCAGGATGTGGAAGAGGGAGACGGTGACGGGCCGGGGGAAGCCGCCGAGCAGCAGCTTGTTCACCACGTTACCGCCGGCGCTCAGCCCGTACCAAGCCAGGCAGAGCGCTGACACCCGGGCGCCTTCCCGTAGGGCCGGCCCGCGGCCTCCTCGTCCCCCTCCTGCCGTTGCCGCCCCCACAGCCGCCGCCGCCGCCGGCCCGGAGCCGCCCGGGGCCGTCAGCGGGGCCGCCGCCATGGCTCCGTGCTCCCCCCGGCCGCCGCCGAGACGTCACCGCCGCCAACGCGTCGCTTCCCGGGGCGGGCCCGGCCGCGGCCGCCGCCTCAGCGCCTACGGGGGCCGGCAGGGGCCTCCCGTAACCCCCCCCCTCAGCTCCCGCGGCTCGGGTTAAAAGTAGCCCGGGAGAGAAAGGGGAGGACAAAAAGAGGCCCCGGGTGGGTTTTCTGAGGTGTTTTTTGTGGCGTGAAGGGGGTGGTAGGGGTGCTGGCGGCGCTGGAAAGCGCCTAGGGGGTGCAGAAGCGCGGGCAGGGCGCTGTGAGGGAGGGACAGGCAGGGCTGTGACTGAGGGAAAGTCACGTCCTCAGAGGCACGGGAGCTCTAAAAGAAACTCGAGGGAGGTGTAACGGTGGGTATGTTAAATGAGAGATGAGTACCTGTCAAGCAGGAGGGGGTTCTACACCCCCTGTCATCCATGCACTCCTCCAAAAGACATTTCTACACTGTTAATGTACCTCTAAAAACATGCACTTTAGGGAATGGTGACTCCCAGAAGATTTGGGGATGAGCCATTTCATGTCATTCACCGAGAAGAGATGACAGCCTTCTTAAATTAAGATTTTAGGACTAGAAGCATAAAGCCTGTAAAGCAGGTCAGAGAATCCAGTAGCAGAGAAACTGAGTTCATGCAAAAATGAGAGTACACAGCAGATAACGCACATGGTAAACTTCATTTGAACTTGTTTACAAAATTGACAAAAAAATCACCTTGTAAACTTATTCACATTTTTTTGGAGCTCACAGAACTGGTTATACTAGCATGCTGAAATAAAGATTGTCAAGCCTCATCTCACCCTGGATCATATCCAAGTGAATTGACCCTTACAGCAGAAACAAACTAGGTACGTAACAAGATTTAAAGCTTGCATTGTGAGTGAATTTCTCTAGCGATTTTGTACCACTAGGGAAAGGGCTGGGTCCAATACCTGAAGCTCCCTCAAGCAAAGTGAGCATCAGCATGGTCAGTTTGCTGCCGAGAGCCCTAAATAATTTAAGAGCAGTGATGAACTTACGGCATCACTTGACTGAGCGTGGCCCTCGTGGACCATGGGTTGCAGCAGAAATGTAAGCAATGGAAAGAAAGATGGTTTTTATAAAGTGTGCTTTGTCATTTCCTGAAATTTGCCCCATATTCAAAGGCCTCAAAAGAGCACAGACCCTGTTCCTATATAAGACCATTCAAGGAAAGAGGGAGAAGGGGCTGGGGAGGGGAGTAGAGTAAGATGTACATTTTTTTTTTCTTTTTATATTTAAAACAAAATAAGCATTTTGCAAAATGGTCATCTTTTTAGCCCTCTACCATCAAATCTACCTTTCTGAGTTGCAAGATAACTTTCTGAAACTCCACAACACACTGCCTGACCTCATCAACTGTAGAAGGATAAAATGGAAGTAAACTGAAAATATACTTGGAAACATTTTTGGTAACCACTTTTTCAGGATAGGAGATTTCACGCAGACCTCAGATTAAAGAAATGGAAGCAAACAGACATCAGTAACGTTTCTGAGACACCCACACATTTCAATACCGGTCAAATCACAAAAGCAGTAGGTTTTAACAAGAATGACTTCAAAATAAACCAAACATTTTCAGTTGTATTCCATGGAACAAACCACCCTAATGTATACCTGGTGAGGAACACCTTTTTAAGATCATGATTTGACATCGAAGAGCTTGACTTTGCTCTCAAAGGCAGCAGAACTACTGTTGCCAAGGCTCTTCCACAGAGGTGAGATCCAGCACAGATGAGTTAACATCACTAAACCTAGAAACGTTTTTGGTATTGTGTCCCCTCCCCTTTTCCGCTGGACAGAAGCCCAGTACCAGGGACTGTAGAAAACAACTAGTCCCAAATGTTAAAGCAATTACAGTTAATAAAAATTCTTAGCTTTCTATACTGAATTAGGCTGCTTTAGAAATAATTTTTAACAATTAGGAATAATATATTACAAAATTACTCAGAAAAGATGAACTACGATCTTTTTAGACTTTGAGGTACGTTAACGGTAATTGGGTTATCAGTCTCTAAACCCTGGATGCAACCAGAGTTTAAAAAAAATCCAACCTGTGCGACTGAATACCACCAATATACTTGGAAGACATCTTATATATCCCTAACAGCCAGCTGCTTTTGACACTGTCAGATGGGATTCAGCTTCGCCACACTGCTCCAATGGATTCGCAGTTAGTTTGAATCGAGCAAACTTCTAAAAATAAATTAGTTCAGTATAAATAATTCACAAACTGCTTTGTGCAAATTTTTTTTATTTCCACATTTATATCACAATGTGTCCACTTAAAGGACCAAATAGCAAAGTTGCTCCCTTCTGCATCCCAAGAACACAGAAGTCTAGTTACTGTACATTCACTAAGGCTCTTTGTTTTTGCAAATTGCGTTTATGATGGATATCCATAAGGCAAACAATATCTAAAGGAATGGTAACAAGTATATTTCCAGCATACAAACAGGCTTCCTTTTTCCCTCTCACAGTACAGTTACAAACTCGTAGCACCCTCATTACATTTAGATTCTAGAAAAGGTGATTTTCTTTTTTTTTTTTTTTTTCCTAGAAGTTTGCAGGAAGGGAAAAGGAGGAAAAATATTTGGCTGGTGGTGGTGGGATCAAAAATATCATTAAACATCTAGTTTTTGCAGCATTTCTCAGAGACTGGATTTAAACTGAAACCAGACTAAAATATGTGGATGCCTATGGAATGTTGAGCTGAAGCTGGTTGCCCAGCCTGCAGTGCAACACCTGCTGTTTAAAACCCAATCTCCGTACCACATGACTTTAAAAACGCAATCATGTTCAGAGATGTGATACAAATAAAACTACAGTTTTTGCACATTGTCTCTCGAATATCTCACTGCCAAATAAAAACCCAAATCAAGTCAAATAAATAGATGCATATTTTGTTAAGGTAACTTCCACAATTTTCTCTGTACCTGCCTGTAATAAGATTCCGGCATTCAGAAAGTGCTGGAAATCATCTTCACTTCTTGGGGACTAACACTTTTTTATAGCTGGCTCGCTATAGAGTTTTGAACTCAGTTTATCAACCTTCGTATGCCTTCCTTTGCAATTGTTAGTAAACTGGTAGCAGCATTTCACAAAAGGAGAATTTAAAGGAAAGAGCTGTCAATACCCAGCTCCCTCTCACCCTCTGCTCGTTGGGCCTGTTTGTCCAGGACAGGAGGCTTTCTCCGTGTTTAAGTGGCATAGTGTCTGCCATTTTTGCTAACTGCAGATGTAAAAGCATTTTAGCAAAACTGAACTCAGTCTAGGCAGACATAAGGCAGGATGTTCAATCTACCATCATCCCCGTGTGGATCTAAAGATATGCACTGTGTCCAATCATACCAGTTACCCTGTGTATCATAACAACCGTTCACGCCTGGCCAGTTATGTTCACGTATTCTGTCGAGATCATCACTTGTGACCTCCCTTGTGACCCCAGGCAAGTCTGTAGGTTTGCTGTTAGGAGCTAGAACATGAGTCTTTCTAGCCTCTTTTCTAGTGCTTTCCTCCTGCTTTAAATATTCAGACATGAAGTAGTGAGCTCCTGGAGTCTGTACTCCTGATGAAGACAGCAAGCTACTCTGTCTGTTTAAATATGACTGAATTATTTCATTTCTGGATAATTCTTTCCAGTTCGTTTGTTCAAAAGGGCTTTGCAGGTTAGGTTTTTGCTCCTGCTTTTCCGTTTCTGTCCTGTGCTGTTCAGTAAGTGCAGGGATTTCTACCTGCAAAGGATCTTTCTGTGTTAAAGGTTTTATCTGTCCTGTCATGGGATCAAAAGTGAGTTTTCTCTCTTTTAATCTCACAGGTTTCACACCCCCTTCTGTCACGTGCCCGTCCAAGTTGACTGTATAGTCTCTAGGTCGGTACCTTTTCTTCTTTTTACTATCTGAACCTGAAGCAGCATCATCACTGTCCATTTTTGAAGTGTCCTGTGAAAAGCCCATGTGTGGCGTGAGAGATTCCCCGGGATGGGAGCTGGTTTTGCAGCTGGGAGATGTGTGCTGTTGAAGCGTCCCTGCTGTATGCCTGTGCTGGCTTTCAGAAGGTACCTGCTGCTCCTGCCAGTGCTGAGATACCTCAGTTACTGATTGCTGAGGGAACTCCAGTCTTTTTGCTGGCATGGGAGGTGTTGATGGTTGCATCAAGGATGGTGGCGGTGATGGCACCTGTGCAGTATCTAAGAACTGAGACCTTTGAGATGGACTAGGCATTGAATCCTTTGGTGAGTACGTAGTATGCTGCCGAGCAAAAGTATCATGCCTGACATTTCTAGGGCTAAACGAGGAACAGCGAGGACTCTTAGGTTGGTGCGGTCCTGTGGTTTCTTCTGATTTATCATGCTGCTGAAGCACTGCAGTCTTTAATAACGAGGAAGTGCTTGAAGGTTTTACAAGTCCCGGAGAACTGGTGTGAGGTTTTACAGCATTTACTGGAATCTTATTGTGTTTATCATTTTCACTGAGTTCTGTCCTGCTGCTTTCAGGCCCTGCGTGTAGATTTACATCTACAGGACTAGGAAAATTTTCAGGACTACCTCCAATTCCATTCGTTGGAGGGGGCGAAGAGTTTTGTAATACTTCATGACTAGCTTTGGAGACTTTTGGGGGAGGAGGGCCCTGATGCCCATCCCTGTGTTCACCTTTCCTTTTCCGATTTCCCAATTTCTCTGGTTTTGGAGAATTTAGTTTCTGTATGTCATTCCTGCTTTTCAATTCACTGATTGGCTTGGATCCAGCCACGGCAGGAAGTGGTGCTTCTGGTTTGCAGTTGTGAGCACCTCCATTTGCTGATCCAGGTGGATTCGGCAACCCTCTTGGCACCGGTTCATTCTGGGTTACAGGTTCTATCAACTTTTGCCAATTCCGCAACAATTTCTTGGCACGTTTGGCAAGTTCCTCATTGGATGTCTTCTTCCTCACCTCATTGATAAGCCTCCCAAGTCTTGTTTCCTAGAAAAAAATAAAAGTTCTTTTAAAAACAGGTATTATTCTAAACAAAATTCCAACTCCACTGTCTAAGTAAGTTTCTGCTTTTAATGCTGACCCTAAGAAATACCTAGTATAAAACAATTAAGGTTTAAGAGCTGAATGAACCTTTTTGGAAGGATTAACCCACTTGGTCCAGCATTCTGGACACAGAATGAAACCCACTGTGGGTTTTAAGCCATCCTTTCTTTCTCCCCTGGCTAAAGCACCAGGGCCACTAGCTGTGAAAAACATCAGAATGGAATTCTTAATAAGCAGAAATCTTGAGAATACAGGTGAAAGCTCAGATTTGAGGTGAACTGCAGTACCCAAGGCAGAAAAGGTGCATTTATTACGGTGAAACTGAGACCTACAGAAAGAGGCATGAGGAGGAAATCCAGAATCTTTGCCTGTTACAGTAACACATTGAAAGTACAAAACTCCATTTCCCAAATCTGACTGCCAGGGTGTGGTTTATGTCCTGTCTTCTTCCTTCATGCCCTCCCCCTTCACTCCTGGTAGCTCGAAAGGGTACTGAAAATCAACTTAAAGAGGCTTTTCTAGGATGCCCCAACACAGTTCTGCAATGGGAAGGAAGTGTTTGTGTCCAAAGAACACTTGAAAACAAAGAATTCCACAAGTTGGATTACTTAAGAGCAGCACTTCAAAGGAAGACAGAGTGGATTTTGTGAGAAATATGCAACACGTGATACGTATGTTGAAATACAACTAGAGTTGACAAAAATCTAAACAGGTTTCAACATCTCCAACTGGAAAAAGTCATCTTGGTTTTTCACCTAGGACTTACAGAATAGCTATGTGATTCCCACATGGAATGCATTTCCAAAGCATTTGGTCCTTTATAAACGCAAAGGTAAACCCCTGGCACAACACAATGCTTTGTGTACTGTAATACATCAGAATCTCAGTTGTTTTGAGATTTGTTCAGTCTGAGATTTGTCTCCCATGTGGCAGCATGGAGAGCACTTAGCACTTACCATCTAAGGCTCACAATTATTTCACAGTAATTGTATTTGTGAGTATCACGATCCGCATTTCACAGTAATTATTTGCCTTGTCACTGTGTTCAGTACTCACTAACAGCTGATCCTGCGGTGCTGACTACTTACAGCATCAGATATCTCAAATCATCCTATAGCTACCTGAGTCTAGGGAAAACAGTCAAAGGTTATAAAAAAACAATAGTTAAAAGCAATTTCACGATAAAGATTGAAAATCTTTTTATAATTTAGCCATAGAAGCATCTTTGGGCTCTGTATTTAAAAGTGACCAGAGAGACTGCAGTTGCTATCCCAGCTGGTACTTCAACTTTTAATACATATAATCTCACCACAGAGATTCAGGCATTGAAACATGCTGGACTAAATTTAAGATTAATTTTACAGAACATTGCTTTCCTATTTCAGATTCATTGCCTTGTCACCAAACAACTACAAAGGTGACCAGTAGCTCAACAAGAAGAGTGATGATGAATGCAAAGAATTAACAAGTAGCAAGTAACGATTAATGTAGTGCCTTATACAAATAGGAACCAGGCTGCCCAGAACACTGATCTGAATCCAGAAAGAACCACTGTGTACACACTGAGATGTCAGAAGCAGCATGAGAGGGACAAAATAATATCTTAATTGTGAATCCTTTGCAATCAATCTATTGTTTCAGGAAAAGCTCTTATGGAAATGAGACGGGCTGAGAAAGTCCTTTTATGCACACAAGAAAACCAAGTGGCATTCAGATGGTGACATACCTCAAGTGCCTCTTTGGTAATGGGATATTTCTCCAGGCTGGAGATCACTTCCAGCACTGCCACCATGTTATGGATCTGCAACAAGGAAGAAAAAGTCACTTCATGTTTCACGTACATCTTAATTATCAAATGTACTTTAAGACCTTCCACTTTATAATTGCTGGAAACATTAATCACAAAATTGCTATCACACTGTCTGGCTTTAGGGAGCTGATTGTTCGAAGAATAGGGACAAGGACACTTTCCTGACCTAGTTGGAAACTGAAGGAGCTGTAACACACACACACTTACATAAAACTAAATGAAATAGTAGCAGTAAAACCTGTGTGCAAATTAGCAAAGTTCTGAGACCCGACTTCAGGTATTAGTTAATTGTCCTAACTGGGAACATAAATGCCAAGTGAACAGAGTAACCAGTGAAATCAGAAATGCAGCGTTTATTCTTTTAGGCACTGCATTAGATTTACACAAGTCACTGCTGACTAATTTTGCTCAGAGCACTGGTGCTTTCTGGAGCTACACCAAGCGTCTAAAGGCCTAGGTACAAAGTACTCAAAGTCTCAAACCAGCTGAAGCAAGCTCAGTGCCCAGTAGGTGTCCTCAGCCAGTCGCCCAGCACCAGACAAACCAGGCATGGGAGCCAGCCCCGGCTCCGAGCAGCCACCTTAGGAACTGTCAGCGTTCTGGAATTACACTTCCTGACATGTAACACTGAGGAGCAACTTCAGAAATTCGCTTTACACTCCTTTAATGTATCAGATCTTCTTTCTGATGGGCTTCGCTGCAACATTTCCGTATGCACAAGTCCCTCCCAAAGGCAGCTGCCACGATCTGTAGATGTTAAATACGAGTGTGATTTTAATAACTCCTCTGAGAACGCTCAGACTACAAGGGATCCAAATTTCCATGACCTGATACTAACAGCACCGAAAACTGGAATTTCTAATTCACCTTTGTAGATGGATTTAAAAGATAAGCCGAGGAAAACTTGAATCACCGAGCCTCGTTTATTGCTTAACTGCGTTTGTGACTCAACTGGACACAAACTGCAGCCGAGGAAAATCACGCAGCCAGGAGCTGTGCAGGGATCCCACGTTCACCCCACGTCTTACCCGAGCACAGACAAGCAGCCTGGCTCTCCCCACACCACTGCAAGGTTCTTCGTGTTAAGGAGGACATGAGTTTGTAAGACTCGGCTTTTTCCAACTCATTTCTGCCCTTTTATAAAGTCACAACCAACAGCAGGACTGCTTAAGGTTGATGACACACGGATAAAGCTGCAATGAAACAGTTTGCCTGTTTTTCAGAGTAACTTTTATCAAGTTTAAATTTAAATCTATATAGGTTTGGAGTGATTGTAACTCAGGCTGTAAAATCTTTTTCAGGCTAAAGACGAATTACATTGTCACGATTCTTTCTTCGCTGAACTGCCAAGCCTCTGCAGACAGTTAAAGCCCCACCATCTGAGGCAGGCTGATGTTTTAAAGCACCGATTTTTAAGTATTTTGGTATTTAGTATTTTATTTCAGCACGTTGACTTTCTTCACATTTTGATTCCTGCATCCCTCACTGCCCAGGAAGGAGAATTTAGCACCACAATTTAAGTAATACATAATTTCCACCACCCCCCCTTTTTTTTTTTTCCTTCCAAAGTTTCTAGATCTGGAGCACTCAGAATAGTGAATGTTTAATTCTGGGAGTTTCCAGACAAACATTTTTAGACTTGCAAAACATGATACTCTCCCTCTCAACATGTTTTACGCTAAGAGTTACCTAGGCACAAGGAATCACTGTTTATTGCACACATCAATAGCCGGTACAATTATTTTTGCAGTTACTGGTAATCCCCAAATATTCATTACCTAAGTGACAAACCAATGGCAAAAAAAAGGATCATTAGCCTATCAGAAGGTCAAGATGGGGAAAGCGATATGCTCATATATATACACACACCTACAGAAAGATGAAACTGGTCAGGGAATTTCCAGCAACAGCTTTGCCTTTGTTTTAAAATACCCGAAGACACACATATGGATGCCCCAAATGCTAAATCACCTCCCAGAGGCCAGGTCTGTACCAGAAGTGCTAGCTGCTATGCTGTTGGTGCAGTCCCGTCCTCTGACAGAGGCATGGTACCAATTAGGAGAGCAAAAGCAGCCTTACACCACCGGGTCTGTGCTGATCACTCAGCTCCTAGCAGAGCACAAGACACCGGTGTCAGACTCTTCACGCCCTCGTGGGCAACTGCAAGCACCCAGCCACACTGAAGCCATCGCTGCAAGGAGCGCGAACACTCAAACTGCAAGTAGTTTCTCCTATTTTTCCTTCTTCTGACCTTCAGGAAAGCCTGGTTCTCTTAAAAAAATAATTCAGTCAGGTTCAACAACTTCTCCACCCTTCTCCAGTAGTTTTGTGCTCTTATCTTGAAATGCTTTACCCAAACTGGCACAAAAGGTTTATCATAAAAATCATTTTTACCTGCTTCAAAATAATATAGACTATGAAATCTCTTGTGGTATAGTTAAACACTATGATGAAAACAAGGCGACCTCTCCAAAAGGCCTCAAGTATCATCTTTGAGACGAAGGCACCTATTTCGGTAACAGCAGTACATCGGTATTGCACAGCGGGGTCTTTACCTTAAACCATCTGTTACTGGCTTCGTAAAAATCATGTATTGTCACATAACTGACAAGAGAACAAAGCTGTAAAAGCTACCAGGATGTCCTATTTCGAGCAGCAGCAGTGACGACCATTTATTAATGCAAGCTGCTATTAGAAATGCTTCTTGGCTACGCAGCGGACAGGCGAAGGAACATACAGCACAGTGGGACAAGGGAGTTTGGCAACTTCTCCTCCAACACTGTAAGAGCACAATTGCATAACTCGGTCTCTCAAACTTGCACATCATTTTAGTTTCTTTTTGCCGTTGTCTACTTCTGCTGCAACCCACTACAACCACCCCAAAACAAGAAGTGCCACAAAGCAGCCCCAGGACCTCGTTCGTATTCAGGATCCTACAGAAAACAACCGAGAGGAATTCAAACTGCACTTCAGCTCGTCCCATGCTGCTCCCATGGTGTGAAGACCGATTGGCACACAGACTGATTCACTCCAAATTGTACTGGAGAACATCTGCTTCGAGTCATCTACAATAATCCTTTCCAGCCAACCCTAATGACAGTCACAGAAAACAAATCTTATTTATTCCATGCAAGCCTCCTGAAGTCATTCAGCCGTACTCCAGAGCTTGCTACTGGGATCTCAGATGTTTTCCAAGTTCAGCAGTAAATGTTTTTATTTTTACTACAGGCCCAGACAAAAGCACGGGGTTCTGAACTCGGTGCAAAAGATCAGAGAGCTCAATTTCTCTTCTTTAATTGCCATCTTAATCCTGTTTTCGCTTTTCTACATCAAGAACAATTCAGTAACTGACTTCGGGGTAAGCGCTATATGGTGGTTTAAAGGGCTGAGAAGTTTTTTTTGGGTTTGGTGTGCTCAGCACGCAGCTGCTCCCTGCCGCCTCCTTCCCAGGCAGCTCTGCAGGCAGCAGCAAACCAAGCGGCTGCGCACGAGCTGGCGTCACCGCTTCCACGTGCTGGGGCTGCAGGAGGGCCAGGGAGAGCAAGCAGCCTGCTGGGGGGTTGTTACGCACCAGGCTCAGCTGCTGCAGTTCAGTTCTCTTCCTCCTGCACCCAGCAGCCCAGCACGGGGCGAGAGCCAGCTCAGTGCCTCTGCTCTCCCCCAGCACTGCAGCCCCACAGACGTTCGCCCCGCTGCTGCCCGAAGAACTGCCACAGAAATACAGACAAGGAGGACTGGGTATTTCCCTAGGGGAGGAAAGCCCAAGAGCTAAGCACAAAATTATTAAAAAAAAAAGGCGCTGTGAAGCTGCTAACAGACTTCTGTCCTACTGGATTCTGGACAGAAAGGTTCTTTTTCATAGTTATTTGCATGAAGTTCAAACAACAGCACTAAAAGGCATCCTTTGGCACAGCATCATCATCCACACGGCCACGTTAGTACCTTCAGAAGTTTCTAAGCGGTATTTAAACTGAAATCTGCAACACCTCGAGTCTAATCAATGAAACTTTTCTAAACAAAGTATAATGCTATTATCTTCCTGAAATCACAGGTTGCAATAATCAATAATCCGACTCCGTTATAAGTATTTTGAACAGACTACACAAACACATCAGAAGATACTGGCTTTGAGAGGAGGTATTTGACATTATGCTACAATTTAGTTCTTCAGAATATGCTATCATTACTCAGTAGCTTGCTAGCTTCAAAGAAAATGCTTTGTTTAACGAATATCACAGAAATTCTTACAAAGGCATGCAAGAGAAGTGGAACTACGATGGACGACTCAACAGGTTTGTCTTTGATACTGGTATCAATTCAGATCTCTATCACCAAGTACTTGTTTTCTGTTTGCAATTAATATTAAAAATATTAAAAAATGGTCTGTCTAGAGGTTCACGGGGGTATTTGTACCATCGTTGTCTTCCCCATGCTACTAGGACAGCAGCATTTTATTGAGAGTTACAAGAACTGTCATATCCACAGGTCACGTAAATCTTTAGGCTGGATAATGTTAAAGAAAATCCTAGATCCAAGGTCAATATTGCTGAAATTGCCAGGAAGGCAGAACCGGTCTGAATGCAGGTGTGGCAGCAGCACCACGAGGGATGCCCTCCACTCACACTCGCCTTCCCCAGAGCAGCGTAGCTCTTACTTACATCTAAGCACCAATTCCTACCCCGGACTGGGGTCTCTAATCAATACCAAATCCTGCTCACGGCAGTGTATTTGTATAAAAGCTACTTGATTGCATTATAATCCAAAACATGGAATAAGGAGTAAGAAGAAAAAGAGCTGCTATTCACAGTAGGCTTTATTTAAATGCTGCGATGGAAATACAGTAGCACAGTGTTTATTTAGCACTTCATATAGGATGCATTGGATACCAGACATTAGCAAAATATAACAAACAGTAAACTATAATGCCATTTATTCAAAGATACAGACCAAACACACACAGTCAGAATTCAGGTTACAATCTGCTGGTATTTAGATCAGTTCCCTTGCAACTGATCTATTAACAGTTTCCCCTACCCCCAACGTGGCATGGCGTTGTCTAAAGATAGGGTACAGGAGATACTATTCACAGAGATGACATACCAAAAAGATGACCACGCACTACTTCGCTCATAATTACCGAAAGTGTTTGAAAGTTCCTTTGCATAAACAGAGTTCAGGTATTCCCTGGTATACAAAAGGTATTGTTAAAGGTGGAGGCATGCTTCCTATTAAAGATCTGCTTTGCTAAATGCTGAACATGAATAGATTTATGCATTTTTGGGTTGATGACATCCCCTGAGAGCATCTTCTACAAGAGAAATTCACCGGGAGTCCACGCTTTGAAAACTGATCAGAGATATGTACCACAAAACAGCAACAAGAAATACTCCTCGGCTACTAAGAACAGTCACAGGAGTGGTTATATACAGCAAGAACTTATCCCGACCTCTGGATTTAACATTTCCAGGTCTAACTGAAAGACTTAAAAGTCTGCATACATTTTATTTGCACTCAGCTTTTATTTAATGGTAAGGTAACGTTATCCAGATTCCTCTCCATATACACTTTACAAAGCCAGGATCAGACAGGAGAGTTAGGTCAGACTCCAGCAAGATAGCACATTGCGAAGGCATCAGCAGACCTAAAACATTTTCCCTGTAGTGAGACACTTTAACCCTGTTACCTTTGGCAGTACGTACGCACGTAAGTAAGGTGTATGGAGACTGGGACAGCCAAGGATCGAGAGGAGTCGGCCAGCAGAAGCGCTTGCCCCAGCCCTTTGGAGCAGCCTAGAGCCAAGTCACCAGCACCAGGGCTCCGTGACCCGCCCCAAGGGGGACACAAGACCCTCAGGTCTGGCCCTGACACCACCGGGCAGCACCAACCACCCCCTGAAAGAAGAAACCGTTGGTGGAGTCATTTAGAAGGTACAAGAAGCAGTAGGATACAGATTAGGAAGACTCGCACCCAAAACAATCAACAGATTGTTTTGTCACAGATCAACAGAGGCACGTGAGAGGTCTTTGTCTGCAGGAGGAAGTCTTGAAGGCAACTAGAAAACAGGACAGTAACACTTTGCTCCATTCACATTTATTAATCAATAATTGGAATACATTCTTATTACTACAAACAGGAATAATCGTCTGTCAACTTCACCACGCACTATGCAGCCTGCATGCTACGTCCTAAGACTTGTACCCTAGTGCCTACCCCTCAATTACATACAAGAGAGAGATTTGCTGCAGCATGACACCCTGATGACTTCTTCCCCTCTCCCCACCAAAAAAAAATAACAAAAACACCCACCCACCCCACAACCCACCCAAAACCACAAACCTGGGCAAAACTTTTTGGAGGAACGAGTTCATGAGCCTGATTTGAAAAGCCCAGCGACTGGGGTGAAGGTTGGTCACACGAAATGCCAGTAGCTGGGGACACACATGCGGTACAGAGGAATAGGAGCAGAGGAAGAATTGCTCACATTTGGTTGCCATTGGGCCAGCAGGGCAGAACACAGCATCAACAGCATCTACCATGGCAAGATATTTCAGTCTTGTTTTCCTCTCCACACCATACCGATAAGGAACAGGATAGGCATCAAACTCAGCTGGACTTGCACGTTCATCCCAAGGCACCGCAGTTCAAGAATGTATACAACAAGGAGTTCAGAGGAGAGCAGTGATAAGGGGTTTTGAAAACACAGCTAACAAGAAAGAGTTGAAGTACTCAGCTCATAGAGTATTGGAAAAAAATAGGGAGGAGACACACAAGGCTTGGTTTTAGCCTTCCTGTGCGTTAGAGCCATCATAAGGAAAACGGCGATCAGTTGTCCTGGTTCAAACTAAGTCAATGAGCACGAAAACAACTCCCGATTATATCTGAGGAACAAGCAGACAACTACCAATGCACTCAAATAAGCTCCCAAATAGTTTCCACAGACACTACAGAGCTTTAAGAACAGACAAGACAACCTGGAAGGAGCTGTTTGACATAGGTGATGTTACTTCAGAGGCGGTGATGGACCACATCGCCTCCAGAGGGCCCTTCCAGCCCTGCGCCCCCGTGACACGCACCTGGCATTCCTGAATTCTGTCTCCCTGAAAGGATGCACGCAGGTAATTAATGAGATGAAGCAGTCCGTGGTATAAAGGACTTGTAAAATTCAGAAGCCTGCTGCCACCCGTGGCCCATGGCTCATCTTACCGTGCGGGCCTCCTGGCTGTGCCAGACACGGGGCCAATGTCAGCCTGGCACCACTCCGGCTGCCGACCACCACCACTTCAACCACTTCACACTCACCCAACACCTGAATAACACCTCAGAAATAGCACAGGCCTGCCAAAACGAAGAATTGATTTAACAAAACAATAACAACTACGGAGCTGTTTGGCTTGACCCAGCCCCGTGCATCCATTGCCTTCTGTTGCCAATACCAGAGAGTGCAACGAGGCCAGCTACAGATATATTTAAAACTTTGTGGAACAACACTGTGTGTCTTATCAGAACCAGGCTCATCAGGTGTTGAGCTGCATATCTAACGATCACAAAATAATGTAATGTGTCCACCTGGGTGCGATCACTACAGATCATTTCAGCACAATAAATAACACCCACAGAACACAGCACTAACACAAGAGCAGTAAAGAAACCCAAACAAGCATCACACTGGTCCTGAGGACATCTAACCATGACACAGAGTTGCTGTATACACCATAACCCTTCCTCCTCTCCCTCTACAGAAAGTTTAACCAGATGAATCTTGGTTGTTACTATTACAATACCTGAGCTGAAGTCCAAAATTACTGAAAAACTCCAAGAGCCATACAACCAGGTTGCTGTGCAACTCCAGTCACAGGAAGTGTCCTCCTTCAGCAGGAGAGAAATGGGAGTTTGTTGACTATTCAGACAGAATACCACAAAACATACGGAAAACCCAGCCTTAAAACACACTCCCTTTTATTTATAGTACTCTTGGTGCTTCCCATGGCGAGGAGCAACACAGTCACTTGGCCCAAAGTCTGCACTTTGACTGCGGTTATTGGGGAAGGAGAAGTCAGGCGCCGTGCACCCAGCAGCTCCCCGCCTCATCCGAGCTGCCCGTCATTATCTACCTGTGTTACCGTAAGGGCAAAGTCAGACACTGAGCTAGATCACAAGAAGGACCCTTAAAGGTATCACCCGGACAGAATCACTCTGCAGTCACCTGCTTCATCGTAACGCACCCTCGAGAACCAGCAGAGATTTCAAATTATGCAACCCACATTTACGGTCCTGATGAGAACGGCTTCAAAGGGTCAAGAGCTTTCTGAAATTCTTAAAAATTATGTTAGTTACCCATCCCATGAAATATCTACCCACAGCTGTTAACCTGAATGTAACACAGGAAAACCCTAAAATCACTACGCGATACAATTTTCACTCTTTTCGTAAAAAATAGACATCCCCCATCACCATATCGAAGTACTTTTCAATGTAGCAGACCAATTTTATTCAAAAATGCCAAGGAAGCTTCTCAAATGATCCCTTAAATGACGAGGTGTGAAGGTAAGAGCCTGTTGAATACATTGCACAGTGGGATTTATTAATTCATCGGATAGAAGGGCATGCAACGTGCTTGCATGACCGCTTGTGAGGTTTTAAGCATGGCGTGTTTGTTCACAAACCTGAGAAAAATACCCTTACAAACTGGGAAAGTTTTAGCTACCAAGTCTGGAGAGAAGTAAGTCACTATCCTTTCAACAGCAATTACTAATACCGAACGTACATCAGCACACACTAGAGAGAGGTTTTATGGAGACACAAAAAAAATTCAATCAATTTATCCTCAAATTATTGCTCACCAAATCCTAGACGAAACGCTGCTGCCAATCACCCATTTCCAAATACTTTCAGCACTCAACCTTTCATCTCCCAGCTCACAAATCAGCGGGCTGCTTGGCTGTAGGATCAGCGCCACGCCGGGGCCAATCGCCCGGTGTGATCCTAACGGGACAGAAGGACTTGGCTCCGCTATCAGCATTTTATCTGTCCTTAAACAAACACTGCTCGGAAGCTGGAAGCTGGCCCTCACAAAGCTAGTTCAGTTATTTCCAACCTAGTAGCAGAAACTTTCATGATTTCCACCTAAGAAAGCCCCACTGAAGTCCAAGTGAGCTCCTTGAGTCTTAGACAGTCCAGCAAATACTACGTACACTCACATTTTGATATACAAACTCATTATATATGACAGTGGAGGCAAGATTTTTCACGACACAACCACAGTCTCAGTTGGCATGCTTATCTGCACACAAAGCACGGGCACCTCACCTTTTCAAATACATCCAAAACTTCCCCTCTTGAATCCTTTGCAGTCTCGCTATGCTCAGCTCTACTTGAGGGAAGTGTAGTTTCTCCAAGGATAAACTAACCAGATCCAAGCTTTAAGTTACAGACTCTTGGAGGTGTTTGGAGGCAGCCCTGAAGTTCACTCGTTTCAGACAAGTTGTGAATGTGTGTTACCACCTTGGGACAAGCTGCTGCTCCTCTACCTTCACAAGTGCTGCACTCCTGAAAGAAACGTGAAGATCTACAGCGTAATCATGCAAATCAGCACACGGAGCGTCACAAGAACAATAGGCTAGGAAGAAGCTGCACAGAAGTGCTGGCTGTCAGTCTCAGACGAGATTTCCACCTCTGCACAATCATCTTTACAGCACAAAGTTTAAAAACACACCCAGCTGAGCGTGTTCCTAACTACTCCAGACAGGCTCGGACGTAGGATTCAGAGAACTCCTCTCCTCCCCAGCAGCTAAGTTCGGAAACCACTTTGTTCAATCAAACAGAACTAATTACGTTTTCCTTCCAGTGATTCCCTCAATAGAAATTTCTACCGCCGACTGTTTGGACACGCTGGAAATTGTATACTTTGATATTAACAATCACACTTCAGCATGCACCACTGCCCCATGAAAGCCGTGCCCCAGAAAACGCTGCCGTGCTGTTCGGTTTAGCAGACTGTACCTCAAATTAAAGCAATTTGCTAGCACTTAAATATTGTTCCAAACACCGAAAGCATGAATTACCTGCAGAAAAAAATAATTTAGCTGTTAGAATACTGAATAAACAAACCTGCAATTACATTAAGGTGAACGTGATGTACTTGCCTTTACCTTAAATATTTCTTTCCAGACCAGGCACCTCGGTGGGGCCACACCATACCGCGAGCTACACAGACCGAAGAAAGTTTACTTGAATTTATCACCACGCACAAAACAGCCAGACAGGGCAGCAGCAAAGTGTTATCAGCCAAAACAGATGTCTGTTTCATTTTTTTTAATTATATTTATTTTTAACTCCAAATCTAATATAGCAGAGTAATATGCCTTAGAAGAAGTACTTCTTAATTAGTATCCGATTTCCCCAGTAGGCAGAATCAACTCCTCCTCTTCCTATCCTGAAAATTATTGCGGCTCCTGGAGAAATGAAACTCATTGCCGCTACTTGAAGGAACTGGAAGAGGATCTCCACTCCCAGGGTACCGGGAGGAAGTGCTTCAGTTGCTCTGACACTGCTTCGATCAGGAGGTGAAGGTGTCAGAGTGACAGCACCGTTATGCCAAAAGCTGATACCAAAAACGCCGGAGAGATGCAAGAGCCCACACCTGATACTCTCCTAACCCAGGCTCACCCTTAACTTGGTTCCCCAAAAGGTAACAGGACTGACAAATTCCAGTTTCTCTCCCCAGCCCAGACTTCAGAAACATGGGCTAAGCTGAGGGTCTTCATGTTTTAGAAGCCCCAAATTGGGTCTCTGCCCACTCGGGAGCTCGTGACAGCAAATATTTTCCCTCCCTCCCACCCACGGCAGTGCCAGGCTGCAGTGCCTTGGCAGCCGGAGCCGCTCGCGCTGCCAGCCACTGCAGCTGCACCCTGCGGCCTCCCACCAGCTCCAGCACCCCTGGGACCCCCCTGCTCAGCTGCCTCAGGGCTCCCCACTCACCCAGGTTCTTTCATTGCCAACCAGAAGTCCCAGAAAGGCTCACCCCGGGGTCCTGGGTACATTGGTGTCTGCAGGAACGCAGCTGCCTGCAGTCAGAGCTGCTTGAGAAACTGCAGCCTCAGCCTCCCTTCTGCCTGGGAAGTTGGGTTCAGCGCATCTCTCCTCCTGGAAGGATGCACACCTTGCACATCAGCTGCTTTTTCCACTCTGTGTTTCACCGTGACTGGGAGAAATTATTCCAGATGTTTACCCTACCTACAGAAAGTTGGCTCTTCTATTCAGTAAACTGCTCCGTGGCTCCAAGAGAAACCTGTTACAGCCATTTCCCTCCCCACACATCTTCCCCGAGAGACTTCAGTGTCCAAATCACAGGGTCCACACCTGCAGACAGATGCCTGCTGCAAAGCTTGGCTGTTTGGGTTTAAACACCCCAAGCCTGTGCCACTCAGGGCTGCCACCACCCCACCCTCACCTCTCCTCACTTTGCAGTCCCCACCAACCTCTCTGTGCCAAAACCACCTCTCCTGAGCCATGAGGAGCCAGAGCCAGGCTTCCAGGTGAGCTCTGTGCAGGCAGAGCAGGGCCAGGTGGGCTCCATCGGCTGCCCCAGTGTGAGGAGGGAGCAGGAGGTGGGGAAGAGGAAGGGTGCAGCTGGGTGCAGCTCTGCTGGTAGCTCCAGCTTCTGTAAGCATGCGAGTTTAAGCCAAGACAGTTTAATTTTGGTTTATTTGAAGCATTAGCCACTGCTGTAAAGTGGTTTACTCTCCAGTTGCAAAGCTCGCCCAGGAACTTCCCCCTGGACATCCAGAAGGAAGCTGCCCAGCACTTCTCCCGGGTCCACGTGCCTGGCCACCGCGCTACTGCAGCGCAACAAGGCAGGAACAGCTCCAGACACCTCCAAACCACCCCAGAAAGATTCCACAAATGAAACTTGACCATCAGGCGCCCGCTCTCATCTCAAGAGCACGCCGACAGGCGCAGTTAAATCCTACAGTAACGCCGCCTCTTCCCTAGAGAAGGCAGCAGGGGAGCTTGAGGAAGTGAGCAGCACACCGCTCCGTAGCCTCTGAACCTATTTAAGCACTTTAATACCCATTCCTGCTGCCACACCTGGGCCAGGACTACTCAAAACACACAAGCTGCATCAGGTAATTGAGCAACATCAAAAACTACCAAGGAAAAAAAAAGTTATATTCCTTTTTTTAGCCCAGATCAATCCCTGAGTTCATTCCACCGCACGCTCCTGCAGCAGCACACGTACAAGGGGTGTAGGTAGCAGGAATAAGCAGTGGGTGTTATTTAAATTGTCACTGCCGCCAAAACAAACATTCAAATTACAGTTTAAGAACAAATGACTACTGCCATCATCAAGGAATTACCAATGGGAAGGAAATTTTGGGCATTCCCAGTGTTGGACCCCCCAACCCAAACTCGCTGCGACTTTTGTTCTGCTCCGATTTTGTCACAGCAGCCTCAAGCTTTGTGACAGTGCTGCTGCAACGGGAACTGCAAACAAAAAGCTTCTAAGCACCCCAAAAAATCCTCTCCAGAAGTCACAGACTATACAGCCACCTGTGACAAGCTGCCCAGGACCAGCCAGGCAAGCTCTATCTCAGACCAGTTAAACCCAGTATCTACGTGAGCATCACTGGCACTGGTGGAATAAACTTCCAGCAAGCACAAAGGAAAACAAACCAAATTAGTTTGCAGGCTGTTTTGGTAAGGGACAGGGAGTAAAACCGCAGGTCAAGGCCAAGAAACCAACAGTATCTCCACCCGCAAACCAATGAGTTAAGTGAACTCAGCTGTTGACAATACAGAGCATCAAAAACCTCATTTGTAGTTATTTCAAATTAGCAGGAGACTGACTACATTGGCACTTCCTACAGCTGGCACCAAATCTTTCTCTGGAACCCAGGACTGATGTGATAACCCCACTCAGACTCTACACATCAGGGAATACCACAACCACCTGCTTGTTTCCCCACACACCTGAAACAATCAGCTGCCTCCATGCACAGGAGATTTGGGATTGCTCCTGGAAACAGGACGAGCTACAATAAAGAAGCAAGAAGTTGGGAGAGGTACAGCAGGTTCCAGTCTCGTTGCACACCGCAGCTTCCTGAAAACTGATAAGCTCATTAAGGGCCTCGCAGAAAAGGATAAAGCTAAAGCAAAAGCCATGCCTAGTCTACTTTCGCCCACACAGCACTTCCCTGCAGCTAGAGAAATTACCGAGACCCTCCCAAAGTGAAGTGCTGCCTTCCTTCCCCCCCAACATTTATATTATTAGAGCGACGTCTGGCACCTTCTTCTGGAAGCTCTCCTTTTTCAAGTCGATTCTAGAACGCGGATTTATCGCTGGTGACAGAGGCTTTGGTTTCTAGACTTCGGCAAAGCAATCGATACAGAGAACGGCCATGGGAGCATACCTATGCAACTCACACGACAACTGGGAGATCACCCTGGGCCAACGCACTACTAAACCTAATACAACACCCAAACCAGTTTATTTTTTAATAATTCGGATCAGGGACATCTCCTGAAGGTCTGTGCAGCAAGGCCAACTGAGGTGCTGCACGCACGGCAGCCTGATTTACAGCCAACACAATCCCCACCGTGAACATCCAGCAGGTTGTTACTCAAACCAAAGCCAGGTCTGCATCACACAGCAGTATTAATGGCAAATAATTAAATTATTGTCTCATATTTAACATGCGGAGACTGCTACATATTCAGGACGAGGAACCATTTAATTGCAAGCGCAATTCTAAGAGCCAGTTGGAAGCGGCAGGCTTTCCCGCAGAGCAAAACCGAACCGATCTCATTATTCCTGACATCAGGTAACAAATTCCCCGAAGAGCACAGAGCACAATTTAACAAGGCAAAGGTGGAAGTGGTGGTTTCTCCGCACAGCGAACCTGAAGGGCAGCGTTGCTCCTACCAGAACCAAGGAAATCTCCTCTCTAAGGCCTCACACAACCGCCACAGTAAGCGTTGGACGCTTCTCCAGCTGGTGTTTCTCCCAGGAAAAGGATTTTCCCGCAGGGACATCACATCACAAGGGTGCTGACACCAACCTCTTCCCTCTGATACAAGTCGCGGTGCATTCCCGCTAACCCACAAGCTTTGGAAGGAAACCGATGTTGATTCTTAGTGTTTAAGTCACGCAGCAGTTTGCCCATATGTTTTTTTTTTTGATGTGAAAAGGATGAATAAACGAAGACACCAACCCAGACATCCCGGGTGGCTTCCGAGATGATGTAATTTTTTTTTAAATAGCTTATTTCTTATAGGTCTCGTTTGAAATAGAGGTTACCCATGTAAATTGTGAAGCAAGTGCGCGAAACTAAGTTATAAATATATTCTGCAGCAATTACTAGAAGAGGTCTCAAGTGCTAAGTGCTTGTGTACAATTAAAGCATCGCTCCTGAGTCAGCACGGCTTGATGCAGCAGTTAAAGATGAACGATTGGCACAGAAGATGATTCCTCATAGCAGGCAGGTTCTGAAAACTTGGGAAAAGATTTTTTTGGTCAGTTAAACATGGAGAGGGATTTTTTTTTCCCCCTTAAGGCAGGACCTCTGACTTATCTGAGATTTGTATGAACTCCAAAGACCATTAGAGGCACACTGCAGTGGGTATCCACATGGGTGGAGGGGCTTGTAGTAGAGAACTCATCAGGGAAGCTTAAACTGATTGTGGGGCACTATCAGATTAAGCTATAAAAGAACTGTAACCCCCTCCTCACCCTCACAAAACTGGACTGCATTTTCACGCATTTGGCAACATCCACGCAATTTTCACCCTTCCTCCTCCAGAAACACACACACGCTCACACCAACAATTATATTGAAAATCCTGAAAGAAATCCAGGCCTCAAAGCTCGACTTTCTCGGTAAACAAGGAAGTCAATCACAATAATGAATACTCGAAGTTTGAATGCAACCACTTCTTTTAACAGAAGATTCTAAAAGCCAGAAGAAAGTAGCCACGATTTTCCATGAGCACCAAGAAGTGCTGCGGCTCCTACCTGCAGTGACTTCTTCCTGTGGGAAAACACCAGAACAGTTCCTTTGCCTCTACCCTGGGACTCAGACTGAATTCAAACTCTGCTTTTAAGCACGTTCAAAAGTCAGATTTTTTCTTCCCTTCACAGAAACGGTGTGACAGTTTTAGCTACTATTCACCACGTATTGTAAGTGCTTTGGAGAAAAAAATCTGAGCTCTAAGCCTGCACAATGAATCTCCACACCACCTCTGCTCTCATTCGAAGAAGAGGTTAAAATGGAAGACAGCCCCCTGCCTACAGGCGTTTCTGAACAATGGGCTGATTTTTCCGCCGCTAATTATTGCCCTGGATAAGTATCAAGTATGTAGAATTATAATTTAACATACATTACTCCTAAGCTTATGGGGCTACTGACCTGTAGGAAGCTCAGCAGAGCTGGGGCTGATGCTTGAACTTCCCCCTGCAGACAGCTGCCTGGTTGTTTCTGGTCCCCTGCATCACAACCAAGCTGCAAGCACTTTCACAGCAGAATTTATGGGGAAAAAGGAACCATACCCATCACAAAATGCACCTCCTAGCTGCTTAGCTCCACACAGCCAGGGCACCAGAAGGAGGGTAACATGTGCCGCCAGCAGTTTGGAAGTTAAGAGAAAGTAGAGACCTGTTGGAATTATATCTTAACTGGGTTGACACTTGGCCTCACCAAGTGAAAAATCTGCAACCAGAAGAAGAGAGCCCTGAGCAAAGAGAATTCATGGACTGACATTTCAGTGAGAACTGAGTTAAAGTACTTCAAACTCAAACAACTCTGACATTTAAGAGCCCACAATTACCATGATAATTCATTACTGTTACTCCAACACGCGATATCGCCGCTCGTGACGAATGCACATCACAGCGGATTACTGAAGAAGTTACAAGGTCAGGGTGATTTTGGGTGATTTTTCTTCAGTTTTCACATAGCGTACAAGCTGCTCCAGAACGTTTCCAAATGGCAATAGCTTTATTAGCTACTTCAATACTGCGACATACATCTATTACAAAAAATACTTATTCATGGAGAAGCAGGTATGAGTTTAATAGAGCCAAAACACCATCTTGTACACCCAGCCTCCTGGAACACCACGCACTCATGCAAACGCTCAGCCTGACGCACCCCTGGCTGCCCCCACGACAAACTGCAGATGGCCAGGCCAAACGCACCTTCACGTCCTGCTGCGGTGCCTGCTGAGCTAAGATCACAGAAATCTGACAGATTGCAGGCTCCGCAGCCCTCTCACCGTGATAAACACCCGAGAACTGCTTTAAAATGCCAAAAAAAATTAAAAGGAGGATGTAACGCTTGGGATAACTGCAGTGTATACGTGAAGGCCACTTACTGGTGAAACACACGCCGACTTCTGTGCTTACACTACATCCCAGAAGGAGCAGATAAGCTCATTAGCGCTCTGCAGGGAAGGATAAAAGCGAAGACCGAGGCTGCTCGGTGCTGGAGCAGCTCCAGAGCCCCGACTCCAACATCGAAGCCCTCCGGGTGTCCCCCGGAACCCGGGGCCGCCTCCCCGGCCCGGTGACTGCTGCTGGAGGCAGCGGGGGGCCGAGGAACAGGTGGGCGCCCCCCGGCAGGTCCCGGCGGCGGCGGGAGCCCGGCCCAGAGCCCCCTGCAGGCCGCAGCCGAGCCGCGGCCTGGCGTCGGGAGGCCGCCGGGCCGCACGCCGCATGGCCGGGCACCTCCGGCCGGCCCCGGGGGTACCGGGAGGAGGCGGAACGCGGCGCAGCGAGGCCCTGTGGGGAGCCGGGGGAAGCCTCCGGTGCTCCCGCTGAGGAGAAGGAGGGGGACGAGGGGGGGCGCCGCCGGCAACCGGAGCCCCCCTGGGTGAGAGCAAGGCGCTGGGGAGCTCCCCGCTACCGCCCGCAGCGGAGGCTTCCGGTACCCGGGAGGAGCCCGGCGGGAGGCGGCGGGGGAGCGGCCCCGGGGAGACCCTCGGGAGCGGAGGCGGCGGTGAGGGGAGCCCCGGGCCGGGCGGCCGCCGCCCCCCGTCTCCTCGCTGCCAGCTCCGGGAGCCGCCGGGCCCGGCCGAGGCCGTACTCACGTTGCTCTGCGGGTCGATGGCCTGCAGCAGCCGGTCCCTGATCTGCTGCGGGGAGGGGGCCGGAGCCGCTGTCATTGCCTGGGCGAAGCGGGGCGGCTGCGGCCGGGGCGGCGGCGGCGGGCGGGCGGCGGGGCCAGGCCGGGCCGGGGCGGCGGCGGCTCCTCACTCGCCGGCGGCGGCGGCGGCCTCTTCGGGGAGCCGGAGTCGCATGTTCGCTCCCCGCGAGGCGCGGGGGGGGAGCAAAAGGAGAAGAAGAAGAAGAAGAGGCGGCAGCGGCGGAGCTCGGAGCGGGGACAGAACCGCGGCGGGCCGGGACCGGGCCGGGGCCCGCCTGCTCGGCTCCGCTCCGCTCCGCTCGGGGCCCAACTCAACTGTGGGCAGGAGCCAGCCCCGCGCAGGGCACCCTGGGACACGCCCGACGCCGTTACGCACGGCGCGCCCCTGACGTCCCGCCGCGCGCACCGCGCCTGCGCGCAGGGAGGGAAGCTCATGGGGGAAAGGGGGTGGGTGGGGGGGAGAAAGGGAGGGAGGAGGAGCGCGGGCGCCCGCGGGGCTGAGGGGAGCGGGGCCGCGGCTGAGGGCGGCCGCCGGTCCCAGCGCCTCACGGGGAGTCCCCGCGGCTCGCAGCGGTAGCTCGAAGGCTGTGGGGGAGGTTCCGAACGTCAGAGAGGCGCGACGGAGTTCTGGGGGGGGAAATGGATGAAATATAGGGGAAACGCCCCGAATATGGGGGAGATTGAAACGCTGAGGGGAGGTCTCGTGAACGTGTGTCTGAGGGCAGGATGGAGATGGTTTCTTTTCAGTTATCCCCAGCGACAGGATGAGAGGCAGCGGGCATAAAGTGAAGCCCCAGAGGTTCTGGCTCAATCAGAGGGGACAATTCTGTGCTGTGAGGGTGACAGAGCACCGGGACAGGCTGCCCAGGGGGGCTGTGGGGTCTCCTCTGGAGATTCAACCCCCTTCTGGACGCCATCCTGTGCAATGTGCTCTAGGTGATCTCCTGAAGTCCCCTCCAACCTCAACCATTCTACAGTTCTGCAAAATGCCCAAAATGTGGAGGAAATCATAGGATCATATGCCTGAAGAGCCTGGAGAGCAATCCCCAGGCAGTGCTGGGTGGCAGGGAAAGCCCTCCCAGCTTGGTTCAGCGAGTGGTTTAGGGCCAGCTGGAAAATGAAAAGGAACCGCCTGAAGTTCTGTGCCAGTTGAAAATCAACTTTCCTCATCTCACCAGTGTGCTCTCCCCATCTCTTCGCATGATCACTGCTTAGATATTAAAGGATATACAGACATATGTGCAAAATCTGTTTGTTTTGAGGCCTTATTAGGGGTTATGAGGAAGGTAATGCAGTCTTTTTAGTTGTGAAATCTCAAATGTGTCCTTAAAGAAGTTATTTCCAATTCCAAACACACAAAAGACTAAGAAATGAAAGTTTTTGCTGACAGAACCTCACGTTTTCGTTACATTCATAAAAATGGGCAAGGCAACCCTTGTAATCTGCACAGGTATTAGCTGGGAAGAATTAACCCTACAAAAATTGAACAAATACTTCTTTCTGAAGACGTATTTACCTTCCCACTTTTGCTCTCTGTAGATTCCGAAGAAGGTGCAATTAAAAAGTCAGGTTTTCAGAAGCATGTAATACAAAATTGGATTTGGTACAAAAGCAGCTGTAACAAACAGCTTCCCTGAAAGCCATCCTCTATCACACAGAATAAGCAATCAGCCCAGCATTTAGATGTCCCAAAGCATATTAAGAGCAGCTTAAAACCAATTAGTTGTTTTTAAAGCACGTGCATAGGAGCTGAATGACAACTTTAAAACTTTTATTCTCTAGAAAAATTGAAATTGTGAGGCAGCAGCATGCTGTTAATCCATATTACCTAGTTAGAGCTATAAAACTGTCCATATTCCTTACCAGTACAGCTTGGTCATCTTCCATTTCCCATATTCACCACATGTCGCTTGGAAAGCAGGTCATCTCTGCACAGGATCAACCATTTTTCGGAGTAAGAATTAAAACCCAGTCTGAAAATGAGCCCTGGATGCTGCTCTGCTGACTGCAGGGGCCCTCTAGCGGCTTATGCACAATAGCAATTAAACCTCCCGCACCCCCACTCGTCTGCATTTCACTGAGGAAGACTCGGATTAATGAGTATTTGGGAGAAAATGTTTCCAAAAATTACATAAAACGCCAAGGCAAGGTAGCATGCTACTCTTTTTGCTCATTTTAAAAAAATAGAAAAAGGTTAAAATGAAAACCACTGAAATCACACACAAGACCTGGAAGAGGGTTCAATTTAACCTAGGATCTTAAATCTCTGCAGTTCAAACCGTGCTTGCAGGATCCTTTTATCCATACATTCTTCTACATTCATTACTGCAAGGCATCTTCCCTTAAACTACCCCTCCTCAGAAGAAAGCTCAAAGGCTTCAGGTCGTACAAAAGAGCCTCCCTGGAGTGAATTGCTTTAAGTGCACAACACTTGTGTCTGACTACCTGACTGCACCCAGATAAAATTCAAGGTATTTGTTGAAACCCAGGTGTTAAAACCATTTATACAAGGTCTACCTCCTCCTCAAGTCATACAGCTTAAAAAAAATGTGGCTGAGTAGATGCCAATAAGAATTTGCAGTTTGTTTTTTAAAAGATAACCAGCACCACACTCTATTCTGGTGAGGGACCATTAGGGATGAAGAAGGCTAATTTAACATAAAAAATACCACAAAAAGTTAGATGCATTAACAAGACTAGTTAAAATTTCTCAAAAACAAAACAAAACAAAAAAAAAAACACCAATAGCGAATTAATTTTTCCTGTACCAGAATGAACACAACATCAAATTTATTTTTACTCTTAAATAGAATATCTTTATTCAACCAAATCCAAACTGATTCCAAAACTGTAGGATTGGCTTATAGAATTAGTTTTGCTATTTATCTATTCAAAATCCCTTCCATATTGCTTAGGAAAAAAAAAAATCTTTGAAATTTTAATTTGAAAAGCGTTTTGTTAGGAAAAATGTGAGAAAGTGAGAATCCTTTTTTTTTTTTTTTTAAATAATCCTTTTCTGTTTCTCCAAAGAAAAATGGAATACTGAGGAAAAAAATGAAAAGTTTTTTCAAAGTTACAGGAATACTTCCCTCTACTTTACAAAAACGACAATCAAGAAGTGTGACTTCCAAGTGACCTAGACAATGGTGACATTAGCAGACACATCAAGAGCTGGGAGTGACCAACAATGCAGAGTTTTACGGTTGTGGTCTTCAGTTGTGCCTCAATTCTACCCTGCATACTAGGCACCGCACTCTAAGCCTAGCTAACCACTTTAAAGTTCTCTTTATTTCAATGAGTTTGAAATACTTTGAAGATTTTGGTTCAGGGGCCTAAAGGCTCACTCCCCGGAGCAAGCGAACCAGCATACGCCACATTATTACATGACTGGCTGAGGAGGATGAACGTGTCCTGTCCCTTGAATGTGTTAGGAGCTTGTACCGAAGAGCAGGCCACAGTCCCAGGGCTGCATTTTGAAAGCGTTATCATCTTTTACTTTATAGAAAAGTTACGTTTCCAGCCAAAAGTCTCTTCCAAGTTAACAGCCATATTTGTGGATGACTTTCAAGATCCAAATAACCTAGTGGATGCAACAGAAAAAGAAGTAGATGAGAACCAGGTACAGCCTAACAGTCATGCCAATGCCATTCCAGCTTGAAACACCAGCGCTCGTCTGGTGATCAGTATCGCTCTACATCAGAGCGTACAGCTTTGCAAATGAAAAGCAAGCAGGTATTCTGCTAGCCTTTCTATCACAACTAAAACCTGAAGTTTCCAGAGACTACTCTCAAGGCTGATTCCATTCTATTATGTGGTAGTTTCACCTCACCCCCAAATGAACAACATCACTACAATAACACTGAAATGCTGAATCAAATGATGTCATATCTAAGGCTGAAGGACTTGCACACTGCAGAGAGAAGGTTTTCATGCACTAACGATGTCTATATAAGCAAAAAACATATGAGATCAGCCAACACCTTTTTGAAGATCAAAGGAGATGAGGGAAATGAGATGTAATTATGGAACAAGAGAGTGGGAGAGAGCTGGAGACAGATCATAAAAAAAAAAAACACAAGAAAAAAACAGAAGTATCTGACTTCCAATAAACAAGTGGCAAGATGCTGCACATATCTACTTACACAATCATACAGAACATCATGAAGACATTCCACAAGGCAATGAAGATTCGAAAATACCTAAGACTCAGCAAGAACTCTCTGATATTATCACCTAAAAATCAAGAGGAAAACAAACTTCGATGTGAAAAATACCTCATACATTGGCAAGTCACATTTTCAACACTACTTGAAAAACAGAAGAAACATAAAAATACAAAAAGGTGAAAATAACCAAAATTAAAATTTTAGGTATGTTCCATGCTACGTTTGGTACATCCCTACTGTGAGTGGCTAGTAAAATAAACAATACGTGATAAAAAGGGGTCACTTTTAAAACGGGAAGGACAGCCTGCTGTCACAGTTTGCAGCCTTCTGTCTCCTTCAGCAGAGCTACAAAGGAGCAAGGTGTGTGCGTGTCATGCAGATGGAAATCAGGTTGCAGGCAGTGTTATCTCTGCACCACAGGCACCTACACTTCAAAAGGAAAATAAGAAGAAAACAGAAAAAAGGAGAAGTATGTTTTTATATTTCTTCTCAAGTCACCAGTTTGAGGTCAAAATCGACAACTGTCACTCCTTCACGTAGGTGTCACAAAGCCAAATTTTCAGTTGCAAATTTTAGCTAGCTGTAAATCACTTATTCCAGCCAGAAAAGAACTGACACTCAAAAGTATGGGTAAGGCTAAACTTGTACTTCTGGTGCCTCAAAACGTTCTTTGATCGAGAAATTGCTACAGAAAGCGCCCGTTCCGGCCCCGTGCCCGCGGCTCTGAGCAGAGGCGACCCGCGGGTGCCGGCGCAGCACCGGCAGCGGGTCCCGTCCGTTACCGGTTGTCGGCTCCCGGGACTCCTCGCCGAAGCCCTCCGTGTCTCTCTTCCTCCTGCGGGACAAGCGAGGCGGCCGTTACCGAGCGCTCATCGCACCCGGGGAAGGCCCGGAGCCGGGCCGGCAGAGCCACGACAGCCCCCAAAACGACAAAAAAATGGGGAACGACGCCTCCCCCCACCACCACCACGACCCCTCTACTCACAGCCTGAAGTTGAGCACAGCGCCGGCGTTCACCAGCAGCGTCCTGAGGAGAGACGGAGAGAGCGCGTCAGGCGCGGCCGGACCCCCCCTCACACCTCCCGTTACCCCGGCGCCACCCCGGGCCCGGCCCCCCGTTACCCGCAGAGCAGCAGATCCCCGATCATGGCGGCGGAAACGGTGGCGGAAACGGAAAGGGCAGGGGCACGGCGAGGGAGAGGCAGCGCCTGCGCCTTCCCCGTTCCCTCCCCGCTGTCCCCGTTCCCTCCCCGCCGCCCCTGAGGCACCGGGAGCGGAGGCTCCGCGCGCGCGCCCCCGCCGCCCGCTGAGGAGCGGGGTCCGCGCTGAGGACCCGGGTTCGAGACCGGCCTCCGCCGCCGCCTCCTCCTCTCGCCGCCGAGCTCCGTTAGAGGCGAAGCCTCGCCCCGGACCCGGCCCTCGAGGCGGGGCGGCCGGGAGGAGGCGGAGAACGGGCCCGGCGGTGGCGGTGGAGGTGGCGGAGAGCGGTGGTTGCTGCCATGGATCTAGCGGGAGCTCTGCAGCTCGGGGAGCTGGCGGCCGCCTTCGCCGCCCTGCCCATTTTTCCGCTCTTCGATGCGGCTTACTTCATCGTCTCCGTGCTCTACCTCAAGTACGAGCCAGGTCGGTGCGGGCGGGGAAAGCGGGGGGGAGCCGGGGGCTGCCCGGTCACGGCCCCACTGTCAGCGGTGGGGGGGGTGAGCGGCGGCCCCCGGCTGCGGGCTGAGGCAGAGCCTCGGGTCCCGGCACCGCTGTGGGGGCAGAGGGAAGGGGGCTCCCTCAAAGCCATCTCGTGGTGTAGTTAAGGTGGGGACCGACCACGTTAAGGGTCTAAACCCAGTCAGTGTTGGGTTCTGACCATGTTAATTAAGGATCTAAACCCAGTCCCTGTTGGGTTCCGACCACATTAAGGGTCTAATCCCAGTCCCTGTTGGGTTCCGACCACGTTAGGGGTCTAAACCCAGTCCCTGAGCTGCTGTCCCCGGACTTAGCATTGCATTTCTGTCCGGTTACTTCTCTATTTTTGTGTCTGTGCTCCCCTCCTGTTTATACGCAAAAAGGCTGTAAGTTAAAGCTTGTTTTTTTCCACCTTCTAGTCCAAGCCGTAAGCTGTTCTCAGCACCCTAAATGACCTTGCTGTGTTTGTTCCCTTGGGCCTATCTTGTAAAGATCGATAGATTTGCATCTCAGCTTTCGCTTTCTCCGCCGTTGCGGTCTGACTGCGCCTTGTTTTTTTTCCAAATGCTGCCTTCTCTGCTGTGTTCTAGATACTGCATGCACCCCTCCTGCTCTGTTGTGAACAGTTTAAGTGTAATCACCTGATGACTGAGGAAAAAAAAGCTGTTTTGGTATAGTTTTTTAAGTCCTCCCGTTGTCGGATTTGCACGCTGTACAAGCGACATGCTGTTCTATTTAAACTCCATGTAAACAGAAGTGCTGGCTTTTCGAGGCCTGATCACTTACAGCTGTCTTCCAGCATTAAGTCCTGAACGGGACAGTTAACAGGCAACTCTCATGAAAATACCTCTAAGAGCCTGGTAATCCACTTGGACTGCATATGGCTGAGGTGTATTTTTCACTAGATTCCTACCCTGCCTCATCCCACACAGCTCCTGTACTGAAGAGCGGGTTTAGGACACTAATGTCCTGTTTCCTCTGTGGGAACAGCATGGCTTAATGGAGCCAAAGAGAAATAAGTGTCATTAATTTGAAGCCTCAAGCTAAACTTTGGGTTCCTACAGAACCAGCTCCATATCATGGCTGTTGCAGCTGTCTCGCTTCCACTGTCTCTCCAGCTGGTTCAGATGTCTTTGGGGATGGAAGAGTCTGAGTAGTCATAGTTCTAGCATACGCTGATTCACTTACTGCTGTGTAAGGTGGGCCACTGTTAGTTAGGTATCTGAAACACTACATAAAAGACTCAGGAATCAGTTTAAGGCGATGAAAGAATCTTACAGAATTCATGTTCTTGAGAAACTTCCTTGAAGAATCACAGCAGTGGATGAAAATGGCTAGGGGAATCAAAAAAAAAGGCAAACAAAAAAATTCCTACCCCACGACAGGAGGTTGTGGGAGGAGACCATAATGTATTACCAAAGAGTAACACTGTTTTAATATCTAGTTGTCTTTTCTGAACTTAGAGGGCATTTGTGAAGTAGCACAGGAGCAGTGAAGAATCCTCAAATCCCCTTCTTTCAAATAAAGATTAAGAATGACTGTTCTATTTTTACAGGTTATCTTATGAATGAAAGAGCTGAAACAGATTGTTCATGAATTCTAGAGGGCACCTAGGTTGAAGCAATGGAGAGAATGGTACTAGTATGCATTTTATTTTTAGACTGTAAAAATACATTGATTTCAAGGGGAAAAAATGTTCTTTCTGATTGCAGTAAGTAGGAGCAAATGTAGGAGATAAACTCTTAGCCAATTCATAAACTTCTAATGAGTCCGTTGATATGAAACCTTATGGGGGGCCTGCAAGCTGTGATCACGTGTATCATATCTTGACTCTATCCGGTACAGATCTGCTCAGGCTTCA
Organism: Aythya fuligula; assembly: GCF_009819795.1. Taxonomy (NCBI): domain Eukaryota; kingdom Metazoa; phylum Chordata; class Aves; order Anseriformes; family Anatidae; genus Aythya; species Aythya fuligula. The sequence continues at coordinate 2,255,648 of NC_045584.1, read as the reverse complement.
CAGAATACGCTTTTTTTTTTTTTTCATTTTGTTTTACAAGCACTTTTCTTTGACTTTTTGTTGTTGTTGGAGAACGTGCAAGGCAAGTGTCTTAGAAGGTCTTTAAGTTTCTGCCTGTTTGTTGAATTCATCTTCTCATTTAGAATTTGCTTCACAGGAGCCGTGGAGATGTCTCGTAAGAGCCCTTTTGCCTCCTGGCTTTGTGCTATGCTCCACTGCTTTGGAAGTTACATACTTGCTGATCTGTTACTTGGAGAAGCACCTATTCATTACTTCAGTAATAACTCCAGTGTCATCCTGGCCACAGCAATCTGGTGAGTCCACTGTGCTTCATCTCCCTTACCAAGCATAAGACACTGCTGGCTGTGCACAAAAACCTTGTATGAGAAGGGAGGTATTCTGTTTGTGTGACACGTGTATTATCGTGTTTGGATGAACTAGGGAAAGTGAAGGTGGTATGAAGTAGTCTGTGAGTCTTTTGTATTTCTAGATCTAGTTTCCAGTTTCTCTGACCAGCTGTCTAATGATAATACGGGTGGGGGCCAATCACGCTGCTGGACACTTCTATTCATAGCTGCCACAGCTGGACCGTGGCCAAACCACAAAAGCAGCAGGCACTGCTCTGATACCACATATAGCAGGAGAGCGGCACACAGTGAAGATTTGGGGGCGTCATCTTCTCTGTATTAGTGAAGTGTGCACAAATTAACCACAGTTATTCCAAGTTTAATTTCCTCAGTGTGTAGGGGTTGTGTGTGCTTTTGCATGACAGAACCAGCATTTCTTTCTTTCTGACATAATTCAGGTTAACGCCGCAGTATTCGTTATCCTCTCCATACATCGCAGGTCAAGATGAACAAATGGGTCCTTAAACTCCTTGCCTTTTTGTTCCAGGTACTTGATATTCTTCTGTCCCATGAACCTCTTCTACAAGTGTGTTAGCTTTCTGCCTGTGAAGCTCATCTTTGTGGCGATGAAGGAAGTGGTCAGAGTTCGCAAAATTGCAGCCGGGGTCCACCATGCTCATCACCAATACCACCACGGATGGTTCATTATGATGGCTACTGGATGGGTCAAAGGTGACGCCTGGGATACTCTAAAGCAGCAGGGGTGCTGCTTTAGCCTTGTGGGGAGGGATGGGGAGAGTCTGAGAGTGAAGCTTAAGGTCACCACATCACTCAGTGCTGACCAGCAGGCTGGTTAGTCAGCTGGCTCCAGTTAATCACATTCCATGGAACACACATTTATTCATACTTGCAGAATGGTTGTCAACTGAGTCATCATCTAACTTTAATGGAGGCATGAAGAATTAGGAGTCACTAATGGGTGCAGAGCTGAGGAATTCTTTATTCTCTCTCCTGTGTTCTACTGTCTCTGGCCTTGTCTGTATCTTTGCAGGGGGATTCTTTCAGTGTTGAAACGGTCTAGTCGGTTTTCCTTTAGTTTTGTATTTGTAGTAACTGCTTGTGCATCAGTAAACAGAACAGAGGCAAATGCCCTTTTCCCATCAGGAAACAATTCATGGAATCCAGAAAGCATTTAATAGAATTGTGATTTTCAGGTTGGAAAGGATCTCTAAGATCATCTACTCCAACCTCTAAGCTAGTAACGCTTCTCCTGCTCCATTGTTTTAGGGTACCTTCTTTTAAGTTAGGGAAGAAAGTCATGAAACTTTTGTTCCCCTGGGACATCTAGAGGAGTCAGCAGAGCTCTCTTCTGATGTGTGGAAGTTCTAGCTGTTTGCTTTTACTGTTTCACAGGTTCTGGTGTTGCCTTGATGTCTAACTTCGAGCAACTGCTGCGTGGGGTCTGGAAGCCAGAAACAAATGAAATTCTTCATATGTCCTTGTAAGTAGCTATCCTGTACGTTTTCTGTCAGACTGAAAATGGAATTTAAAGAGCCCTTCAGGACCAGATGCAAAGTACACAAACCTTCTAGACAAGTTCTTTATTTCTCTTCTAGCCCTACAAAAGCTAGTCTGTATGGCACAGTCCTTTTCACTCTGCAACAAACTCACTGGCTCCCTGTTTCTGAAGCTAACCTCATCTTCTTTTTCACCATGTTCATGATAGTTTGCAAGGTAAGTTGACAGTAGATTCGCTACTAACAATTCTACAGAACCAGAGAAAGGGTACAGAATTAAGCTGGGGGTGTTCACCAGTTTAAACTGAAACATTGACTTGGGAATGCTGCTTTATGTCTTATTTGGTGGGTTCTGCTCCTAACTTTCTAGAATTTCCTTGTAGGTGCCTATCTTTTGCTTGCCCATGCAGAATGTTTGCTTGATTAACTTCATAATGAAGTGAAGAACTGAAAGTTATTTTCAGGAAAGTTAGTGATGAAATGAGGTACTCCCCAGTGCAGTTAGAAAGCACTCACCAGTTTCTGTTAGTGAGATACTAGGACTAGTTCTTTGCATCTAGCTTTGGCAACCTTACTAAGCCACTATTGAAGGCATTGGCTGTACGTACCAGGAAAGATCTGCTCAGGAAACTATAAGCTAAATTCTCCATCATATAGGTAGTGTGCTATAAGATCCTTGTGATAAAGCCTCGAGTTATGTATCAATAGGGCCTCTTATAAGATCTGGGATAAGTTGATTGCTCCTTACTAGTTAGCCTTTTGTAGCTGCTGTATGAGGTTTTTAACTCCAGGTATCCATTGTTGTGTGGCAGGTTTTCATGACGGCGACTCACTCTCATGCCTCACCTTTTGCTCCAGTGGAAGGCTTCATCTGCCCAGTTTTCTTTGGCTCAGTTTCTAGCGGACACACCAGTCATGATCAGCACGGGGCCTCCCATGAGGTTTCCCATCCACCGCCTCCTCCTGTGAAGTCAAAAGAGGAGCTAAATGAAGGCACAAGGAAACGGAAAGCAAAAAAAGCTGAATAAAAAAACACAACAACAACCAAACAGGAAATAGGCCAAGAAAATTCTTCCAGAGCTGTGTCTCAAAGCCACCTGTGGCCTCCTTTATCCTCCAGTTGTCTTAGACTTCAGAGGAGAGGTGGAAGCCAGGACACTGCCAGGCAGGTCCCTGAATTTCATTTGAGCTCTCTGTGTTGCTGCTTGCTTCTTTGTCTGTCTCTATTCTGATCATATTTTCAGGGATTTGTAGATTTGTGCCAGGATGATAAGTGGGTGTCAGTTCCTAAATTGTCATGCGATTGATGCAGCATTTTCAATTGATGTGAAATCTTTCACTGTGTGTATTTATGAATGGAGGTAATGGTTTGTGTTCCTGCAACTCTTCCGTTCCTGTGAGTTTTCATTGACCTCTTTGATGTCTACCAAAACAACAAACTGTTTAGACACAATCAATGTGGAAATTGGATTTCATGCTCAAGGAAATTAAATGGTCTCTCATGAGCCTGATCTAATTTTTCCTAGCTCCCACATCTGCCATATCTCCAATTAATGTGACATTTTATATGCAATAAGGGCATCAAGTCTGGTGTCCTGGCCAAATTCTATGCTGTGAAACTACATTTTTTTTCTCATCCAAGCTCTCTTCGATTCTCAATGGATGTAACATTTTCACTGTCTTAACTAAGTCTTTGCAAGACCTTTGAAGCTGTAAAATGCTCTTAAGTGCTATGTATTGGTACTGTTACTATCCTCAACTGTTGTGTAGTGCTGCACTGTTAATAATTGTGTGTCCCACCTCCAACCTGACTGTATTTACCTGGGGAAGAAGCATGGTTCTGGTTTGTTTTGTAATGCTGTGGGATATAAGAAGGGTGTGTGAGTGTAAATAGGTATTTATTACTATTTATTTATAATTGTCGGGGTACCTAATGAATGGACCTGAAATTGTCTTTTTTAAAGCTTTGCATCTTTATACAGGAGAATTGGATACTTCTAAGTATGGTCCTAAGCTGTGCTTGAAGCAGTGATTTTGGTGTGCTAGGGGACAGCCTGAACACTTACTGTATGCAGGAAGGAGCACTTCTTATAGTCTTAAAGTAAGATATAAGGGCTGAAGAAGTGGATTTCACACCAGCTGATTAAAACTACACCAGCTGAAGAAATTGATTATTCTTTATAGGTCCCTTTTGGCCTGGTCGTCTGTGAAAGCAGCTCATGCCCAATGAGTGAGGAAGAATATGAAATGCCTTGCATGGCTCAGGGAGGAGTCTGTCAGTTTGTTCATGTTCTGCTTAGTGAATACTGGCTTTTAGGCTAGTTTTAAGCTGTTCTTGTAACTGATTTTGTTTTCAGAAGTGTCATCTTAAGCATTGTGCCCTAAAGACTGTAACTCATTCTGAGTTTTTTGTTTGTTTGTTTGTTTTGTTTTGTTTTGTTTTTTATCACCAATGGCTGGGATCACTGCAATGGAAAAGGCATGCTTGGGGGTTTAGAATCGGGCTTTTAGTTAAGCAGTGTGTCACCATGCCCAGCAGTAAGGATTGCTGCTGTCATTTTGCAACTGAGAATATAAATTGGAGGATTTAAGAAAAGTTGTTTTTTTTTTGTCCCTATTTCCCAGATTGAAACTGATGGTTAATTTAAAAAAAAAAAAAAAAGATAATTAACAAAAAAAGATTCTTGTATAAAACCAGATGAAAGCCAGTAAAAGAGGTCAAATTATTTGTGGGCTTGGGTTCAGAAAGTGCCTTAACTTGTGGGTTTCCCTCCAGTAGAAAACATCTTCTACCTGACAACCGTTCAATTTTGCAATTACTGATCTACTGAAACCTGATGTATCACTAGCATGCAAAAGACTATAAATAATGTTTTATGAGGTGTTTGAATCAAGGGGGATTTTGCTTTATAAAAGCCCTTAACAAAATAAAAATTATCAAGTGACTCTGTCCAATGGCACATGAGGAACTAATGTGTGTTTCTTTTACTGTCGCCAGTCTTGGAAGCCACACATTCCTTGATCGCGTTAAAGTCTCCTTGGCCCAATGACAGTGATTCTAACTTGACTCATGTATGTCCTACAAGTATGTCTGAGTATATTATAAAGGGAAACAATATGGTGAAAGATCCACTGCCTTTGTTGTGTTTGTAGTGTTATGTCCAAGCAGATTTTCTGAGATTTCAGGCAGGGATATAAAGAAACTAACTTCCAACTTAGTCCCCCTGGTGCTTATACCAATTGATTCCATCTTTTCTTTTGTGACTAAAAGATGAAGGGGGACATTCACTTGGGACAGGTATGTATACACGTGTGCACAACCACACAAACACAATTCTAGTGTATCTATATGAGTTTCAGTATTTCTGTTTGAAACAAATGAAAAAATCAAAATGCTTTGAATGGATGTGTTCATTTAGCGTGGTACTGTTAACAGCTGCTGCTTTCTAAGAGCCAGAGCCCTTGCTCTTCGAAATATTTTGGATTGAGTGAAATCAGCTGCTAACCAAGAACAGGTAGGAGAAGTATTCTGAGATAGGTTAAAATTAAAGCTCTGTACACCTTTAAAATTCCTCATCTGGAATGTGATTATCAAGAAGACAACTTTGAGGTCACAACTTTCACTTAGGGAAGTCTTTCATAGCGAGATACGGAACCTTTCTTGAATTTCCATGGCTCAGCGCTGGTGACCTTTGGTACAATTCCAGACAAGCCTCCTTCATCCTAGCTAGCAAAGACATTTATTTCAAAAGTAGTGTATTTTAACCACTGCTGTAGGGGCACAGGGTTCTGCGGGGCTTCTACACTTCAGGGAATACACTTCTGAGCTAAATCTCTTATTTAGCTGTACATATGCTTCCTCCTTAAGGCTCTGGCATGTAGTTTGGAGGGAAGAGGAGAACTCACTACTTGGCTGACTAAATGAGGACCAGCAAAAGGCTATTTATTTTTTGGATTGGTTCCACTTTTTTTTTTTTATTTCTCCCCAGATCTAACTCTTTTAAAAGTTTATTAATACTTCTTATCAGAGCAGTTGAGAACTTAAGTTGCATTGGAATGTGGGATTTAAAGTCTCTGCCTGACCCAACCAATAGAAAAAAGGGTCAGTGCAAACTGTATGCATATTTAAAACAAACAAAACCTCCAGGAAAAAAAGCATTAAAAGTTTTCATGTGGTTTAACCATTCCTCTCTCCCATGACTTCCATTTCTCAGGAACAGATTTCGCTCAGGACCCAGACAGAACAATAAACAAGAGCAGGCAGATAAGTGTATGTGCTGCAAGTGCTTTGAAAAATCCTGCCACGTCTAAGGGGTCCCATGCTGTGCCGGCTGTGCAGAATGTTCCCAGCTCCAAACTGCTGCAGCACAGGGTATGAGAGACGCATGCCAGGGCTTAGACTTCCACGGGACAGACGTCATTGCTTCCAAAGAAGTTCTGATCTGATAACTCCTGATGCTAACTCTATAGTGAGATGTAGCTAAATTTAGCAATAGGCTTAATCCTCAAAGAGGCCCTGGTTGCCTGATGGAAAAAGCAAAGTGTTTCAATTGCTGCTGTCAGCATTTCTTGTTGACTGACAGGTTTCCCTCTTACATAGAGAGCCAGAACCAGTGTCTACAGCTTTCATTGTTGCAGATTAGCATTACGGATAGGGAAAGCTCTACCATTCCTCTATGCTTGTAGAAAAACAACAAAATATAGGATAAATTTGCAGAAAACATAAATTATTCCTCACAGTATGCGAACTGAAGTAAAAAAAATGGGAGACCAAAAGAAGAGAATTTCTATAATAACAAGCTTGCGTGAGAAAGGGCAAAGCCAACAGAGCCTCAGGCTCGAGCAACCTGTGGTTTTGGTCTTCTCTTTTCCTTTTATTACTATCAACAGTATGTACACTCGTTCATAATTTGTTCAAAGAGTAACCAAATTATATAATACAGCTAGGAGAAGAGGCCCAGACAATAAAGGTGGATGTTACCTTGGCCATCTCCTGAGCCATAGACAAGCTGTGCCTTTTAACACTTTTAACACAGGGTTTTACTAACATGCAAGTGATGAGCTGCGAAGTGCCTGCTGCTTCTTCCTGCAGCCTAGTTCATGGCTGTATGGTGCTTTAAATTTGTAAAACGCTAGATCAGTGCTGTGAACATCAGACCAAATAACACACAGAAGCCTTAAAAAATACAGCGTTATGCACTTCACAGTAGCAAATCTTTATTTGGGCCCTTAGGTATAGCTGACTGCTTTAAAGGACCTAACTTTAGCTATCGTAAGACAAAAGAAAAAGGATTGTGTGGAAGGTCAGGCTGGTATAACACGGCATTTCCTATGACCTTAGATACGTAGCTTTTTGCTGCAGCAAGGATTTTTCTCTTATCAAGATATTTTAATTCTTTACCAAAATAACAAGAAATCAGAATATAAATAGATAAAAGATTTTCTAGAAAGCTCACAAAGATGGTTTGGATTTAGCATGACCTCCCATCTCTACTAGGAGGACAGGACACTGACAAGGCAAACTACTAGCAACGGGGGAACTATGCTGTGGATAGCAAAGCTGAGACCATTGCTCTGCACACAGAGGGTTGATATTTGCCTCTAGGATGCTCTTACTACTGGCTGCAAGGAGACCTGGTTCATCGTATGTCCATCCACTGTAAGGAAAGGCCAATTAAAGGGGCTTGGGTTTCATCAGATACCAATAGCATGGTCCTCGCTGGATAAACACCCACAAAATTACCTCCCAGCTAAGAATTTAATCCTGTCCTCATGTGGTCTGTAAAGGCAGCAGTCTCTGAGCGAGCTGTGGGGGATGACGGCTCACAGAACAGACAGACGGTGAGAAAACAAGTTCCCTGCCATGGCAGAGCCCACGCTGCCACTGACTCACAGTTGCTCCTCACTTCACCTCTGTGATGACATTTGTGACAAAGAAGGGAAGTGTATCGCTGTGACAGTGCGAAGAGCAACATTCATCAACATCTTTGAGTCTGGCCTCTCTTTTACACTTGCACTTGCATTTGCATTTTTCACACATTTTCCCTGAAAAAGTACCATTTATGCTATCTTCTATCCCAATGCTTATCTGTTTCCTTTATGCTCCAGAAGAGAATTTAGGGAAGAATTTCTTTAGAGAGCTTGCAAATGTAATCTTTTAGGAAGAATCAGTATGAGATAGTGATTTCATCTTACCTTTAGGGTACAAGTAAGCTGTAGATGTGGAATGCAGGAAAACAGGTCTGATATGTTTAGAGGCTTAAACATTTTTATAGCCTGAGGAAATCCAGAATGGCCCTGGAAAAGATTTGGTTGGTTGACTTTGTTTGGTTTTGATTTGCTAATTACAGAAACACCCTGCTCACCAGAAAGTAATGTGCTGCATTCCTGCAGAAAGCAAGCTGCTTCTTTTCCAATTATCTCAGTCCCCAACCCTTCTCCATAGTGCTGGCAGATCTTGACTTTGCAAAAAAAAAAAAGATCTGCTAGCTGGGGACTTTAGGTCCAACTGTAACCAACTGCTTGAATCAGTGGATTTGTTGGTGACAAGAATTGGTGTCATCAATAATAGTGACAAGTATCTGCAGCGTGAGATGCATACAGCACATCCCAGAGTGTTGCTGAGATGCATCCCAAGGCTCAAGCATTCTGTTTTGAACAAAAGGGGTTATTACATCTCTTCTCATCGATATCTTCCATGTTTTGGTTTGCCTGGATGCCTCTAATTGTCCTCACCCTCCAGACTGTGTCTGCTGTCCTGCGATTCCTCCTCTCCAGCATGGTATACTTTCAGCAGCCTCAATGGAGCTGACACTTTCCTCTGTTACACTGCCATTTTTGATCACAGTGGCATGAAGAACAATCAAAAAATGCACGATGTTAGAGCCCTAATGTTGTCTTAGATTAGATTCAACTAATGTAGGCTAAGCCCCAATGTAGGCCCTTTGTAATTTCAGTTTCTTGGGGTAAGAGGCTTCATCTCCCTCCCCGTTTGATTTATGATAGATTAGGATGTCAGTTAATCTCTTCTTACTTGATTAATCTTCATAGTCATCTAGCCAAGTATTGTGTGCAAAAGGAGCCCATTGCATAAATACAGATTACTAATTTTTCTTTAATTATTCCTCTGTATGCCAGAGGGATACAGAGAGGATACAGATGGGGATAGACACCAGCCTCCTAAATCTTATTTTGTGAGAGAAAAAAGAGGAAGACAGCAGCTGCTCTGGCTGATACTGGTTTTCTCTGACATGCTCAGTTCATTTTCATGGAAAAGGCAAAAAGCCACAGAAACAATAGATTATGGTCTCCTGTGAGAAAATGGGAAAGCAGAAAGCAGCTCTGAGCAAGTGAATCTGCTTGACTGGTCTGTTCCCACAGAGAGAAAGCAGAGTTTCTTATGGGAAAAGCTATATTAAACAAATAAAGAAATAAACATATATAGAACCAAACTGAAACAGCAATGCACTATCAGTATCAGAAACAGACAATCAGGAAAGAAAGGCATTGAAAAGCACTCTGTGAAAATGAGGCAGAGATACCTATTCTGTCAGGGCCATGCTGAGATGTTTCTACCAGTTGCCTTCTTCCTTCCCTGTGCATTCCAAGGACACTGGGACAAAGACTTTGCATTTCTGAGACCCCACAACCTGCTCTCCACCAGCAGCTGCATTTTCCTGTCGCCAACGGCACCTGGGTGAGCACTGCAGCATACACACACCCCTGGGGGGCAAGCTGGTAGGGGGGGACTGGCAGGTGGGGCAGGGATGGTGTCCACAACGCATTCTGCACGTAACCCACACCTTGGAGCAACAGCCAAACAGCTTCTGTTGCTGGATTTCTACCGTGAGCTGTAGTATTCCTTGGGAAGTCTTTTTTTTCTTCTCTCTCTTCTCTTTTCTCTACCCTCCTTGCTGTTTTTCATAAATTATTAAATGTCGCTTTTTATCTTTTCTCACGTGCTGGTCTTCTGGGGATGGTACCCTACTCCAAACGTAGTCATGTGGTGGCAAATATTTATTGTGCACAATTTAAACTGAGGCCTGGTAGTAAACTCCCTCTCACACAATTTGACAGAAGTGACAGGGAGTAGGCAAGCTCATGAGTATTAAGAAACCTCCTCCAAATAGCTGAGAGTGCCCAAACCATAACTGAGACTAGTAGTGGTGTGTTTACCTGATGCTAAAATACAGAGTCAAGTATTTCTAGAATAGTCCAGGGCAGCAAACAAAGGAACCTCAGGTATACAGCACCTGGTAGGGAGCACATTTGGTGCCTTAGCGAGAGGCCCTGGGGATTCTGCCCAAGTGACAGACGCTGGTTGCTATAGGGATGCTGTCCTCTCCGAATGCCATGCAGCTTCCCCGCATCTCAGTGCAGATTTTCAACCATTACTGGTTTGTAGCTGACATTTTTCCAGGCTTTCCTGAAAGAAAGAACAAGCCAGCTTTCTGGAGAGAGGCACTACTGCTGGTGTTCACTGCTGTTAGTCATCTTTTTAAAGAGCAGTTTCTGCTGAGGAGGTCCAGAGAGCAGCATGAGCTTCAGCCCAGATATACACCGGGATCTCCTCCGTGGGAAGATGTTTCCTCTTCCTGTCCAGCCTTCCAGCCTGGTCCGAGTCTTCATCAGCTCAGATTTTTCAGGTAAATAAGCTGAAAAGTCCTGAAGCTGCTGAACGCATCAGGCACTCTCTTTGTGTGAGTCTGCAAAGTGTTACACCGTGGTGACCCTGCTGTGCTTAGAAGTGAAGCCGTAAGCTTGTAGCTTCATTTGAAAGTGAAGATGCTGCACTTTATCTACGGCTTTATTCTGTCACACCCAATTTGCACTTAGAACATGTCAGAGATGGCAGAATTCTGCACTAGTTCAGAACTATCAGCATTTGCACCGAAGGCAAATTCAACCTAGAGCAATGCAGCATTTGCAGGCTTTCCTGCAAGCTTGGCTAACACACATGTGATTCCCAGCCACCACTGTAACAGCAAGAAATATTTATGAAGAACTTCCCTTCCTGGACAATATCCAAATATTTCCCACTTCCTCTGCCTGCTGGGACACAGTTACCAGACTGAGCTCCTAAAGTGGTAACTGGCAGTGGGTAGCAATGATTCAGATTCTCAGGAATTACAAAATTCAGTTTCCCCCCTCTTCTGAAAACCATTCACTCTGTCTTCGTTTTTTTTGAATAAGAAAACATGGATTTAGAAAAGCTTCCAATTCCACAAAAAGTGTCTTCCAAAGAATGAAAATACTGCAGCATCTTCTCCAGTAGAGGGTAACATGATGAATATGCTGCTTGGACAGCGGGGTGTTTCCAGCCTGAGCAGACAGTCAGAATTTACACAAGTGGTTACAGCTGTAGTTTCTGGAGGGAATGTGTGAAAACCGCAGGCAATCTGAAATTAGTGGATTTTCAGGAATTTTGGGGATGAAGATGTGACATGTGATTGGAGTCTCATCAAAAGACAGGGACATAAATTAAACTCACTCTCTCCCTGTAAAGTTTGGAATTGAGGGGGTCTGGAGTGCAAAGCAACACAAGGATTTCCCATAATTAATACAGGCTTGGTGAGAGCTAATTAATTAATCTATGGGTATTATGCTGACAGAGCTTGATTCCTGTTGGACAGCAGTGCAGACAACATAATTCCTAACCCAAGGGAGCCTCTTCTTCATCTGACACTGGCACAGACTTCATTAGTGATCACTTTTCACTTAGAACAGTCCCAAGGAAAGCTGCAGACACAGCCATTCCCCATCCTAATTTTAGCATTCCCTCTCGTACTGCTTTATCGCATGATCACGTAGTGCCGAGAATGTTTACATAGCTTCAGGGAGAGAATATTCCAGTTCTGAGGAAACTGTAATCTTGCATGATAACACATATGTAAGGAGAAAAATGTGCTTTATGTTCCCTTTGTCTTTTCATTTTGCAGGCGTGAAAATTAACCTTGAATGTAAGACTTGTGTAACAGTGAAAAGAGGAAGGCGCATGCACGTGAGCCTGGAAGTGAGCACTCGTGCTTGTGTTTGTGTGCATGTATGTGCTTACCTGTCCTTCTATTTGCTTTCTCTTCTTAATTTATATTTTTTTCTAGTTTGTTGTTTGATTTAATTCACTGAATGCCTCACTTAAAGGTGTCACACAGATTTTTCTAGAAAGAGATAATCTCTTGCAAAAAGCACAGCAGGGGAAGTGGCCATAAACATTTCACAGACCTGGCTCTATGAAAAGACTCCTTGTGGATAGAATTGCCTTTTATTGTGGCTATTTGTCACTGCTGAGATGACCCAACAGTGGGGCTGAGAGGTCTTAAAATAGGATGGAGAAATAAGTTGCAAGGAATACGTTCTTTCTGAATCAGTGCTGCTGTATTGTGTTTTGCACTATGCAATCCAAAATTTTCCAGTTCCAGAGTTTTCATATTAGCAAACAGAAACACCGTGACAAGTCAGTAGGACTGAATATAACCTTGAAAATACACTTGTAATGGTATACGAGTAGCAAGCACATATTAGTATTCACATAGTAACATGGGCACGAGCCCGCAGACACATGGAAACTGCAGTCTTACGAGACTTAACCAGAATGTCATCTATATGAAACTCTACCCAGATGAGATGATAGCAACACAAGCTGCATTTTTGCTGTAAGGTCTAACATGACAAGTAAGTAAAGTAAAAACCAAACTCCTAACTTCTGCTGTGTTGCACAAATCCTTGCATGCAGACATGGCTACAGAAAGAGAGACCCTACTGGAGAAAGCATATCCAGGAGCGCAGGCTTTCTGTCAGAAGCATGGCTTCATGTTTGAGGTAAATCACTTTTCTCCTATCTGTCCTGTGCAAAGGCCATCGAAAATATGTGGGATGGAGAGAAAAGATGAAATATTAATAGATTTTCCATTCCCTTAGAAACTTCCTAGGAGTCAAATACTGCTGTATCAGTTTCTTAAATCTTTTGTTTTAAGAATGTTTGGATGCTTGAGCTGTATGGGTTTCAGTGAAGTTAGGTGGCTAACCATCTTCAATCACCTGGACCTGAGGGCTGATATCATCCTTTTGTTTCTAGATTCCTTTTGAAAAAAAAAATAAATGGAATGTATAAATTCCACTGGATATACTTCAGGGATAGCTGAATTAGTCCTAATTATACTAATTCTAGTACAAAAGGAGCTATGGAAATGTTGGGGATCGTTATCTTCCATGACAGAACATAGGCTTCAAATACTGCAACAAATAACCCACAGTCCTGAGGTTCCTTGTCCTGCAAAACTAAGTTTTTTAACTGGTCATCCATCATCCAGATCCCTAAGTCTTTCACAGGAGAAATCCCCACTGAGAGATATCGAATGTCTCAGCATCTCTTGTAGAGTTCCATATTTTTTTGTTTTGTTTTGTTTTGTTTTGTTTTGTTTTGTGTGTGTGTGTGTGTGTAGGTAATAGACTTGAGATGGGGTATTTCTGAGCTTGTAGACAGTGACTACAGAAATACAGAACTCTCTCTGGAGGAAATTGAAGCCTGTCAGAAACTATCAGCTCGCCCCACCTTCATTGTAAGTACCAGCACTACAGCGCATGCTCCATCCCTATGGCTAAAGTGAGCCTTACAGGGCAGGCTGCTTGCATCGAGAACTTGCAAAGTGGGCAGGTAAGATGGTTTTCCCCAAAATTAGGCTTGCCTGAGGAGTTCCACAAATCAGATAGCTGATGGGGCTGAGATGTCATTAACCAAGGTAAATCCCAAAAGATAAGAGAAGCCTAGACAGGCACACACATGTGGTCCAGCCCTGAAAACATGGTTTCTTCAGAGCTGAAGATAACAGATTGTGTGTGGCAGATGTAAGATAGAGATACACATAAGGCAAGAAGGATAATACCAGTTCTTGCTCTGAGCTTGCTTCCTGCCCAATAGCTCAATATTGAGGGGGTTTTCTCAGTAACTAAGGAATGAACACAAATTCCCCAGGCAAAGAACCAGAAATGAAAATGCCATAGCAACCAGCAAGGACAGAGGCGGGGTGTCACACTGCAAGCTGCTATCTGCTCCATGCTTCTGCCCCACCAAAAGGAGAGAAACTAACATCCCTCTGATCGCTCCTCCTACCCACCAAAAGCTCCACACAGCAGCAGCCCACTGCACTATCCCTGGAGCACCTTGGTGACAGCCCCAAGCCCACACTCGGAACTTGAAGCCCTGCAGAGCAGGACAGGAGGCTGAGACACCCGCAGGAGTGCTTGATCGCTTCCTCAGGTTGTTTTGGTTTTAGAAAGGGAGGAGAAAGGCTTTAGAAAGGTTTGTCGAACAGAGAGAATAAATGCAGAGAATGTGCAGTCCCAGGGAGCATAATCAAAGCCACGAGTAAATAAATAAGCAATTAAGTATTTGTGCAAGTTGTGCCTGTTTTCCCCTGAGCCACTCCACCAGAGGCTGGCAAGAGAGTCTCCGAGGCAGAGCCAGGAGCACCTCACCACAGCGCCACAGCACCCTGAGCTCACCATCTCTGAGCTCCTGCAGCTCACCCCTCTGCTGGCAGCACTGTGCTGAGCACGCACATCGCACCAGCAGGCACTCAGGCAGCATCCCCCTAGGATATCCCAAGTTGGAAGGGACCCACAAGGATTATGGAGTCCAACTCCTCCTCAGACCAGTTCTCAGTGTGTTCCTACACACTCAGGGGAGCCACAAGGTTCAGCTACGCCCTCTCTCCTCCATACAAGCCAGAAGGGTACTGCTCAGGGATTACACGGTGGGTCTGAGCTCTGAGCTCTTCCCGGCTGTTTGCAGACTGCATGGATACTGGATGCTGACCCTTTTCAGGTTCTCCCTCTTCCCCAGCCCAGCCTTCAGTTTTAATCAGAAGTCCCCAGGCTCAGCCCTGTTCCCTTAGTTCTCCTTCACCCCAAAACCAATCTTACAGCCCTGCTGGCCGGAGTCCCCATACCAGCTCTGCTCTGTGCAACCACCACCTCACCCCCTTGCTTTCTCTCACACATCATAAAGGCCTGAGGAGCAGCTGCCCCAAAACCCCTTCTCCCCAGCCATGGGGCAGGCTGTGGAAGCCCCCAGGGTGCTGTGGTTTCCTGAGCAGCCCTCCCTGGCTACCCCAGGTGCTCAGGCAGCTGAGCAGCCAGTCCACATCCCAGCTGTCACTGCCGAGGCACTGCCTCAACACCGGACCTTTTCTGCTCATCGCAGGGACCCCTGGGGGGCTGCTACGAGCACCAGACTGTGCCTCGGCTCATCGCGGAGAAGGAGTTTGAGGCCTTAATTCTGCAGCTGTCAGGGGGCTCTGCCCAGCTGCAGAATTAAGATGACCAGTCAAATTTCCTGACTGGTCATCTGTAATCTCTGGCTAAACACAGCCCAAAACAGTCAAAGCTCTCAGTACTGGCCTGTGAGTGTGTTTATACATATATTTAGCAAGCATAACATTCCTCTCATACCTGGCAGCCTACCTAAAATATTGTCTCGAAGGGGATGTTCTGGGATTACTTGGAAAAGGAAATCAATCTCCGTTGCTTACCCAGGGTATAAGCTCTCAGATGAGACAGCCATGTAAGATAGTGAGATTTGGGGCAGCCAGTTCTTCTGAACTGCCAGAGAAACCCTCACCCGAATTCAGCACTCAGTCTCCCACTATAGATACCAGTGTAGACAGTAGTGAGGAGGATAGATAATTTCCTTTCATATATCACACTTTACTTGCAGAAATGGGCTGTCAGACATGGAGCTGAAGGACGTTTTATCCCTTGATGATGAAGTTCTCACAGAGATTCACCACTGCCACCTTCCCTCAAGTAAAGCTATCCTGCGCTTTCCCCCTCTCCACTGGGCACAGCTGTGTAGGGACTTGGGAGAGTGCAGAATGGAAGAATTTGTCCTGCTTGGCTTTGCACACAGGTACTCTTAGAGGGCAAAGAATGAGATGCCAAATCTCTGATTTTGGGATGTTCCCACTGTGGGCTTTTGAGAACCCTTCCTACACTCCTCTCACTGCTATCAAGCTCTATCAGTGCTAAAGATCCCAGAAAAAAAAAAGACCTCTACCTCCCTGTTCCAGTACCTCTGTTATTTTTTTTTTTTCCTTCCCAGGCAATTTGTTGAAATGGTGCAGAACTGTTATCTATCAAAAAATGACCAAATCAAGCAACATTTTCTCCTGGCAGATTTTTTTCAAGGGGACTTGGAGCTGGGGAATGAAGAAGCCCCTTATATTGCCACACCTTAGCAGGACTTTGAATGCTGACAGGAAGGTAAGGGATATCTGCAGGCATTCCCATACCTGTAAGCTCTGGATCAGGGCTCTGTGTCTCAGGACATGCAGGACAGGGTCTAAAATCAAAAGACAGTGGAAATAATGGTAAATTAAATTATTCAGTGTTTTCAATTACAATGAAGATCGATGTATACATACATTTTAAAAAATTACCTCGAACCAAGGAGACCTGCAGTCATTTTGCAAACATTGTCATGTCATTTCATGCATGCAAAAGGCCTTTGCAGCAAGGAAGGAAGAAATATGTTATCATAACTGCAGAAAGGTAGTCTGTCTTAGATTGTAGCAAGAAAAATTTGGACTCATGAAACACATTTCCTACTAACAAGAGAACTTAAAACAGTGAAAGTCCTGGCATACTATGATTTAGCACCTAGCACTCAAGTTGTAGAAGCAAAGAGGTTAATCCACAAGCCACGTCTGAAACCCACCGTTCTGGTTACTCCTAGGTAGCCCCTCAGCCACTCTGGTTCTCTGGTACTGTTCCAAATCTGAGGAAGTTGAGCGAATTGCCATTTCAGTTAATGCTGAACGAACTGTACATCATATAAAAAGCAACTATGGTAGCTCTCAAGCCCACCACAGTCTTGTTTTAAAATACTTTTCTTCTCTGCCCTCTTAGGATTGAGTATAATACACACAGAGGTGTTGGCCAGGCTTCTTTTTTTTTTGTGCCTTCTTACCCAGAGGTAATTGGGAAGCTGTGCCAGCAGTGTCTGAGCTGGTTCAGTGCCTGTCCCCATCCTGTTCTCATTCCATCGTGTGGATTTCTCCAGCCACCTGCTGGGCCCCTGCACACAACGCTCACCGGATTCCTCAAAGGTAAGATTAGTCCTGGGGATGGCTATAGCCCAAGAATACATCTAATCATCCATCTGTTATGAATGGGATCCAAGTAATGTCATAAACAAATAGAGCAACAAGGAAAGAACATATTTCCATGGAAATACAGTTTTCCCCGTGAGCTCACACAAAGGCAGGATAAAGGTCCGTTTGCCTCCGTGCTCAGTCACGCACCATTCCCACTTGCAATTGCTTCGACAAATGAGAATAGAGAAAGTGGGTCATTTTGTCGCCAGGACAACAAAAGCACACACTGACCTAGATATGTCTGAGGGAACCTAATCTCCCTCTTGGCACAGACTGCGGGGTTCAGGCAGTATAGGGGGTTTCCAGTTGGGGAAGCACAACATATTAACAATCTCAAATTGTCTCTTTTTTGTCTACGGTTTCAGAAGCAGACTTTCCTCTTTGTGTCTCTCGGCAGGCATCACAGTGATGGCACTTAGTTCTGATTGCTGGCTGCCGGTGGCAGGTTCCCAGGATGGCTCAAAGCTTGTCTGGAATATGGAAGTTATTGAGATGCTGCACGCCCTCCCTGGGCACTCTGGTGAGCATTCTCCATTTTCTATGGTTGGAGAGCTTCTTTCATGTCTGAAAAAGAGCTCTGACAACTCGGCCATCGCCTCCTAGCTGCCAGCATTCTGCCAATTGCTGAAAGCACTGGGAAGCCCTTGGTTTGTTAATCCTCCCCTCTTGTTTTATAGCTGAGGTGAGGTGTGTGAAAGTGTTTGGAAAAGGAACCTGTGCTGTCTCAGCTGCCATGGATCACAGTCTGTGCATCTGGAATTTGATTTCTGGCAGAGTAAAGTTTGTTATCCAAGCTACTATTGAAGAGCAGCCCTCACATCACCTTCATGTGGATGAGAGGCACAGGATTGTATATTCTTCCTCAGACACAAAGGTAGGGCCATTCTTTAGCTTAAAGTCTGCTGAAAGAACAAGAACTATAGAAGTTACAGACACAGTCATGAAGGTTATAGACAGAAAATCTACCTTGGTCCTTGCTACATCTCTCTCTTTTGCCACCTAGGTCAATGTTTGGCACCTGGAGACAGCAGAACTCATCTTCCAGATCTCTGCAGAGGTGTCAGGTGCATGGATGTGTTCTGCAGTACACAGCCTGAGGCAGGTGATTATGACTGTGTCTGAAGAAGGAGTGCTGAGCCTGTGGAACAGCAACACCGGCGAGCTGAGATCCAAACATCAGCTTTCAGGGCTACAGGAAGAAACACCAATTTCCAGCGTTCTGCTTCAGAAGCAAGGGAAGATGATAGTGGGATTTAGCAGGGAATCTCTCTCTATGGTACCCGTCAATCTGTTCGTTTTTTTTACAACATTTCATGGATCTGAATTCTAAGTAATAGTAATTCTGTGGAAGACCATGAATGATAGATTCACAATTTCACTCTGTTGTGTTGATATCTGGATTTATCACCACAAGCTGTTCTGGATGACATATTTTCACATTTCATTCAATCCCCAGGCTGCCAAAGGAAGGTGATCTGGCCCTTCCCTCTGTCCACTTCTCAGTCACCAGCGATAGGACTGTGAATTTCCACTATTGCCAGTTTGGGTTCTGCTCCCCACCCTGGCCCAGATTTGCTTCATGAAAAAGCAAACCAGTTTCTAATAAGGCTTATATTCCTCAAAAAAAAGAGCATGACCACTCTGCATCTGCTGATGCATCGCTGCATCACACACATTTATCATACTGAACTCCTTGGACAGAAAGCACTGAACATAACTGTAACGTTCTGCAGAACACCCTTGGAAGGGTGAAGGGTGTGCTGGAGAAACACTGCCACCACACAACCGTGAAATGAAATGAAATGAAATACAGTTCCCATATACTCTCCAGAAGCATGCTGAGCCAGGCAACAGGTCAGATAACCAACAGGCCTTCCTTCTCCATTCAGAATAGAGCACCCTCTTCAGATTTCCATGTCCTGGTTCCCAAGTGGATAAGTGTAACACTCTCTATCCTGCTGCACAGTCTACCCAGCACCATGAGGCCAAATTAAATTTCACTGCTAATCTATTCTCTTTCCTTCAGGAGAGAAACAGTTCAGCTATCCTAGCTTCATGTCTAACTTTTGCCTTATTTCTCTGCAGATCTCTTCTGATGGAAACAGTCTGCTTGAGAAGCTTCCTGGGAGGGTTTGCTTTGCTTTTTTTAGGGTTTCTAAGCTACCCTTAGGGGTTACCTTTCAAGAAATATAGAGATTAAATCATGCACATATGGACGTGGTGTTGAAGGAGATTCTAGATTTTCCCAGCTCAATAAATCAGTACTAATATTTTATTGTTTTAGGCTTTGAGGAGTGCGTGAGAGCGTACCTCACAGATGCAAAGGGCTTCCACAGGTTCCCAACAGCAGACTTGGAACATGAAGGAGTGGTTCACACAGCTGCTATCTCTGCTAGCAACAGCATCATCGTTACTGGTTCTCAGGCTGCATGTATCCAGGTAGGAAGGCAGGCTGGGCAGTTTCCCCATCAGACGCATTTCTTACAAATCCATCTCACAAAATATACCCCTGACACAATAAAGAGCTCGTCTTGATATCCAGCAACCTGCCTGGGGGTTGGATTTGCAGTTCCGAAGGTGCTGCTAGTATTGCCACACTTCCAAAAAGTGGATGACCATTGACCCTTATCTTTATTGCTTCAAGCCTTTCTGTTCTCCTTTTATTTTTGCAACTGACTGAAAAGCACTTTACCAGTTCCGAGGGCCAGCCTAAAACCAGTGCATTTCATTTCTAAAACATTAGATTTCAACTCCTAAAAGCTGCCTCATTACCCGTGTGTGAGCAGGAGCCAGATGGAATACACAACATGTGGAGCACCATCACTTGCCAAAGAAAGAGGTAAACAGGCAGTACAGTCCAAAATGTGCAGGATCTAATTAAAGATCTTTCAGAGCAAAAGAAAGCAAGTGGTCTGAATGGCTCCTGGTGCTTCATACATTTGTTTTAGAAACATTTTGTATTCGTAGCTGTTCAACATTTTCCTTCTAGTGTTAGAGCTTGGATGCTATTCTTTGACTTCACCTCTGTTTCAGTACAAGTTAGCTAAGCTGTATTGTTTCACCTCTTTAATAAGATTTAGGAAGAAATGGCTCAGACACTTACTCCCCCCCACCAACTTTTCCCAGGTGTGGAGTTTATTAGAGCAAGGGTTGCTGATGGACATGCTGGATGGCATGGGAGCACCAGTAACACGCCTAGCCCTGTACGACTGCACTTTGGTTTCTGATTCCTGCAGCGTGATGTACTTCAGAGTGTGGAACCTCGTTTGCAAGCAGCAGCAGGAAACCTTGGCACGTGTCACAGACACAGGCTGCACTGCAGTGTCCCATAGAGGGAACTACGTCTATTTAACCCAACCTGAGGACAGACAGAAAGTCATCATCTGGGATGCCACAGAACGTGAACTGCATCTCACACAATTAAGTTTGCATACGGGGTAGAAGAGAAAAACAACTCACAGAGGCAGTGAATGCGTGGTTTGCTTTCTGAGCAGATGACAAGGACAGTCTGCTCCTTTCTGCTTTTAGGAAAATAGGGTTCAGACTGGAAAGCTTTGTTATCTCTTCAAAACTTTTGTCTAGAATACCTTATTATTATGATATAGGAAAAAAAAAAAGAATAATATGCAAGTGATTTCACAGAAAAAGGAGCCATCCTGAATCTTATCTGAGGGAAGACATTCACATGCATTTCGAGTAAGAATTGTTGCCATTTACCTTCTCTTTTACAGGTGCAGTGTGTGACACACTGGACACTTCTGCTCAAGTGAGATGCCTGGAAATAGCTGAGCAAACCCAGCTCCTCTTCACTGGACTCATGTCTGGAACAGTCCTTGTTTTCTCACTGAACTCCAGGCAGGATGTAGCATGCATCCCACCTCCAGAGTTGCAGAAACCAGTCAACCATATGGCAATCAACAAGCATGAAAAGCAGCTTGCCATAGCATACGAAGATTTAGTCCTTGTGCTGGATATTATCCCTGCAGATCCACGTCCAGTGATCCACAGGCCCACCTACACCTTTTATATTCAGATCCCTTGTGCTCTGGTTTCCAGAGTGGCTGTCCTTGCAGATTACAGAGTCCTCTATGGCATGACTACTGGGGATTTATTCCTTTATGACTGCCCACAGTCCCAGGTGTTTCCTTTGGAAGGTCACAGAAGCCAGATCTCCTGCTTGGAAAGCAGTCATGGAGAGCACTGGGCACTCAGTGGAGCTGAGGATTCACTGCAGTGTCTCTGGGACTTGGAGTCCTGTCAGCAGGAACATGAGATGTACTATTATAAGGTAGTACACCGGCAGGGAGGTAAAGCAGTGCCAAAAGTCAATTACTGCCCTAAGCTATCAGGGGGATCCAACCGACCGGATTCCTAGCTCTCAGACAGGATACCCAAATCCTGCACATAGCCGTTCACACCGACAGGCAGCAAGCTATTCTCAGCATTTAGGTCTGAGCATCTAGAGACACCATCAAGGTGTCAATCCTGTCTGACTGAAGGAGTGTGCTGTAAACACCCCTGCGAAACTAAAACATAAGTCATAGGAGTTATTTATCTACAGCTCATTATTGCTCATTTAGCTGGCATAAGCTAGCTGACAAGTCAGTGAGGAGAATGAGGCATCACAAGTTAACAATAGCAACAGAAGGGGTAAATTGGGTCAGCTCAGGGAAATCCAGTAAAAAAAAAAAAAAAAAAGTGATGGAGAAGACTGGATCAAAGCTGTCGGTCTTTCACCTGACAATATATGACAGATGTACCCAAACTACTCCTTTCCCCAGATGAAATAATAGGCTTCTGTACAGCCTCACCAGGCTCTGTTACAGAGCACTTCACAAGCAGAGGACCTTATTTCATGATATTTCCCACTCTCCTACCATGATCACTCTCATAAAAATCTTTACTTTGTTACAGTTTACCACTATTCTGAAGGTACTGAATAACCACCGGGCACTCTAAGGCATCTTCACCTCAACCTGTATGTACCAGTTTAACAATCTAATCCTAACCACTGTCCATTTTCAGCCTGCATCTCTCCTGAAAGGCATTTGCTGTGCTTGCTTTTCAAAAGATGACAAGTACTTGTACACCGGGTCACTGGATCAGACCATTACAGCCTGGGATGTTGCAAGTGGTGAGTAACTGAGTCATTAGAACCTGTTTGCCTTCCTTCCCTTGTCTCAAAACAATAGGAAATGTATTCCAGAATGAGAGGCTGGAACACTGAAGCCAGCAGCTGGATGTTAGCATTGTGATGGAAGCTGCAATAACAAAGTTACAGTTTGAGTACTGCAGCATACAATAAAGAAAAATATTATGGGCTCAAATAGCAGTGAGTTTTATGGCAAAGCAAGTAAAAGCCTCTGCACATTTCTGTTATGCAAACCACCTATAATGTTCTAAGGAGAAACATGGCTTATTTTGCCCACTCTCTTCCTCTCTCCTCAGGTAACATCAGGGGTCCAGTTTTACTGAATGCGAACTGCCTGGTGACAAGGGACTGTTTGGGGCAGGAGATGTATTTTAAATCAAGTCCTACTACTTAGTGTTCTGGTTATGGTTACGTTTAGGGTTGTTCGGAAAGAGCGAAGACACAGAGTATGGTTGCATGTGGGGTTATGTAAAGGCTCCCCTGGGGAGTTCAGTTGTACCCAAAGGCTTCCGTTGGGGGCAATTTTTAGGGTTAGGATTAGGGTTAGGGTTAGCGTTAGGGTTAGTGTTAGGGTTAGGCTTAGGGGTTAGGATAGGGTTAGGGTTCTTTATTCTGAATTTAGTTTCTGCAGGTGCCTTACTGGCGGTACAGTGCATACACACAACAGCTACCAGAATTGTGCCAACTGCAGATGGCTTTGTTGCGACAACAAAGCTCTGTTATATTATTCGTGAGAGGTTTCACTGTCCTACAACCACTTCTCCTCAGTGTAACACACTCCACAACATCACCTCAATGTGTAAAGTACAATCCCGAAAGAAAGATGGGAAAAACTCAAGCAAGCATCAGCACAATCAAGGAAATTCTTTTGAGATCCAGACTCATACCAACAAGCTCTCTCAGATCTGTTCTGTGGTATAAAACCAAAGACAAGCAAGGTTAAACAGCACAAACAGCCAGGACTGAGCCTGTGGCTTTCTTTTTGTATCCTTTCGCTTTAGGTCTCAGAACTACAGCATTAAATATCGCTGAAAACTCCCTTGCTGTGACTACCTCAGAGCATCAATGCCCTGGCACAAAAGTATCGTAATGACGACCTATGAAAAGTAAATAAGCAAAAAATCCTTAGAGATATTCCTTCTGTGCACTGTAAAATAGGGAAAATAAATCAAAACAGATATTTGTGTTTAACTGCCTGATGAAAAACTACACGTGCACCCTTTCTGAGAGATCTTTTAGGCAGGCATTAGAAGGGGTTGCCCAGGGAGGTGGTGTGGTCACTGTCCCTGGGGGTTTTGAGGGAGAGGTTGGAAATGGTGTTAGGGACATGGTTTAGGGGCTGACAGAGGTGAGAGGGGGTGATATTGGTGGGAGGGGGGCGGTTGTGGATGCCCCATCCCTGGAGGTGTTCAAGGCCAGGTTGGACGGGGCCCCGGGCAACCTGATGTGGTGTGTGGCGCCCCTGCCCTACAGCAGGGGGCTTGGAGCTGGGGTACCTTCGAGTCCCCTTCCAACCCGAGCCGTTCTATGACTCCACGATGGCTGGACTGGGCGCTCTTGGTGATCTTTTCCAACTTTGACTCCACGAAAAATGAAAAATCGCCCAAGCCAGCCCCTGAGTGTCAACCGTATCGTGTCCGTGTCACCCCTCTCCCCCCACTTTTAACGTGAAGAGCCGAGCGGGGGCCGCCAACGGACACCGCCACCCCCCCCAACCCCTCAGAGCCCCTCAGAGCCCCTCAGAGCGGGCGGACGCATCGCGCACGCGCACACCGACCCGCGCACGCACGCGCGCGCGCTCCCGAGCAGCGGCGCCGCCGCCGCCGCCAACGGCGGCCGCGAAGGTTCCGGCGCGGGCCGGGCCGGGCCGGGCCGTGCGCGGTGACGCAGGCGCTCGGCGCGCTCTGACGGGAGGGAGGGACGGAGGGGGAGTGAGGAGGGGGGCGCGCGGCGGCGGCGGCGGCCGCGATCCCAACATGGCGGCGGGGGGCGGCGGTGGCCGAGGGGGCAGCGCCCCGCGGTGGGGCGGCGGCGGCGGCCGGGCGGTGGCGCAGGAGAAGCTGCCGGTGCATGTGAGTGCGGGGGCGATCCCGGGATGGTGTCCTCGACCCCCCCCCCCCACCACCTCCGCCCGGCCCGTCCCTGGGGCCTGCCCCGCTCCCGGGCTCCGGTGCCCCCCCCCCTCCTTCCCCTCCGTTGCCTTGAGGAGCCGCTGCCCCCCTCCTCCGGTGCCGTGCCCCCCCCCCCGCCCCTCTTCTCCCGGCCTCGGTACCGTGGCCCCGTCCACCCCCCCCCCCCGAGCCCTATTCTCCCTCGGGACCGTGCCCCCCCCCCCCCCCCTCTCCCTGCACCCGGGGCTGTGTCGTGCCCCCCCCCTCCCCGGTACCCTGCAGCCCACCCTCCATCATCCCGTGGGGCTGCCATCCCCTCTGGTACCGTGTGCCCCCCCCTCAGGGCTGTGGGTGTCCCCCTGGGGCTGTGGGGGTCCTCCCGGGGCTGTTTTCCCCCTCCCCGGTGCCCTGGGGTGCCCCAGGGTTTGTGTGGTGTCCCCCCCACCCCTTGCCCAGGGCCTCAGCCTCGTTCCGTCCCTGCAGGTGGAGGACGCGCTCTCCTACCTGGACCAGGTGAAGATTCGCTTCGGCAGCGACCCCGCCACCTACAACGGCTTTCTGGAGATCATGAAAGAATTCAAAAGTCAGAGGTAAAGGCCAGGCCCCGCACCCCAGGACTGCCCCATGGAGCTTCTCGGGCTTTACGGGGGCCTTTGCAGGGTTCCCCAGCCTTCCCACCATTTTAGAGCCCTAGGATCATTAAGGTTGGAAGAGACCTTCAGGATCATCTGGTCCAACCATCCTCCTGCTACTCATGTCACCCTCTAAACCATGTCCCTAAGCACCACATCCAACCAACTTTTACCATCTCCTCAGACACACAGGCCACCCTGCTGGCCCTGTTCCCCTGTAGCACAGCCCCACAACAGCGGAAAACGCTGTCTGTCCACCCCGGTGTCCTCTGCTTCATTGTTTTCCAGAGCAGAAATCCCCAGGAAAAGAAAAACGTGGTTTTACTTCCCACTCTGAAACACAAGTCTAGAAAATAAAACTCCTAAGCACAGAGCTGTGACCTATCAGCCTTCCAGGTGATGGCTGCCTTGCCCGATTTACGTAACCTGCACACTCACATCTATCTCTGTGGACAACGCTCCCAGGGAGAGGCTGCAGTGGATGGTGGTTGTTCCCTCTGTTTGGGTTAATTTCCAGGTCTAAAGTTCCCAAAGTTTGTTAAAAACCACATCTGTGAGAAGCCAGCTGCTTGATGTACCTCTGTAATTTTCTAGGCTTGACTCAGATTTCTGATTTAGACACAAGTAACAAACTGTTCTCAATTTTAGCATTGACACACCTGGCGTAATCCGACGTGTTTCACAGCTGTTCCATGAGCATCCTGACCTCATTGTAGGATTCAATGCTTTCCTCCCACTGGGATACAGAATAGAAATTCCAAAGAACGGGAAGTTAAGCATACAGTCACCATTGGCTAGTCAGGTAGGTTACGGAGCTCATCATTCTAAGCAAATCCTGTTATATGTATCACTATATACATCTCTCACACAGTTTAGGCTTTGTAGATTTGCAAGTATTGCACGTTGCTAAAGTTTTTACATGGTTTTCAAAGTATGGTAATGGGTACAACATAAATTTGAATGTTTCTTCTCAAAGCAGTCGTTAGTTTAGCTTGCACTAGAATGCTATTCCTGCACAAAGTGCCAGTGCAACTTAAAATACTTCAGGCAGGTTTGAAAACTGAAATTGTAATTGGCTTGAGCTGTTTTTATAGACTCTCAATGTGTGGTGTGTAGTGACGAATTTAAAAAAAAGATCTGGAAGACTCATACTTCCAATAAGAAACTGAGGAATGTGTTTAGGTGGTAGGCAAAAAAATGTGTGTCAAGTGTTGCCATGCAATTGGTACCATCCTGCAATGAAAGGCTTCTGCTGTAACGTAGGCGGATATGTATTGGCTTCTGCTTTTTTTTCGTTCGTGTTGTGTGGTTGTGGAGGCTGAAATGGAGCTACCATTTGAATTCGACTGATAAACTTGTGGTTTAACTCTAATTAGTAGCAGTAAATATCTTTTAGGTCTTAGTTTCCATAGATCTCTCTGTGGCTTATAAATTCAGCATCTTTGAGCTTTACATTTTAATGTTTCTTAAAACTGACAGTTCCTCTGGAGTAGAACAGTGGTACTAGAAACTGCAGCATGCGTGATTTGGTACACCCTCTCAAGGGTAGTGGGAAATGCAGTGACAGTCAAAAAGCAGCAGTGAGTCAGATGGTTTGTAAGCCAGATACAGCTTATGGGATTTTTTTTAACTCATGGCGTTAATAACGTAGGTAAGGAAATTCATTGGCTAATCAAATATTTTTTCCTTATTTCTTCATGTCGTAATCCTTTCTAGTTAAACATTGAAAATACTGATGCTAGATTGTAGTTGAACTTGCACCTGTGTTGCTGTACGAGTCACTGTCTTGTGTGTCTTACACCACTAGGTGCCCTCAGAGCCTGTTCCCAGCGCTGTCCCTGGCAGTGGGCTGCTGTTGCATTACTCGCAGGAGAACTCGCACAACCACAGTGACTGTTCCGAGGAGTTCAGGCAACAGCTTCCATACAAAGAAGATAAATCCCAGATTCCTTTGGAGTCTGATTCTGTAGAGTTCAATAATGCTATTAGTTACGTGAATAAGATCAAAACACGCTTCCTTGACCACCCAGAAATTTACAGATCCTTTTTAGAAATTCTTCATACTTACCAGGTAAAAAGCCTTCTGCGTTAAGATATTGTGGGTGTGCAGTGTGGCTGGTTGAGTAGTTGTTGTCGAATGAAACGTCAGCCTGTTGAACGGTTCCCAAGCTGTTGTCCAATGACTGCCTCATAGATATTTACTTGAGGAAATGACAGAAGTGTGAAAACTGTAGAACTTTGTGGGGTCTGAGGTGTGAAGGGGTTGTATCTGCATCTGCCTTTGCTAACCTTCAGTTGATGTAGTGATATCCTCTGTAATAGGATGCGCTGTAAGAACCCTGGGCTGTCTGCGGTTTAAATCAAGTTTGTGTTGCCTAGGGCTTTTGACTGTTGTGGAGTTGTCAGCTTTTCTTGCATTGTATGTTTTTGCATCTAACATCTGTGCATACTTTTGCAGAAAGAACAGCTGAACACTAAAGGTCGACCCTTTCGAGGCATGTCAGAGGAAGAAGTGTTTACTGAAGTAGCAAATCTGTTCAGGGGACAGGAGGATCTGCTCTCTGAGTTTGGACAGTTTCTTCCGGAGGCTAAGAGGTCTTTGGTATGTGTATGCTTGGAACAAGACAGATTATTGAACACTGCCTGTTTGTATGTGGAATATATTATGGAAAAACATACAGCCAGTAGATGAAATTTGCTTCTCTTCGCTGTCTGGAATTTCACAAAGCAGGTCACTGAACTACATGCTCTCTGTTCGGATAAGTCAGATTCTTTATTTGCACGGACTGAGGAGAGAGCATCAGAATGATTATTTATTTTCTTCAGTTCACAGGAAATGGACCATGTGAAGTGAACAGTGTCCAGAAAACTGAGCATGAAAAGAATCTTGAACACAGCAAAAAACGATCCAGACCACTGCTATTGCGTCCTGTTTCTGGCCCAGCAAAGGTATCTTTTGCAAGTGAAACTTAGAGTAACCTGGTATTACTCATTGTGTTTATATAATTCCTTAGATAAAGTTGTAATGAGTGGTATCTTTGAGGTACATAGGTGTTAGGTACGAGAAAATATTCAAAGCTATTTTAAAAATGCTAATCTCCTGCAGCAAAAGAAGTTGTTTAAAGTATGCTCTAATGTATGCGGTACCATGTTAAATACTAAATATCAAGACCTTATGTACAAAGTATTGGCTCTGGAAAGGGCCAATTCATTGTTCTTACAAGGGAATTGTTCTTTGGAATTCTTCCTGAAGTGATCCATTTTGTGTGTGTTTTCTTCTTTGCTTAGGGAGTCATTTGATAGAGATTGCTCTGGAGGACTTGACATAGCAATGTTAGATCACTCTTTGGGAAATACAGAGTTTCAGCCTTTGCTCAGAGTTGTTGCATGTCCATAAAGTGGAATTTGATAGTATTTGAGTGACAGCGTGTTAAGTAAAACTGTTTGTTCTTTTAACAGAAGAAAATGAAACTGCGAGGTACCAAAGATCTGTCAGTAGCAACAGTGGGAAAATATGGAACACTGCAAGAGTTTTCATTCTTTGACAAGGTCGGTATTTGGCCTGTTCTCCCATCTGTGGACTAATTTTCAGCCATTTATGTGGTTACTAATTGGTTCGTTTTGTATACAATTTGTGTGTCAGCACTTAGCAATTGCCTGACTTCGGGTGGCAGAGGCAGACCAAGAAAAAAAAAAAGATGATTTTGGAAGAGGAGTGGAAACTCATCATTAACCTTTTCCTGAATGCTTGTCTCTGACAGATACATTTTTCTCTGCTTTTCAGTGATATTTCCTCATAATAATCAAATGTATTTACTAAATTATTATATGAAACTGGGACTTTTGGGGCATGTTCTCTTTCTGTATTATGGTGCAGATAGAGGTTTGCCACCATACCCATAGTTCAGAGTGCTTCAGAATATGAACGCTAAATAAAAATGACATTCAGGCCATCTGATCATTTCTCTCCAAACTGTCTTTAGGTGCGTAGGGTGCTAAAGAGCCAGGAAGTCTATGAAAACTTTCTCCGTTGCATTGCTCTCTTCAACCAGGAGTTGGTCTCTGGCTCCGAGCTGCTCCAACTAGTTACACCATTTCTAGGGTAAGTTACTGATTGCAGTCTCTGCCGTGTTGTACTTTTTTAGGCCTTGCTCTGTTAATTTTTGGTAGGCACAGTGAACTTTGTTACTGAAGCTTTGGATTCAACTTCAGAAATACTTCCAGGTAGCATGCCAGAGATTGGAAGCTAATCCATAAAGAGGAATAATAAAATCCGCATCTTAACATATCTACACAGCTCTCGTGCATTTTGGGGAGGATATTTTCTACTGCTTGTACATCCAGTTGAAAACCTTATGAGACTACCCGATGCTATGCTATACTAATGGGGGCAGAGAATCTCTTGTACTCTGGATTGTGGTTTCTGTTCACACTCCCTGTTCTAATCTCTCACTGTAAAATACAGGTATAAACATGGAAGCTCGGAATAGAGCTGTGAAAAATATAAATAGTTCTACCTTTGTTGTGAGTCTCTTGTGCTGTTTGGCTTTCAACAGAAGAGGGAGTCACACAGCAAGGAACGCTGACTCCTCGGTTAAGGGTAGTATTGGCGAAGCTGTGAAGAGAAATTCTCTTTCTGCCTTAAGTCCAAAAGAACATAAAGCATTTCAGAGGGAAAGATAACAGAGGTAAAATGTTGGTGAAGGATTTCTCACCACGGTACTAAATCTGTTTGGGTCTTCACCCTCACTTTTATGACATGCATTAGGCACCCTAAAACTGTCAGAATGAAATAACGTAGCTTATGCTTACTTGTGTTTCTGAAGGAAATTCCCAGAACTATTTGCACAGTTCAAGTCCTTCCTTGGTGTGAAAGAGCTTTCATTTGCTTCTCCACTGAGTGACCGATCTGGGGATGGAATGAGTCGGGAAATTGATTATGCTTCCTGCAAACGCATTGGATCAAGTTACCGTGCTCTTCCCAAAACCTATCAGCAGCCAAAGTGCAGTGGAAGAACAGCCATTTGCAAGGAGGTATTTGGGGATCAACCTATTCAGTCCCTGTACGCACATTGTACTTAGGTAACCTGAAGTAGAATAGTTTGTGCTACAGCTTCTACACATGGATTCCTCTCTCTAACACTGATTAGTTGCCTTTAATCTTGCATCAGTTATTCATCCAATTTATTGAAATAAGAGTATCCACATTCAGCTTGCTAATTTTGTCTAAACATATCTCAAAGCATTTCTTTCAGTTTAATCTCTTTTAAATCTGTGTGCATACACAAAATTATTTGTATAGTAAAGAACATTAAATAGGATGAAATTAATTTTCTAGCAGTGGACCCTAACTTTTAAAAGCAATGTTTCTCCTGAAAGAGCACCATTAGCGAGTGTCACAGGCACTGTTGTCACTGAGAACAGACATAATGCAGTATAGGTAGATGCTCCCACCTTTCCCTGTTGTTGGCAACTGCGTCTGCTTTACTTACAGTTGTGGATTAATGCAGAGTGATCTCTGTGCTCTGTGAGATGATCGTGAAGGTGCTTTTGAACTTTGACACATTTCTACACGGACCTCTAATCATCTGAAGAGCACTCATGACAGTGTTAACTAGGCTGAAAATTCCAGTAGAAACTCAGGGAAGAACTCTGCAAGAATAAAACAGTAAAGTATCAGCCCCCTGAGAACAGCTCTGGACTCATAAGGCTCTGTTCAATGTCTGTTGCAGGTGTTAAATGACACCTGGGTTTCATTCCCGTCCTGGTCTGAAGACTCAACTTTTGTCAGTTCCAAGAAGACTCCTTATGAGGAACAGTTGCACCGCTGTGAAGATGAGCGTTTTGAGGTACCTCTGCTACTCAGCTTCCTTTCTGCTTGTCTTTCTCCTCAGAAAGCAAAACTTTTAGCCATGAGGGTTTTGACTGAACTACTTGGGGGCCAAATAACGGAAGTTCAGTTACTATTCATTGATTGGAGTTAGTTTGGTGTTTCCCATTTGCTTGGAGTCTAATAGTTCTTCTTAGGCATGGATCCAGTTCTGAAAAGCTTCTTGTCTTTAAGAAATATACGTATACTGTTTCTCCCAGTGGGAAACCCTGGTGATGCTTCTTAGCTCCACCCAGCGGGCAACAGACCTGTGCACCGCTCGTCTCCGTTTTCCTGCTATGCCTGTTTTTAACACTGTCTTTTTTGAACTCTTTCTTAACAGTTGGATGTTGTCTTGGAGACCAATTTAGCTACAATACGTGTGCTGGAGAGCGTACAGAAAAAGCTTTCTCGACTGACTCAAGAGGATCAAGAAAAATTTCGACTCGATGACTGCTTGGGAGGAACATCAGAAGTGATCCAGCGCAGGGCCATCTATCGCATCTACGGTGATAAAGCACCAGAAATCATTGAAAGCCTTAAGAAAAACCCAGTTACTGCAGTTCCTGTTGTTCTTAAGAGGTAATTGCCATTTTCCCATGTTCACCTGGGATCTTTAAGAAATTATTACAGGATTGTAAAGCTTCTTGTTTTGTTTTGTTTACAAAAGTAAGTGACTTGGTTTTCACTTTTTTAGATTACAGCAAAGGACAG
This sequence comes from Aythya fuligula, assembly GCF_009819795.1. Taxonomy (NCBI): domain Eukaryota; kingdom Metazoa; phylum Chordata; class Aves; order Anseriformes; family Anatidae; genus Aythya; species Aythya fuligula. The sequence goes on along the minus strand of NC_045584.1, from coordinate 2,224,154 downwards.
AAATAGGAAATAAAGTAGGCTTTTGTTTGAAGTGACAAATGTTCTAGCAGATTCTTAAAAGTCTGTAAAAATGTTTTGTTAGCTTATTGAAAATTCTCCTTTCTGTATTTAAACTTCTCAGACTGTGCCTACAGGAAAACCACATTTTTTAGTTAGACTTGGGAGTGAACTATTTTTGAGTTGTAAGTCCTGTCTACTCTATTTCTGAGTACTTCAGCCATCCTTTTTTTTATTATTATTATTAAAAAACAAACAAACAAACAAAAACAAACACAACAAAACACAGTCTCCTTGTAATGCTGAAAGGTGTTGTGAGATGATCTCCAGTTATACAGTTAAGGTATTGGAAACTATTGTGGGTTTCTAGACTTCCTCCTAAGCGTTTTTTAAACAACTGTGTTCTGTAGGTCATGTTAGAGAGGATAACCTTTCTCCAATGATGGTGCATTTTTATTTATTTACGGGTCCTAGGAATGCTGAAAAGTTTGTGGTGCATCACAATTAACTACTTTAAAACTGCTTTGTGTGCATTTCTGTGGTTGTCTTTTCAAACTGAAGTAGAGTGCATGTTTACGCAGGTTGAAAGCAAAAGAGGAGGAGTGGCGGGAGGCCCAGCAGGGCTTCAACAAAATTTGGCGGGAGCAGTATGAGAAAGCCTACCTGAAGTCTCTTGACCACCAGGCTGTCAACTTCAAACAAAATGACACCAAAGCTTTGCGCTCCAAGAGCTTGCTGAATGAAATCGAGAGTGTCTATGATGAGGTATGTATGCTAGCAAATAGTGCATCCTATTTGTCCTTCATTTATATATTATCTAAAGGTTTACCTCACTCCTGGGACCTTCTTGAAGGTAGTGCTTGGAAGAGTTCTCAGTCAAAAATGACTGTCCCAAGCATAGCATTAACATGGGCTTATTTCTTCTGGCAGGAAAGTCTCTTGAGCATGGAATGGAAGGATCTTTACCTATTTGTCTCTTGATTACAGCATCAGGAGCAGCACTCAGAGGGGAGAAGCTCATCCACAAACGAGCCTCATCTGATCTTTATCTATGAAGACAAGCAGATTTTGGAAGATGCAGCATCTCTTATCAGCTATTACGTAAAACGACAGCCTACTATCCAAAAGGAGGATCAAGCAACCATTCGGCAGATAGTGCACCACTTCATACCCGAGCTGTTTTTCTCTCAGCCCCCTGAACACAATATTTCTGAAGAATCAACAGATGAAGACAGAGAAAACCATCAGGGGCAGAACCTGGATACTCCTGAGCTGCGGAAAAAACATATGCCTGGGCCTCCAAGCAGTCCTTTGGAAGCAAAAGCAACCTTCTGTGATGTTACAGCTGCTGAGCCTCACAACACTCTGGATGATGTTTACAGTCTGTTCTTTGTCAATAATAATTGGTATTTCTTCCTCCGCCTTCATCAGACTCTGTGCTCGAGGCTCTTAAAGATTTATCGTCAAGCTCAGAAGCAGCTTCTAGAATATCGGACAGAAAAAGAGAGAGAGAAACTCCTTTGTGAGGGGAGAAAAGAAAAGACCAATGATCCAGCCATGGAACTAAGACTGAAGCAACCAAGTAAGAGCAATCTGGGACATAGTCTGTTCTTAATGTTCTGGTTGTTAGCACTTGAATGTTTATATCTGGGTAACTGAGACTAACAAGCAAGTTTGTAAGGAAGGTAGAGGTACAAACCTCGACTGTATTTGCAATTTGTGGATGCAGCTGATTTACCAGGACAGCTAGTTTGAAAGCCCTCAAAGGATAAATGACATACATAGTTCATAGAGACTTCCTGCAAGCCCACTGTTGTCAGATGCTCTGAAGTGTCTTGTATTAATCTGTGACTTTGATTAAAATGTGAATGGCTCCACAATGAAATAGATAACCACAAGGTAGTAATGGAAGAGGAAAAACTGTTAGCCTCCCAGCACTCCTTCCAGAGACTTCTGTGTAAACATGTTCCCACTACTGAATGTCTTGGTTCTTTAGCAGTGTTGTCCTGTACTTCTTCTGACTTCACTCTGCTACTTTCATGTAGTAAATGACAGCTCTTTTTCCCTGTCCAGGTGAGGTGGAGCTGGAGGAGTACTATCCTGCCTTCCTGGATATGGTGAGGAGTCTGCTGGATGGGAATATTGACCCGACACAGTACGAGGACACGCTGAGGGAGATGTTCACTATCCATGCCTATATTGGCTTTACTATGGACAAACTAGTGCAGAATATTGTCCGCCAGGTAACTAGTTTGCTGCTGTCCATTGACAAATGGGTTTCTCACATTGCCTTGTACTATATAAACTCAGAAAATGTTGAGCAAATTCATAGAAAAGGTATGTTTGTGGTGGAAAGGGCCTGACAGATTTTCAGTGAGATAGTTCAGCATCACCTACAGTACAGGGATCACCTCAGGGGATTGATTCATTTTGGCCTTAGGTTCCATTTTTTTCCAAAATTCTGCCATTTCCAATGTTTATCTAAGGCAAAAGACAGGCTCAGTCCTTTCTACTCAATATCTGTCTTCTAGTTGTAGTTTAGTTACAGTTAAGGTATATCAGCCCCTGCTCTTCTCTGTTCCTTGCATGGCAAAGTAATGAAAAGGAGAGTGAAGGGTGCGAAGTCTCTGAAGTTAGAACTTCGGTACTTTGTCTGAGGTGTGACGCTGTGCTGAGTTTTGCACTCCTTTCATAACACACTAGAGTAAACTCTTGGCCCAGACTTGCTGACTGAATTCCCCCTTTTTTAATGGAAGCTTCACCATCTAGTGAGCGATGACATCTGCTTGAAGGTTGTTGAGCTCTACTTAAACGAAAGGAAGCGAGGTGCTGCTGGAGGTAACTTATCCTCTCGGTGTGTCCGGGCAGCAAAGGAGACCAGCTATCAATGGAAGGCTGAACGTTGCATGGCAGATGAGAACTGTTTCAAGGTAAGAATTTGCTGCCAGAGAATGTCATAAAGTGGCTGTAGCACTTCACCTCAGAGAAGTGGGTTTGGAAGCTCCAAGGCTACAGTGTTGAGAGAAAGCAGTATGGGAAGAAGGTTCCAACACCACCACAGATAGCAAAGTGGTGTACTGGCTCACTGAAAAGCCTTGTTGCTTACTCCTGTCCTGTTCTTGTATTTATTGTTCAAATGACTTTTGACTATCCAGCATTCTATTGTGGACCCATGTGGCCAATATCTCATACCTGCCACTTTATTATAGGTAATGTTTCTGCAGCGGAAAGGGCAGGTGATCATGACCATTGAGCTTCTGGATACAGAGGAAACCCAAACAGAAGATCCTGTGGAGGTCCAGGTAATACTACAGTGATCGTGGAGTCTGCTGTATGACTGACTTCTTGTTCTAAAACGTGAGGCTTTGCCAGAAGGATAAGCTTACTTAGGAGGTGGGAAGATTACATGTGGGGCTGTGGTCATTGACAGCAGCGTGTACGTTAACAAAACAGTTCCAACATAAATCAGCTTGGGGTTGAGTGAGATACCAGCATCTTCATAAAAAGCAGCTTGGAAGTAAAGCAGTTCTTTGCAGCAGTGTTTGTCCTGATGAGAGAAATCTGACTTGAAATTGTTTTCTCTTCTGTAGCACCTTGCTAACTACATGGAGCAGTACGTTGGGGTAGAAGGAGCTCCGAACAACCAGAATGATGGCTTCTTATTGAAACCAGTCTTTCTGCAAAGGTGAGTTCTCTCCCTCCTCAGTCACGCCTGCAGCTGATACTACTTCCTCTAAACATGTGGCAATGATTTTGGGTGATGTACTTAAGAGAATGGAAAACTAAGTGTGATGAACGTTTCATATTTTTTTCTATTTTTTTTTTTTATTTTTAGAAACCTAAAAAAATTTCGCAAATGGCAATGTAAGCAAGTGAGAGCTCTGCGGAGTGAAGTGAAGAGCTCCTGGAAGAGACTGATTGGGGTAGAAAGCGCCTGCAATGTGGACTGCCGTTTTAAGCTCAACACCCACAAAATGATGTTCATCATGAACTCAGAGGATTACATGTACAGGCGGGGAGCTCTCTGCCGAGCCAAACAGGTACATCTCCTATTACTCTCTCTGCCAGCCAAAAGACAGATACCAGTAAGAGGTCTTGTGACTGAATTCCTGCAAGCTGCATCCAGAAGTTACTTCTCTGTGTTGGATGAAACAGAGGAGAGAGAGTAGATTCTGTGTGCTTTGGTTTAATTTAGTAGTCTTTACCATGCAAATTTTAAGGGCGAGTATCAAACAGAAAGAAATAGAGATCTTTAAAGGCAGGGATGCAGCTTTTTGTTTTGCTGTTTGTGTTGTGTTGTAAAGCATGCACATCTTGGACATCCAAAGAGGTGAAGGCTTTGACCTCTTGGTGATCTTTACTGTCCTGCTTTCAGGTACAGCCAATGGTGCTGTTAAAGCACCACCAGCAGTTTGAAGAATGGCACAACAGGTGGCTAGAAGAGAATGTGACCATGGAAGCAGTTGATGTAGTTCAAGACTGGCTAATGGGAGATGAAGATGAGGAGATGGTGCCCTGTAAAACAACTTGCGAGACAGTGAATGTCCACGGGGTCCCGGTGAACAGATACAGAGTGCAGTACAGTCGCCGTCCAGCTTCACCATGAGGAGACTTGTGCCTGGGACCAAGACAAGTAGGAGCGTTGCTGATGAAACACATTTACTCTGAGAATAGTGGTGGGAATGCAATGTATGTATTAATGATATTTATCCAAACAGCATTTTACTTTGGATTATGATGTATTTTCCATATGGCATAGACTTGTCTTCTTGCAGCGTAATCCTCCAGTCATCATGAAGAGACTTAACAGCTTTATGGGAAGAGGGCTCTTGGCATTGCCACACACTTTTTAGTAGTTTCATAGCTTTAGGCCACTGCTGACCAGCCAACACAGAAGGGCTGAATGAGGGGGTCAGGCTCTTGGCAAACCACCACTAGTGGCTTCGTTGGAGAGATGGAGTTGGCTGGTGCTTGAGCAGATGCTGGCAGCTGCTTCCACTTTGAAAGGTTTTATGTTCCCTATCTTCCTGAGTTTGTGCTGTCTTGGAGCCTGCAGAACTCTTCAATGTAACCTCCAAGTGCCGGTGTGGCTGAAAGAACCTGACACAGGTTGCCAGCCTTGCTGCAGAGTGCTTCGTTATCTGTGCATACTGATAAGGCAACAATTGCAGTATTTGTCACCGATGCTCTGGTGAGAAAATGCCAAAACTGAGACAAGGGTGTGCTAAACCCTCTAACTCTCACTCATCAACTGTGTATTTTGGAGCATGAACTAAGGGGGAAGAAACTCTGTAACCTGCAGTGCTAGGCAAGAGCAGCTGGTGGCACAGGACAGCCAAGACCCGTCACCTACCTGCCTGCAGGTGCTGTGCCACATCCCATTTCATTGCTTCGTGAACCTATGACCTACTGCAGGCTTTGCCTTTCACATCTGGAGCTGCTTGGAGCGTGTGCGTGGGAAGGAATACCCATTACGAGGTCTGGTCTGGTTTTGGGGTTGGGTTTTTTGGGGGGGGATTTTGCATGCTGATTGGCAGCCTCTGGAGACTGCGTTCTCAGGCGCTTCGCTTTTCTTGTGCATGCCCGGACTCCGTGGTTCTGCTGGGTTGTACCACTTAAATAACGTCGGTAGATGGAGCTCTTGCAGCACTGTATGTGCGCTGGATCTGAGGTTTGTCCCAGATACTCTGCTGTTTCTGCTAGGTCAGCACAGATGATGTATTTGCAGTGACACATGGAAATCTGTGATGGGGAGGATTAAATCCAGCCACAATCATTGTAGACGAACTTTTCCACTGAACCATCTGTACTTCGAAGCCTTTTTGAAAAGAAGCAAGACAAAAAGTACCTTGAACCGTGCAGAACACTACGTCAATTATCTGACTAAATCTATTGAAAAAATCAAGAAAATTCAGTCGTGTCTGTCCTGCAATCCTGTTGTGACTTTGCTCTTGTTTCTCAAAGGCAAGCACACTGTCATGGAGTGTATTACAAACATCATGTCTTGAGGCAGGTCTGGCCTCCTTTCAGCTCGGCTTCCAACTTTTCCTGGCTTTTGGGGGAGTAACGCCCCACCTGGATATTTTTTGTGGCTTTGATTTTTATGTTATAATTTCTGCCAGACCTGAGTAGCAGCCTGTAGGATTTCTCCTGAGTTATTTCCACTGTACAGCACTTGGTTTTGCAATTGTCTCACTTGACAGTACAAAAATTGGCCTTTGGGGTACATTTAATAGAAAACTGTACCGACTCTTTTGTCTTTTTTGCAAAATAATCTGTGGGAGGGAAGGAGGGAGACCAGTCTCTGGCATTCGTGGCCAGTTGCACAACCATTGCCAGTGGAGCACTATTCATCAAAAACTCGTGTTCTCGTTGTCCGAGTCTGTTAAATTTTGGTTACGGAAATGATCTGGAGGTTCTTCCCCTGCTCTTGTTGCAGTAAGTGATAAAAGCCACTGAGGGTGTAGCTAGGGGAGAGCTGGGTGGAGAGGGGGGGACAAGCCCAGTGCAAAGCACAGTCTCCCCTTTCGCTGCCAGACAGCTCAACAAAATACACCTCAGTCCTGTTCACCTCTCTGCTGTCTTCCAGTGGAGATGACAACTGTGCCAAATTTTATGGTTTTATGATACAGAAAATGTTTACTAGACAGTAGGTTGCAACTTGTGGCTTAAAATGCATTTGATTCCAGGTGTCCCCTAGTGTAGAAGGGTAACACACCTGTGCACCATCCTGTTCCATCTTGCCATTTTTAAGTGTACTTCAGGTATTTTTAAGCATCCTTATTTTGTAAACCTTAATTTATAATCTGAACAGGTGAAGACAGACTGTGGCCCTTTACAGTGCTATTGTCTTAAAAATGATAGTAGCAAACGATGTGAAATGATGGAATAGCGGGCAGTGCAGGTTTGAGAGTGGCTTGCTAACGTCTGAGAGTTTAAGCTCAACTGTTGTGTATCTGCTAGCACGACCTTGATTCAAGAGTTTGTTCTTCCATTTTTTTGAAGGATCTTTGCTTTTGGGCTTGTAATTGCTTTGCCAGCTCTTTGAATGTAGTTTTTTTATATTTATTTGCACATTCAAGTAAAATAAAATATTGATTTTAAAAGTCTGCAGGTCTCACTGTTTTAAGTTTGTTTAAAATTAGTTTGAATGCTATGACGGCTCCCAGAAGTGATTGCTGTGCACCTGAAACTGAATTTTAAATAGTAGAAAAAATGCAATTGAAAAGTTGGATGAAGCTCCCTTCGAGCAGTTGCAGGGAGGCTGCAGCATGTAATGGTTCTGATGTGTTGTGCCAGCTCGCTTCCACTGGACAGCAGGCAGCAAATCTTTAAACTTAACTCCAGTGGTACGTTAGAGCACTACCTAACGTAAAAGGGAAACAAGTTTCCTGGAAGTAGCGTGCAATAAGAGATCCTGTGCAGGAAGATGGTGCCTGTGGCTCTGTGCTTAGGTGTGTGCTGCCAAGACCTCTCTTGGAGCAAAGGCCCATACCTGGATGAGAGCACAGAGGTCCCTGAGGTGGCACAGCTGCTCCATGTGGAGACAGGTATCAAAAGAACACATTGTATAGTGCCAGCCAAGCGTATCTGTCTGCAGATTGGTTTATTTCTAGCAGCACCTTTGCCATGAGAGTTGTGGCACAAAAACATGGTCCAGGCCTGGCCTCCAAGTACTTGCACGCTAAATACAAGAGACGTTCAAGAAAGTGACTGATTCCAGTTCCGAAATCTATAAGCACATCTGCTCCAGGTTAAGACAATACAACTGCAACCATGAAAATTACCCCTGCCCCGCCTTTCCCTCAGCCTCCCCAAATTCCTGGGTAATAACATGTTTAACTGTTTTCCCTGTGAGCTCTGCGCAACAACTGCATGTGTAGATTTTGCAAATTAAGCTGTCGTGATGTGACCCAGATCTGATAGGAGTTTCCTTTACATCATCCTCAACACTTCCGTTGCCATAACAAAAGGCAACTCTCCTTTCTGTGCAGCGAATTACTCGCTCACAGGGAAACAAACTGTTGTTCTCCTAATAACATTCCTCTGCTGCATAAATTGTATGAAATAATTTGATGAAAATGATGGTAATGGCATCTCGGAGGACACAATACACTTTACACAAGAGTCTCCTCTACAAGACCTTGGACTCCTCACAAAGAGCGCTCCCCGTGCTCTAGGGGAGGCGAAAGGCCCTGCGGAGGGACAGCCAGAGCTGACATCACCCAAAAGCAGTTGGAGATCTCGGCAAGTGGACAGTCATTTGGCAATGGCAGACAGCTTAAAATATCTGTCAGGTTTGCAGGATGGAGTAAGAACTAATGATTTTATAAATTAAATTAGGAATTGCTAAAGGGAATACCCAAATGCGGTATTTAATGTTTCAGGATTTTTTGTTCCTTGTTACTGCATCACGGTGATGCCCAGAGAGAAAGGGGGCTGGGAACTAGTGACAGGTATCCTACAAGTATGGGGGTGTAAACATGAGTTAAGGTTTTATTCATGCTTTTATTCATTCCTCTGGATTAGTTACCCTAAAGAAAGCAGAGGCACCTTCTACCTTCCACTCATCAAAATTTAAGGCTAAATTAAAGTCTAGCAATCCTAAGCCATACCTGTGTTAAAGGACGAATCGAAACCCAGTGCTGAAAAGGGATGATGTCTGTATCAGGCAGGGCAGCCCCCACCCCAGTGTCAATAACTTGCTGCGAAAAGTCCAGAAGCTATTGCAGAACATCTAGTGAGTTAGAGTGATGCTGATAAACTTCAGCCCTTCCTGAATAGTAACTTCACGTGAGCTTCTTACCTTCTGGAGTGAAAAGTGCAAGAAGAAGAGACATTCTCAAAAAAAAAAAAAAAAAAAAAAAAAAAAAGTCTCCCAAAGAATATTGCGCCAGCATAAAGCTTACAAAGTGGTGAGGAGAAAACAAACAAGAGAAGGGATGGGAAAAGCTATGGGTGGGATCCCAGTGGAAGAGAAGAGCAGGACAAGCAGGAGAGGGGCACAGAGATCCTCTGGAGCTGGGGAGCTTGCAGGGTGATGGTGTGAGACCCCACCAAGCGAGAGGAGGGCAAGCTGGAGAAGTCAGGAAGGGCCCAGGGCATGAAGTCAGCCTGTAGGTGTCAGAGCCTGCAAAGGCAGATTTGGGATGCGGGGGATCCTGCTTAAAAGGAATATCATTTCTACTTCAACAGTCAGTGGAAGTTTCTGTGCCTGGTGGTTCTGAGAAGTCTCAGATGCTTGCACACCCAGCGGCTGGGAAAGGCAGGGCCCGTCCTGCACTCATGGAAAATGTGACATTGTGCTGACACTGGTGGAAATGCTCCGTGCTGCTGGCGCTAAGGCAGAGCCGCTGCCTCCACAGTCAGCTGCGCCTCGTGTCTGCAAAGCAAACGGAGCTCAGCCTGGGGCAGGTATTAGCTGCACTAAGATTTGTCTTCACACCTGCTGGCTTGCAGCTGAAGAACTCCCTGGAGCTCCTGGAACAGAGCAAAATGTAAGCCCCATTATGAAGATGCCATTTCCCTCCCAAAGTCTGTTCTTCCAGGCCTTAAAGATGTACGTTTGGGGCAGGGCAGGTCGTGTTTGTACCCTCCCTCAAAGCTTTAAAATCCCTAACCTGCTCTCCTTACATCTTCAGGGTTCAGAGCCCGGAAGAAAAGCGTGCCTGCTCCCAGGAGATGGTCTATTGCACAACGAATAGCTTTCAAACCAAATTGTTACCCCACAGGGCAGGGATCACACGACTTAAAGAGATGTTAACAAGCCGTGACAAACCTCTGGCATTAGAATTTTCATGCAAGCTGTTCTGCATCTAAAGCAGTCACTAAAGATCACACAGCATCTGAAAAATGAAGGCTACGGCAAGGCCTAACCTCTCTCTGCTCCACTCCAGAGACCTGGCCATAGGAAGCGGGGCTGCGATTTGCACACTATCTGAACCTGATTATGTCTAATTTTTTGCATACAGAGCATGGAAAGGATCCTGGTTGAGGCATGGAAAATATGCGGCCACATGAGTCATTCTGTAATGGTTCATAAATCCTGAGAGAATCACAAAAGCAAAACATCTAACATTGCATCTTCCCTGTCCCTGCCAGTGGAACCCCACCTCTCGACACGCTCGGCACAAGGATGTGGGAATATGGTGAAAGCAAAGGAAATAGGATCATTTTCTCCTCGGAATAGAGGAATCTCATCAAACAGCAGCCAGCCTCAGATTTGCAATCTTCACAGAAGAGGCCATTCATAAGCTGAGGAGAAAGAACTGAACTCCTCCTCGGGTTGCCAAACCAAATTTACAATTCCTACTGCCCGGGCTCCAGCTTCTGTCTTTACCTCCTTGCAGAGCCAGGCAGGGGACTGGAGAGCAACAGCCTAAAAACCAGCAGCCTCTCAAGCTCCGACCTCCTGCCCACCCTCTGATTATTGGGAAGTGGCCCTAATGGAGCTCATACACAGATGATGGGAGAGTATTTGGGACTTTCACAGTGATGTTTGCAAGGCAGAGCATGAAAGGGACTTACACTCTCAAAGTTAGAGGATGGGGGACCAGCAAAAAATCTTGTTACAGTCCTAAAGGCTAAGGCAATACCTGCCAGTGCAAAGGGTCCTTCTTACAACTCTGTGAGAGTCACCATTTCCATGCAAGCAGCAGGTACATGGCAGCAGCACGCTGCTGCTCCAGGCTGCTAGCTAAAAAGGAGTGCTCTGCTCTTCTGGGGGTTTAGCGGGTGGAGGCTGCACATCTCTAGAAAAAAACACAGCTTTTCTTGGGCAAGAGTGAGTGAAATTCTCCATTATCTGCCCAACAGCAGAGGCTTCCTGAGGACCCTTGTCAGGCCCCTTTCCTGCTGGACGGAGCTGCTCTCCATTGTCCTGGGGGTTTATCAGTGGCAGCAGCACGTCTCACGTCTCCGTCCAGCCCTGGGATCTTGCCCCTTATCACTTGGATGTTACGGCACCCCAGGCTGGTGCGTGCTACTGCTGCTGCTTTCAAGTGCAAACAGATCCGATGCACGGGGCTTTTAATTAACCTCCACAGCCAGCTCAAGAAGGAAGGTGCAGTTCATTTCCCTGTCTGCCCTGGAAGCAGGAGCAGAAATACAGAAATTGAAGAACTCTGAAAGGCCCAGCCTTATCTGGAGAATGCAAGACAGCTACTAAAAGCCCTGAACTGTCACAAAATGAGGCTGTAAGAGCCTTGTGTAATCCCTAGGAACTTGGGAGGTTTGTTTGGATCTGCAGCTCCCCAGTACTTCATTTATGTTTATGTGAGGGGACGATGTCTTCCCAACTTGTTGGGTTAGTGTGGGAAAAGACCTGGAACATGCACAGCTACTTGGAGTGGAAGGACACTGGCTGCAGGAGCTCAGAGGCATTTCGATTACATGCCACACCAAATGCAAAATGCATCAGATGTGACATTTTTTATTTTCAGGAATATTCTGGAGCAGGAGGGAAGCCCAAAATGAGTCACTTGGGCTCTGACAATGAGACACAGTCCCCTTGGACCTGGATACGTGCATCCATCCTGGTCCCGTGGCTGCCACTGGAGCTACATCACTGCTTGGACTCTAGGGACTGCAGGGATGTCGTGACAACCCCCATAGGCCTCCAGCTTCGCAGGATGAGCCTGGTGCTTCCGTGCGTTAAGGACTGCGAGAAGGAAATGCGTAAGCACAGTCACTGCACGCCTGCCTTTCCCACACAGCTGTGAGCCCAGCAGCTCCCTGGTTGCCACACCAGAATGGGGACCTCCAGGAACGGGCGGCTGTCACCCCGGCTCATGCTCTGCTGTGCCTTTTGGGGACTCTGCCTGGCCTTTCCAGACTACGACGGTGAGTGCACATCTTTGGGTGAAAAATTGTTTCTTAAAGTACTGGATACTTGGTAGGTGCCTTCATGAGATCCCTGAAAACTCATTTGTGTCATGTTACCACAGGGGTGCATGCTCTAACTGAGATTGACACATCCTCGTGTTAGAGCAGGAGGTAATAGAAGATGCTTATGAAAGGGAAAGAAACAGGGTGAATTGGATTCTTTTGAAAGCTGGGCAGAGGAAGCACTGCGTTTCCCCAGGCATGTTGATAATTGCACACCATAGCAATCGTTTGTGAGCGGTGGGACACCACCAAACAGCAGCTGTGTAAGTTTTCAGTAAGGTCGCTGCTGGTTACCCTTGCACACCTAACTCTGTCAGCCAGTTTTTTCTACCCATGGCACAGCAGCACTTTACAGAATACTCTTGCCACTAGGGACCCCATCATAAAATGCAAAACCTTAGGGGTTGGTGTAAGCATCATGTATCCTGCCTGTCCTGCAAAATGCTAGCATTTGCATGCAAGTAACAGGCTGTGTTTGCACTGACAGATTACTCTCAGAATGTCACCAACGAGCAGGTAGCGACACCAGAGATCACGCCGTGTCCCCGAGCCATCCCAGGAGAAAAGATAACAATAAACAACATCACGTACCTCTTGATACACAATGCCACCCGCTCTCAGCTGAACAGCGTGGTCACCGTGCGGCTCATCCCCTGCCTCTACACCCTCGTCTTCCTCGTGGGGCTGCCTTCAAACGGGCTGGCCCTGTGGGTCCTGGCTACCAGGGCCGAGAAGCTGACCTCCACTGTCTTCCTGATGAACTTGGCTGCAGCAGACCTGCTGCTCATCTTGGTGCTGCCCTTCAAGATTTTCTACTATTTCCTGGGGAACAACTGGCCCTTTGGGGAAGGCCTGTGCCGGGTCACCACGGCTTTCTTCTACGGGAACATGTACTGCTCAGTGCTGCTGCTCACGTGCATCAGTGTCGACCGGTACCTGGCTGTGGTGCATCCTTTTTTCTCCCGTTCTTTCCGCACCCCTGCCTTTGCTGCCTGTACCTGCACTGCCATCTGGCTCTGCGCTGCTGTCCTCACCCTGCCCCTGACCCTGCAGCAGCAGTCGTACCCCCTGTACAGAGCAAACAACACTCTGTGCCACGACGTTCTCCCCAGGCATGAGGACGATGGGTATTATTTCTACTATTTCATCTGCCTCATTGCCTGTGCTTTCCTTGCTCCTCTGGTGGTGATGCTGTTCAGCTACTGCTCAGTACTACGAGCCCTCCTGGTCAACGGCAAGCGGTACACCTACTCCATGAAGCTCACAGCTCTCGTGCTGTTCACACTCGTGGCATTCTACACACCCAGCAACGTTCTCCTCCTCGTTCATTACTCCAGCTATCATTCCAAGCTGTACGGTAACCTGTATATCAGCTACATGGTGAGCCTGGCCATCAGCACCTTTAACAGCTGTGCCGACCCCTTTGTCTACTACTACGTCTCTGAAGATTTCCGGGATAAGGTGAGGAGGAGATTCTTCAACCACAGCAAAAAAACCACCATGTCCTTAAAAACCTCCAAAGAAACTCTCCCTCAGAAAAGTTCCAAGGATTTGCTTGTATAAACCTCCAGCCCAGCTCCCTGCTCCCAAGGCACTCACAATATACAGTGGGGATAAGACAAAGCCAGTGAGTGCTGAGATTTCACAGGTTTCATCCAGAGCAGCAAGCAGTACACCCCAGTAGGCAAGTCCTGGTAAGGAAGAGCCACGTTCTTCTGTCTGCATAGCTGAGACCAAATAAACCAAGGCCACAGCATTCCTTGAAAACTGTGGAGTCCAGATAAGATGTGGGGTGCTGAACGGGAATAGATCTGTTACTGGGACACTGCACGTACTTTCTCACCTGGTCTTCTATTGCCAGGGATGCTTTTGCTAACACACCTCAGTCTGCTTCTCCTAATACACGTTGCAAGCTAGTTGTTATCTGCTTTCTATTTCCTTTTCTGCTATCGGCTTTCTCGCTGTCTTTGAACACACAGTCCTTTTACCTAAAACTGAAAAAGAACAGGTGTTTGGCAAAATCAAATTTCTCAACATTCCAAAAGCACTAAGGAGGTACTTTTGTGGAAGGTATTCTCCTGAAATAAAATACTCCTCTGGCAGGAGAATGTACAGTGCTAGCTTTTCTACCAATTACATTCTTGGCTTGACTAGTGAACAAATGTACACCACCATAGTAATGCCAGCCCATTGTTGGTAATAAGTGTAAAAAATCCTGTTCATTCATCCTCAAGTTGCTCGACCTTCATGATTGCTCTGAGGCAAAGACTGGTTTATGTCTCTTGAAGGGAAATATTCAGGAAGGAATTGAGCAAACCCTCACTCCAGAAACTCATTGCTGCTTTTGCTTAATGACACATGCAATTGAGACCTTGCATTTATGAACCAAGCTTGTTGCTCAATCCTGGAACATGTGGCAAATTTGACAAAATAGAGCCAGCTCATCTCGGGGAATAACCCAGTGAGGCACAAAGGTAGAAAATGAGTGATCAACTTCCTTAGAGGTCCTGAATTCTTCAGTTTTACGGGTAAAGGCATGACTTCTGTGATCTATGATCAAACAAGCTTACAGCCTACAACGTGAATAAAGAGAGACAAACAGCATTGTTTTAAAATCAGTTTTTAATAAAATATTTATTATAATCTAAAACAAACCCTTTTCTGGACTCAGACTTGCTAAGATGTGTGTGAACAAAATGCAAATGATCATAGAACTGTTTGCGTTTACATGTACGTGCAGGGGTGAAATGCAGGTGAAAAACTAGAGCCCATCTCCTACAGGTGCAGCAGCGCACGCACAGAGAACACGCCAGCTACTGAGCACAGGAGATGTGGTGGAGCCAGGCTGCAAGCCAAGACTACTGTCACCCAGTCAGAAATAGCAAGTACTGCAAAAACAACAACAAAAAAAACAACCAACAAACTGAGCTGAGGTTTTCCAAATAGATCATCTATCCGCAATAATGAAAACCAGGTTACTCTGCATTAAATATCAATAATCAGTGTCAGCAAAGCAAGTGCTGTTGTTTCAATGATGCTATTCAAACAAACTGAACATTCTTCTGATATTTGTTTCCTACTGAGGCTGATTAAGGAGGGAAAGAGGCAAGGCCAAAACACTTGGACAGGAAAGGACAAGGGAACTATTGCTTTAAAATAAATACCATGGTAATGATTACTCTGCATAATGTACAGTTACAAATATATAAATATTAATTTCATTGAAAGGATTGCAAGCAAAAATCACTGATAACTAGCACTGCTGTAGCTATTCAGTAACATAACTCGATGTATGTAGGAATTTGTGTCTTACAAACCCACCAGCACTTTTCTCCTTTTGCAGTGAGGGACCATCAGAGAAAGGAAAGGAGAAGCATCTCTCTGACAGAGGGAGGCAAATATCTCTAAGCCACAAACAATTCAAAGCCCAAAGAAGCAGAAGCTCTGCTTTTCTTCAGTAATACTGAGTCTGATACGGCTATGTTGTGTCAAGTGGTCCTCCTGGATCTAGCCCTAAAAAGTTTGCGTATTACATCTAGGACTTTGAAGAATGGAAGGAAAATAGTTCTTTGTTTTCCCTGGATAAGAATTACTGATGATAACAAGAAACAGCAACAACAAACTGGGGACAGGGGAAAGCTGTTGACCAGCAGCTGGGGTGGAGAGGACAGAGACCTGCTCCATTACTACTGTAACAAGGGAGAAAAGGCAAACAGGTGTGTATTTATAGGTTCCTTTATTTGATTCCTTAAATCAAATGACTGATTTTTAACTTTAGAAAGGAGCTAGTTTGGTGGCAGGAGTGAGGGGAGGCAGAGGCTGCCAATATGTACTTAAGGAACACAGGAAGAAGAGACAATGGACTAATAATTTCCCTGAAAGCTGTGAAGCAGCAACCCAAGCTTCAGGATACAGAAAACCTGGCACACGACCTCACGTGCAGCATCCCATTTAGAACTGCCTTTGCTGAAGGACACTGAGGCTGCTGTGCCTCTGCCTGCTAGGGGTCCAGGACTCTCTGTCAGTTCTTCTAGGGATAAAACAGAAGCAAGACTCCCCTGCCTCAAACAGGTGAGTGCTCTGGCACACAGCGAGCCCACAGACCAAAGCTATGATTGATAGGCTGGCACCAAGGAGAGATGTAGCTGGCAGTAATGAGGAAATGTTTGCATGTTGAATTAGCAGATTACATGTAACAGAGACTGAGGAAAATGAAGGAAGTCATCTTTAATACTAAACTGAATCTCCCTACCTTCTTCTTCTTGTGCCCAGTGGTGACACTGTCTGACTGCCCAAGGATCTGTGAGAGGATGAAGCAATATGAAATTACTTAGAATATCTATCTAAAAGCATTAAATGGATGAGACAGGGAAACTAAAGCCAGAAGGGGACAGAGGACAGGAGGCTGAAGAACCCTGAGCACAGGTCCCATCTTCTGTGGGAAGCCACTCACGCAGACATTATCAGGGTGACCAAATGTCTCATTCTCCAGCCTTGAAGCATTAAACAGCTGAGGCTGGAACCAGCAAACAGCAGGGTTTGTATTGTGCAGCTTTGATATTTAGAAAAGGGAAAAAAAGAAACAACAAAACAACCTCTTGTTGCAGCTCATACTAGGTCTGTTATTTACCCAGGGAATAAATATTGACTCAGGCCTGTGTGTGTACACAATAGCAAGCATCTGCCAGGCCAGTTGCTTACAGGAGATGGAATTTAGTTTAAAGGCATTTATTTACCTGCCAGACAGGAATGCAGCCGCCAGTGCTTCTGCTGTGCAGTGGGGACACAGTGAGGACGTGGTCTGTTCATACACACTGAAGAGACGTGGCAAAAAACTCTGCTGAGAAGCAGTGGGTGCATACGGGCAACAGCCACGTCAAGATGCTGTGAGGAGAGCTCACAGCAGCCACGAAGGAAGGCTTGGTAACTTTCCAACAAAGCAGTTCTGAAATTTCTGAGAACTTCAAGACCCAGACCTTCCTCGTGTCAGTTACATTCTGCAAATATCTAGCCCCAGACAAAAAGGACTGGAAACTCCAAATGCCCAACTTCTGGGATACCTCCTGTTTTGTCCCCATGTAGACAGCTTTCTGGAATAAAATTGCTTTTATTCTGGAATGGAATGTCTATACTGGGATATATTCTTGTCAGGGTTCCTGTGTAAACAAGCCCTAAAAATGAATGGAGCTGGGCTTTTTCCTGTTTCCATTCACCAATAAACACCCTCAAAAGGAGTTTCCACCCCACTCCGGGTCCTTGTAACAATAGACGTGGGAAGATAAAATATTAACACTATTTTGCAACAGGCAATTGCATCTAACTCCTCCAAAGAGAACAATGCTGCTCCAGGCAGGAAGGGAAACCAAAAACTCTTGGCTCATGCACTTTTGGAAATAAAGCTTTTGTTTTTAGTTTTACCACATTGCTTGGGGCAGGTCAGTCTAAGGGAGTCCAGTCTCTGTGACACCAGTGATTTATACTGGCAAGCAGGCCCAGGGCCTATGCATAGATTACCATATCCAGAAAAAAAAATAAAAATCATTGTATAGGAATGCTGGTGGGAGCAAGATAAAAGTGATTGGTGAAGTCAGGCGAGCATTTAAAAGGACTGTGCCTCCGGTCAGTTCATGTCAGGGTTACAAGGAGGAAAGGGGCTGCAGAGCTGAGAAGGCTGCAAGCAAACCTCATCAGCACATAGTGCAAAATGAAGAGGGCTCACCCACCAGATCCTGGTCACTGCTATGGCTAGCAAACTCCCCACCTGAAGCTTTTCAGCCCTGTCTGACAGTGGATTTGAGTTTTCTCTTGTGAAATAGACCTCCCAACATCTTTCCTGAACATGGAGGCATTAGGACAGTTTTTCTTCTTTTAGGACATAATTGTGGGTACAGTAGACTTATAGGCTAGAGAAGATGATTAGCCTCTTGCTATGTCATAATTAGCAAAACATACTGATTTTTATTATAATAATTTGCGAGAAAACTCCTCAGCCATCCTTCCTCAAACAGCAGTTCAGCTAAGCACGAGGCCTGGACTTAGCTTCTAAATGTAGCTAGGAAATGGCATTTGCAGTATCCTGATAATAGAGAAAACATTCTGAAAAGGTCTATAAGTTTGAATTCCAGCCCCTATTTTTCTCACCTAGAGGGCACAGCATATTGGCCTCCCATCCTTGGAAGTACTCCTAGGAGGATGCACAAAAGGCAGGAAAATTGACAGAAGAATAATGCTGAGTGTCCCCCTTAGCGCTCCAGATCCACCCCCATGGGGCAGCAAAGCCTACAGTTCTGAGGGCATCAGGAAGTAGTCATCATTCGGTTTCTGTTCTGCAGCAGGTCGTCTGTTGGAACAAACTCATACAGGAGTTGATTCTGAGCCTCTTCTCTTTATTTAAATTATGTATTTCTGTTGAAAAGAGAACATAACGAAAAAAGTCACTTTCCCCTTACATATCTTTGTGAAACATCACTGAGGCAGGGCAGAGAAAAACTTAAAAGCTGCTAGGAATGGAGACATCCAGGCCATGAAGACTTGGATGCTGTCCCAGTGAGATCTTTTTCCTGGTGATTCCTTGCTAAAGAGGCTAGCGAGTCGCTTGTAAGAATGCCCATTTTGAGGAATCGAGTACATTTGACCCAACACATGAATTAGTAAATTATAACTCACAAACCCCCACATTCAGGGCTCACCATTCTACTGTGGTCACTACTTCCTGAATCTTGTCCACTTTTAACGTGCTTGCTGTCGTCAGCTCTGCCACAATCTCAAAAACGTCAGCTTCAGAGGCATAGGGGTCCGGGTCGTATTCATAGGAATAATATGACAGATCTGACTGTGGTGGAGGGCCTTCCTCTGCTGGAAAGGAAACCATAGTCTCATCTTGTGCTTTATCCAAAGAAACTGCATTTCATCATTGCATATTGCATCACAGAGAGAATGGGAATGACATTAAAGGGAAGGAATAGTAAGAAGGGAGGCAAAACAGGAGCTAACTCAGTGTCTTACAGTGAAAAGGAGGCTACACATGTCAATAGCCCAGTGCATGCATGCTTAGATTCACATATAGGTAGAAAAGCTGCTATAAATGGGAATTTTTGATTTCCCATTCTGAAAACTGGATGCTGTAAAAAAAATAAAAGGAATCACAGCGCCAGGCAATTTGAAAAAAACTTTAGATCTCATTTTAAAGCATCTAATTTTAGGCGTTAACTGAGATGATTAAGTTGAGAAGCAGTTCACCCTACAATCTACATACAGTCAAGATAAAAGGCAGCTATCTTTGGGAATACCAGGTGTCACAGGTGTGTTACACTGCACTCTGAAAATACCTCATCTGTGATGTCAGAGATACCTTGCACTGCACCCTGAAAATACTTCATCTTTCACTAAGTCATAAGCTGAGTAGTAGCCGAACTGTGTCTGCCTCAGCACAGTCTCATACCACCGAGGAACTTCCAGCATATAAGACAGGAACAGGCAGAAATGGGTACTTCTCCCCCATGCATTCACTCCAGCCCATACTAAGACACGGGCAGGTCGCTCACACAGTGCGCATCCCTCTCAAAGTGGCTGTGCCTCTCGGTGGGTGACTGCCCGCTGTCCGGAGGGTAAGACTGCAAGACAAAACTTCTAGGAATATCAATAGGTCCCTGTTTCCTAAGCTGTTCCTTGAGCCAGCTCAGCTGTTCATCTTGCCTGTTTGCTTTCTATATACACTGCTCTAATCCAAACCAAAGCAATCACCGAAACATCGTTGTTGCAGGGAGGAGAAGTCCCCCTCATAAAAGCTTGCTTTATTTAAGGAGAACACTTGTCAAGGCCTTTGAAAACATTTGTTCTCTAGAAATAAAATATCTGAAGGCTTCCCTGTTGCCTCCCACATCCTCCCAGCAACAGGCTCAGCCCTAGGCAAGGGAATGCTTGCCTGAAAGCAGAGTCAGTCTGTGTTCACTTCTTCTTGGCCTTCTCCACGTGAGAACCTGCCAGATCATGAAGTTGTTCTACGAATGGATGATTGCTGTCCACCAGGGACAGAATTAACATCACAGACCTCACTCTTCCTAGGAATGCAGGACTGGAGTCAAAGCAAAGATGAAAGGCCGACATTTCCTGCTGCATACAAACCACTCCCCCATCTCCAAATGTTTGCGCCTAAGCCAATGTTTGCTGAACACCGATGGGGTGAAAGGAAAAGTGGCCCATTGCCAGTTCAATCAATCCTGAAAGAACAGCGCTCCTGTGAACAGTGTGCCCGCCAGGGAGTGTTGCAGGATGACTCCATCTAGAAGCAGAGCTCCCTCTGACATTCTAGTGATGGTGGATGGGAGAGAGTTTATTTAGTTATTTATTTAAAATAATGACACCGAATTAAAGAATCATAATACCACCAAGAATCGGCTTCCAGCTCCTGGACCTTCTAACTGCTGGAGCAAAACTGTACAAATAACATGGCTCCAGCTGCAGGGGGAAGGCTGAGGGGTCAAACAGCATGGAGCTGGGTGGGCTGTGCTCAGAGCAGCGCAGAGTGAGACACTACAGCACTACTGACACCACTAAGTGCTGCTGTGCCACACTTTGATATCGCTTTTCCATCAAATACCTGCAGAATCACAATGTTACTGTGATATCAACATACCTTCCAGCCCCATCAGCTATACATTTAGCATTTTTGATTGACAATTTCAAATACAGGCAATTTCAGAGGAACATTAAAGATCTATGGAAGCAATCGAAGGAGCACTGCACCAGGGAGGTGGTATCAGAGCTACTGAGGATCCCTTAGGCTCTGAAATCCACCCATAATTTTGTAGCCTAGTGTGACAAGTCTGAGGAAAAACACAGACAGAAAGGCATAGTCCACTTGGCAACCAAACTCCTGCTCCAGGAGCTTTCATTCCAAATAAATGTGACTGGAACAGGCTGTGAAAAAACACAGGCAGAGCCACAATGCTTAGAGGCAAAGGTGAGTCCATGCTACTCATGAAGAGCCTGCTCCATCTCTGAGTCTCACTACTTCACCTGTGAGAATGAACAGTTGAGGAAGAGGATTTGGTCATGAGTGCCTCCCCTTGGCTTTCACTTCTGTTGAGTCCCATTACCCTGTGCTGTTCTCACTAAATCAAGAGAATATTTCTGAAGCTGCAAAGAAAACCTACACATCTGTACAAAAAAAGGTTATAGTTTTAAGGACAAACCTCAGCCTTCTTCCTCACTTGCTGCAACATCTGCTGCAGCCTTGTGAGAGGCAGTTCAGAATGCTTTGACAACAGCGAGGTGCCACAAGAAGCACTGCATCCTGACTTTTCAGGATAGCCACATATGATTACTCACCTTGAATAGCATAACTTATAAGCTGTTGTTTATTCTAGCAAACTCACTGGGGTATATGGAACTATACTGCAGGTCTGTCTGCCAGAGTGAGCCCAAACACATTGTGAAGTTCCCCACTGTTTGCTGGAAGGAAGCTGGCTCTCATTGTTTCCATTGCTGGGGTAACATAGACAAGAGCTAACAATGAATGCATCAATCAAACCGAGCTGAGCCTGCACAAGTCATATGGCAAATAGAGAAGGATTTCAGACAATATAAACACCACGAGGTTCTGCACGAAAATGGTATTTCCTGAAGATTAGCACACTGAGGCAGTTCCATCAACCTGCCCTAATCTTGATTTGGCTCCCGGAGTTTTGCATCCTTTAAGGAAATCACAAATTTAGACATGGCTCATCAGAACTTTCACTAGAAACCCAGAGCACCTGAGTCGACTTAAACCAATCACATGCTTCAATGCTAACAAACCAGTGAGCCCAAATGAGACCCACGTATAAGGAGGGATTCATTCATTTGTTAAACTTTGATTCATGTACCGTGTGGTTGACCTGAGAGGAGGCCAGAGGATTAATGAAAATCACATGCTGGGCGCTTTTCCTGATGCAGGATTTAGTCTGTTTTATTTTTGAATGCTCACTCTGCCATAGCTGCTCAGACAGCTCATTTCAGAAGAGTATCAGCCTTCCAGGAGACTCTCTGC
Source organism: Aythya fuligula (assembly GCF_009819795.1). Taxonomy (NCBI): domain Eukaryota; kingdom Metazoa; phylum Chordata; class Aves; order Anseriformes; family Anatidae; genus Aythya; species Aythya fuligula. The sequence goes on along the minus strand of NC_045584.1, from coordinate 2,202,241 downwards.
TTTAGCACTCACAGATCCTAGAATGCAGCAAGCTCATACCATTTGTGAGCACTTTAACATATCCTCATGGCATACATGTGGTTATTAATCTAATGTGCATACAAATGCCACACACACACACAATCTGAATTGCCATTTTTGATCTTATTGATAGCCTGAGACAACACTACCTTTGTCTGTTTAAAACAGAAAACAGACGGTTATTTTTCTTCGATGTTTCAGTACAGGTTATTTCAGAAACACTGTACTGAAAATGTTTGTATTGTGGACTATTGTCAAGTTCAACATTTTTTCCCCCAGATAACCATATTCATATCAAATATGTATTTGAAAAACAATGTAATGGCAGTCTCATTTTGTAGAGCAGCAACAAAACACTTACTATGAACTTGCATACCAACAACATCCTACAGAGCAGTTTGGGAATGCTGCTTTATAGGGTTCAGATTGCAAACTGTTTCCATGCTGGGTACATTGCATTTGCACAGAATAAAAGACAACAAGCATTCATTTTAGTTACTCTGACAGACAGCAATCTGATATATATTCACATTAAGTTCAGAAACAAAGAGAAAGAAAATAGGAAAGGCATTAAAACACTTTAAGACTGGATGACCTACAGAGGTAGTGCTAACAGAGTATTCACCATGCTTTTACACCTTAAGAATAACATCTATCAACTCTCACAGAGCAGAGGGGTAAAGAACAGGACAGCCTATCTCATGCTGGACACATGAAGCCTGAACTTTGGTGCACAAGAAGGATATGGGAAGGCATGGAGACTTCTCTTGAAGAACTAACTTGTTTTTACCAATTTGTTGGGAGAGTTAGAGGCCAGGGGAAAATTAATGAGTGGAAAGCAGCCAGGAAAAATCTAGTCCAGTTTATTTACTAGAAACAGCATGAAACAAACTATTCTATTGACCCTCCACTGCTTCTTGGTGAGATTTATTGTGAGCCAGGAGCAAGTTTGACATGAGTCTTGGAAAAAAATGTATGAATATAAGCACCAAATAAAATGAGCAGCCAAATTCCTGGCTACTCCATCTACTGACCTTAAAATTTTTGCTCACTAAGGCCTTTATTCCAAACAGCAGCTCTGAAAGAATCAGGACTGCCAGCTCAATTTTTACACAGAACTATGAACAGAAGTTGATCCACCTGGATTCTAGTTTTTGCAATGGTTTTGTCTGTTGTCATGTACTGCTCAGTTGTTTGTTGAGACATATTACATCAGCCTGGTTTCAAATGGGATCCTTCTAGCTTGATATTAAATAAAAGATTGAAGTATTACTCAAATATACCAAGGCTGAGAAAACAGGATGGTCACTTGCAAGATTTAGGCAACTGTTCATAGAAATGGGCATGTGCACTCAATACAGCAGGTATCATGCAAGAATTTCTGAAAGGACTGGAACACAATCTACAGCCAAATGCTTATCACCCTATATTTCCTTGATGGCTTAATTTTTTCTGATTTCTGCATGTTCTGTTGTTTCTAAAAGATACAGGTATTCAGTATCTTTATTTAAATGTGCTTAGGAGTTATGTATACTTTAGTATAATGACAGAATAAGCTTTAAGCTTTTTAAAGAAAAAAGCCTTGGATAAATGCAAAGGTATACTACCTGCTGGAATTTGTTGTACACTGGGTTGCTCAGCCGTGTGGGAAAGTGTCTCCCTTTCTTCTGGCAAATTCTTGGCTGTAAGTAGAAAAGAAAAGTGTATTGGTCCTAAAATTCGTTAATGACTCTTTAGAAAATGTCTCCATTTAAGGAGGTGATATACTCAGTTCAGGTATACCAAACAGCACATCTTGAAAGCCCATGTAGAACCTCCAAAGTATGTTAAAATTCAAGGACAGTATTTGTTACCTAGGATTATTCACTCTAGATAAGCAGTATTACCAAATTTTCTCAGGTTCATTAAGATTGGTAAAGCATGTATTTGTGATATCAGAAAATCCAGTTCTGAGCTAAGCAGGTAGGTAGCTGCTCTTAGAAGTTAGTCTCCTGCAGTATGGGTAGCAAAATACAACAAAGGAGGTTTTGAAGTCTCCTCTTTTCCCTACCGCACACAAGTAATTATCGTTTGCTCAGATGAAGATTTGTAGCATTCCCTAGCTAGGTCGTAAGAGAAAAAGGGAGTTGAATGAAACCTACATGTAGAACATTGCGACATGGGGATCTGTTCTATCCTCGTATTATTCCTGCATGATGCTACTTCCATTTGGCAATGGTTCTGGTAAATCTGCCCATCTGATCCACACACAGGCTCCCCATCATAGCCACAGTCTCGTGAACACATACATTGCTCAAAATACTCATCCTCCAAGCAGCCAAAAATATTATTGCATGGTCCAGAGTGAAAAAAACCTGAAAAGTAAATGAAAACATATCATAAATTCAAATTCAGTCAAACATCCAAAGGAATATGTTTACATAGCATGGGGGAAAAAAAAATAAGAAAACTGCTGCCCTATCTCTCATGTAAGTTTTCATGTTGAATTCCCTAAGACTTCTCATAGAAATTACAAACTTAGTAGACTAAAATGCTCTGGGAAGAAAGCTGCAGCAGACTGCTGGTACAGGATAATGCAACTCTCCCACAGTTTGGATGACATACAGGATAGGAAGGAAACTGTAGATTCTGGAAAAAGTTATTCCTGTCTCTGACAAGTGAAATTGTTTGATCTTCCTACAATTAATTGACAAACTCTACCACAAGATATTTTACAGAAAGAAAACCAAATTGCACTTAAAATAAGTTTTTACTTTTACATTTATTAACGTCTCACTTTTCACAGGTACGTCCAGGTTTATACATTATATCTTGCCTCTGAAGCAAGTAATAATAGTCACTGGTGACTGGAAAGCAGACTACCTTGGTCTGTTTCATTGTCATAACTTTTATACTGCTATCACACACACATCTGTAAACCTCCTATTAACACAGATACCAAAATAGAACATTTTTCTAAATATCATTTTGAGTTCTCCTCTAACTAATTCCTAGACATTATGTCTGCAGGTTCCTTTTTTTTTTTTTTTTTTTTTTTTTTTTTTTTTTAAAATCTAAGCTTTGGTGCAACTTACCAACCCACTGGCTAGCTGAGCTCTCTACCTCATTGCACGTTGGCCCATCGCAGAGCTCCCGAGCCAAGGGACTGTTTTCACTCACATTGTAGAAACGAGTTGCTTCAAAAGCTGCAGGCCAGAAAGAATGAGAAATCACAATTAAGTCTTATGGTTAGAGCCCTAATGCTGGCAAAAATCAAAAGGAAATCAGGCACATACCTGGCTCATAGTAATCATACACTTTGATAGGAACCGGAGCGGTTTTCCCAACTATATACTCTCTGAAAGCTTGAAACTTTACACAGGTCATGCACTGGCTAGGAATCTGCATGAAATGATGTAAAAGACTCATTGTAACAAAAACTACACTGTAAGTGAAGAGAGACAAATAAATGCAGCATGGCCCCTAATATAACACACTGTGCTGGACGCTTGGTGAAAACGAAAGTACCTCCAATACTAGGTACTAACACTGCCTCTTTTATGCTTTGATTTCCAACCAAAACCATGCTTGCCTACGTGAAAAGATACTCAGGCAACCAGCCAGTTAAAGCTGCATCATAATCCTCATCTGCAAGGGACTATCAACAGCAATACACAGCATCTCTGCCCTACCAATTGGCCATTTGCCTTTCATTGAAAAGCAACATAATTGTAAGAACAAAATTCATTACCTCGTCAAAATAAAAAAGGACTTTTCTTCCATCAACTTCATATCTTTTTAATCCAATTTGCTTGTTCATCAATAACTGGGGAAAAAATGAACAGGTTTAGGTTCATCTCATTTTATAGAAAACAGTTTGAAAGAAGAAAGATTTCAGACTACTTAAAAAAAAAAAAAAAGCATGGTCAGATGCTAAAACCCAGGGATTTCTTCTGCTGGAGATAGATGTTTCAGGAAGAGAGGGGAAATGCAAAGAGGATTGAAGTTGCTGTCAGAAAACTGAGGAAAAAATTGTCTGTGTTCTTTTTTTCTGATCTGATGAGGAACGCTTACAAGGTGCACCATGCTGGGTGTTCTTCCTAGTCCCTGGGGAGAGGGGTACATTTCCTCCCTCAGACTATGCCTGACATGTCATCCATAATCTAATTGAATAGCTCCCAGACTGTTTTCAGTACCAAGGCTTAAGCAAGACCTCAGAGGCACCAAAACACTCAGTAAAAGTCTCTTATTTACACTCTCTCAGACCACCACTGCTGGATCACACTGATTATTAAAGACCCCCCTTCTCCCACCAGCTGAAAAATCCAAAACATTCTTCTGCCAGGAAAATTAATCCTTACATTTGAAAAGAGCAGCCATTTGAAAGAGCCCTTGGCATCCTCCCTTTTGAGGGATGGGGTCAGGCCAGGCCTTCACTACCTATCTTTCCTCCCTGTGAGGCCCAGGGATTTGTAATACACATTGTACATAATACTTGCAGAATACATCTACCCATTTTTTTTTATTATTATTTTATTATTTTGGTTATTGGGACAACCCGTATATCCAAGGTGCATTAGAACAAGGTGTAAGAGTACTTCCCACATCTGGAGTGCTATCGTCCGTAATCTACCCCAGCCATTTTTAGACATGTTGTAGATCACCTCCTCATGCTAACTGCAGGTCAGCAGATCATGAACACAGTGAAACAAGAGCACTTGTTTATGGAAATACTGCACCACCTCAGAGAATGCAGTAACCATCTTCCTGGAACAGAATGCTAATGAATGTCCCGTGAAACATAAATAAATCTGATATAATTCTATGAAGCTTTGTCTTTTTTTTTCCCCCCTCTAAGTTTCCATAAGAGTTACTTCTGTGATTTTCCACATTTGGACAAATAACATCTTGATATTACAATGGCTAGCATGCTCCATGTACTTGATCGATTGATCAGTCCTTTCTGCTTTGATAAATTGTATTCAGAATACATCTATTATGTGAGAAACATTTAATTCAGAAACTGTGGAAGATGATGGCCTGTGGAAAAGGACTCTTGAGTTTTAATCCCTTCTTTAATAAATAAATAAATAAATGTTCTTAAGCTATTGTGAGATCCTAGAATGAAAACTCTGTGGAAAGGAAGACAAAGAATTATTGTCATGTATTAGAATGAACGGCATCAAGCAAAAACTATTCCTACTGAAATTTGCCCGAACCTGCTACCAACAGCTTTAACTGTGAATTTTTTCAGGGTAGTGCTTCCAGTTGTAAAACCCTACACACAGCTTCCTGCTATTACTGTAACAAGCAAAGGAACATGTGTTTAAGTCACACACAATATGGAAAGGGCCAATTTAATTTGTCCTTATAATTTTAGGGGCCTGGTGGTGGCTGTTATTACTCAGCAGTAGATGGCTGCAGACAGTCCTTTTATGAGGGCTTGGAGAGGCTGGCGCCACCGGGAAATGCTCAGCTCAGCTAAAGTTGCATTTTTCTGGTGAAGCTTGATATATACCAGCCTGTGGTGACCTCCTGACCTTGTCGACACCCAGCATTATTAGAAGGATTTGTGGCTGCACAGCCAGGGGGGCTGCCATCAATGCGCAGAGTATTCATTAACCATCGCTGCCCCGGAGCTGCACGTGGGTCCACTCTGTGCACACTGCTCTCTTGTGAGGGCAAACAACAAACAAGGAAATCTGATTTACAGCCTCACCCCTCCTCACCAAGAACAGAGGGAAGGGCTAGGGTAACAAGAAAATGCAGCAACAGGAATGATGGGGCTTACCTCTGCTGAAGCTGGTGGCCAAAATACAAAACTAGTAACATATCATCAGTGGGTGCATGATTTTGATACATTTTTGATAGCCAAAATCAAACTATACAGGTATTTGCATCTTCACTGACTACCCAACCCATATGCTTGAGCTTTGTCCCTAATTTTCGATGCAAAGGATTTCTGCGGTAAGAAGGATGGAATTCAACTTTTCAAGGGGAACATCGCTGCCAAGTTAGCAAAATTTTCTTCTGCCTAAAGTCAGTAATTCACTTTTGGTTAAGGAAATGGACTGCCCTGTACTGAATCCCAGTTGCAGAACCAAGCCACCTGTTACTGTGTGCCCTGAGACCCTAACAGATGGGGTTACACTGGGACTTCTGCTTCTCTACTCACAGATGCAGAACATGAGATTCAGAGGGGCGGGCAGATGACACAAGGGAAAGCACAACCAACTCATCTGCTCAGTGCTAGAGAAAGCCTGTTCTTGCTTAATGTGCTGGAGAGTTCATTCAGCTGTGAGGAAACAACTCTTCTGCAGCTTTCTTATTTATTTATTAACCCTTTGACTGCTTCCATCCAGGCCAGGAAGAGGGATATGACAGGACATAAAAAGGGCATGAAGCTGACACAATGCTTCCCAGACACTGACATGTTATCTGACACAAGCAGTATGGTGAGTCTCCTGCTCCAGTTTCACTATGCTCACTGTTAGTTTCTGATTTGGAAGTGCTGACCAGCACCTGGTCAAGAAGCTAGCAATGCTAAGGCACCAGGAAGATGATGATGAATGTGATGCAAGCATCTTTAAAGCCAGGAAAAAACAAACATCAAAGGCAGGGGGGTGTCACAGAGTCCAAGGCTTATGGCAACGTACTGGAAGGCAAAGGAGAATAGAGGCATTGCAAACAGAAGGGTTTTGAAGCATGCAACACTGAAGAACCAGAATTAGGGTTTCCTTGCAGAGCATATATCCTAATACTCGTCTCAATCCCAGCTGCCTTCAGTGCTTCCTCTGCTTAGAGCACACACAGCTTGCCCTGAACACAGGTTAGTGTAAATCATCAGACACCGCACAGGAGCAATTGCTGCATGCGGCAGCCTTTTAGTGGTAACTAAATACAAAATAAGGATGTTTGATTTACAAGTCTTTACCTGGAACACCTATCAGGACCAGCAATGTAAACAAGCCTCATGCCACAGCACAGCTGTCTTGGCATAAAGGAAAAAAAAGTTCAAGGACTTGAAATCGTAAAATCACAGAATATCCTGAGTTGGAAGGGACTCACAAGGATCATCGAGTCCAACTCCTGGCTCCACACAGGACTACCTAAAAATCAAACCATATGTCGGAGCTTTGTCCAAATGCTTCTTGAACTCCAGCAGCTCGGTGCTGTGACCACTGCCCTGGGGACCTGCCCCAGTGCTTGACCACCTCTGGGTGCAGAACCTTTTCCTAACACCCAGCCTGACCCTCCCCTGTCCCAGCTCCATGCTGTCCCCTCGAGTCCTGTCACTGTCCCCAAAGAGCAGAGCTCAGCGCCTGCCCCTCCGCTCCCCTGTGAGGGAGCTGCAGGCCGCCATGAGGCCTCCCCTCAGCCTGCTCTGCTCACGGCTGAACAAACCACAAGAGCTCAGCCAGCTCCTCACACATCTTCCCCTCTAGAGCATCTTTGGAGCCCTCCTTTGATAGTTTATGTCCTTCTTACATCGCAGTGCCCAAAGCTGTACACAGTGGTTGAGGTGAGGCTACACCAGGCAGGGCAGAGCAGGACAATCCCTTCCCTCATCCAACCAGCAATGCCACCGGGCGTAGGGGAGGCCAGGGCACACTGCTGCTGCCTCAGTTTCCACTAGCCAGTGACCAGAACCCTCAGCTCCCTTCCTGCAGGGCTGCTCTCCAGCCTCTCATCCCCCTCTCTGTACAGAGATGGCAGAATCTCTGCAGTTCCTTGTGACACGAGAAAACACGAGGCCCCTCTCAGGACTCTCAGCCTAGAGACTTACTCTGTCCCCTGCTGAAACCAGTAAGAGACACTCACCCAGTACAGCCTGGACAATGGTAACTCCTAGTTCTGGAATTTCTTCTTAGCCCATTTCAGCAATAGGGAATTGTTACTTAACCTAACCATTTTTCTCTTCTGTAATCAAAACCCCTTTTCACTCTTTGCTTCAACTAGTTTCCTCCTTTTACTCTGCTGATAAAACTTTCCATGGATTTAACACTATGAAGACATCCTGTCATTCTGCTCCTGTCCCGTTTTGAGATCTCTGGTCCTGAGCCAGGTTTCCATCCATATTTTCTCTGCCATTATTTACGTAAATTACTGTGAAAGAGAATTTATTTGAAAGCAGTACAAACAACTGTCATGCTAGCACTTCAGCAGGAGGAGATAAAATAGTAACCAAAACCACTACAGGCCCCTCAATTTCCTCCTTTCTCTTACCACAAGGATACTGGGGGAAATCTTACTGGTGGTCTTGCCTCATCTGAATAGCCATATATATTTCTTGCACCATTTGTTGCATGTGAGAGAATATCAGACTCAAACATCAACATGCAAATAAAAATCAATATATTTCACATGTATGCATTTGAAGGTAAATCAGAGAATTTTTGATATGCAGCTTGTGAATGGACTTAAACTTTGATATTTCTTTTGACAGTAATAATTTCCTATCTGATCAACATACATCTCTGTACGGAAGTATTCCAACCACAGCTCCCTAATACTGAAAGGGCCCAATTCTCTTCTCAGGGACTAATGGACAGATTTCTCTGGTTTTGCTGATAGCTCTAGGAGACTGACAGCAAGCTTTTGATATGGATTATAAACCCCCAAGGAAGAAAACATCTATCTCATATTGTCCAAGAAAAAGCAACCGTGTTTGTAAGAAATTAGCCAAATGAAGTGAAATCCTAGAGAAGACAACGCAATGTGCACTTTTCCACTGAACTAGGATGTCAAATTAAAGTGCCTGGTCTTCACTATGATTCTACTTTAAATTTCCCTCTCTCCCCTGCCTTCCTGTATAATGAAGATAAGGTTATTACAGGAAGAAATCTTTTTAAAACAAAATACTTTTTTAGCTTTTTACCAGTTCTCAAGGATGCAGTTTAGTTCCTTTTTACACCTCTTCAGTTACACAGTCCTTAAAAACTAAGTCCTTAAATATTTGCAGCATAGAAAAAACACAAGTGAATACGCTGTAATGCCTTAACAAAATATAAAGCAAAGCTAAAGATTACAGTTCATCTCCCCTAGAGGGCTGGCTGGGTAAGAGGCACATTCTGTCCACCTCAGTTTGGCTTGCAATAAACATGATGTTCTCCCAGAAGAAAAAAAAAAAAGGCAAAAAATTCCAAGACACAGAGCCTCCAAAGAAATGGAATCCAGATGTTGGAGATAACACAGCCCACTAAGAAGCCATAAACAGCTCCTGTTAGTGCACATTTTCACTTCAGCATTTCCAAATGGGTCTCATTTAATTACTGTGCTCTGTGCTTAGTAATAAACTTTCATTTTACTGTGTTCGGTAAATTTGTTAATCTTGCTCAGAACATCTGTTTACTCATTTCAGATAAATATTTTTTGACGTGTGAAATCTCCTGCCCCCAATTTTAATTGCATCTTTTCAGACAGTGCTCTAAGAGACAACAGCATTTACTTCCTATTGCTCCCTACCAATTACAGAGCCCGGTTCCAGCCCAAGACCATGTCTTGCACTCTCATTACAACATCTTACCTGCTCTAGGCTCTCAATGTCTGCACGAAACCCAGAGAACAATGGCACTTCCAAGACCGCCATGTTAGAGGATCCAGAATGCAGCCATCTTCCCATAAGAATAAAAAGAGAGAGAACAAAAATGAACTCAGGATCCAAGATAACAAATGGTACATGGACAACTCAGAATGGAGCATAACTGAAAATAGCTTCAGAGAAAAAAATACACACAACACAAAGTGTCTACTCTTCTTTGAAGAATTTGTTGAAAGCCATAGACTACACAGTTTAAACAAAATCCTCTTTTCTGCTTTTATTCAACAAAAATTATGGATACAGTTACAGGAGATGTCCAGGTGAATGGCAGAAAATCAGAAGGAAAGATGTAGTCTCCTGTGAGGCCACTTACCTTATTTTTCAGTTAATCCCTGAGAGAATGTACTTTGGTAAAAGGGAATAATCTTTTGGGAAAAAAAAAGAAGCTTCTGTGCTTCTTAAGTGGAGGGCTGCAAATGGATTGTGGTGTAAAAAAATATTTCCCAATACAAGGTGGAAGTCATTCCACCCTGGTATTTCGTAAATGGCCGTTTCCCTCCAGCATCTAATTGACACAGCGAAGTGTCTTTGCTAATGAGTCACCAGCCTCACTCTAGTTAATAGTGTCAAGGAATTCACTGCCTATATCATCTTGTGTAACATCAGTGAGGACTCCAAAACACTGGAATCCGGAGTTGTTACTACTGAAGTATGTGTTAAAAACACACGAGGGGGTGGGGGGACATTGAAAGAAATTTGATTTGGTCTATTTGAAAAGACTTCAATTTTTTTGCAGCATGGCAGAAGAGTCAAAATCGTAACAAGAAAGCTCCTGCTAATTCCAGAACAATGCCCCCTTTTTCTCTGTATTCGCATACAGTCCACTGTCAACTATCCCTCCCTTGGCAGCTTACCTGTTGGCTGATTAGTTGCACCACAGGCACAAAGACAATGAGCTTGGACCCTAGAGGGCTTATTTAGCTCACAGCCAGCAGCAGTGAGAAATACAGCACACAGCTTCCAGGACCAAAGTTGCCAAATCTGGCTCCTGCAGGGCTACTTGGATGCCTCTGTTTGGATACCTCCACAGCTAGGGTGGGTTTGTGAGTTTGTTGAAGCAGTGCACAGAGCCAGCCTGGATATAATGCTGCACCCAAGCTCATATGCCCACAGTGGCATTGGATGGTTTGTGGACTCCAGTTGGCTCCAGTTCAGAGCTAAGTCCCCCATAGAGACCTTAAGCCTTTTTGATCCTGAGCTAACTCCATGCACCATACGCCCTAAGATATCCTACAGTATCCCTTCACCTGCAATCACAAAATCACAACCTTCTCTTTTTCATACTTCTCCCCTCCCCAACTCTTCTTTACAGAAAAACATCCCAAGGACTTAATTGAGCGTGACAACTCTTAAAAACTATTACATTATGAGCAGCACTCTAGCTCAACATATTTCCACCATCATCCTTAGATGCACTCCTCTGTTCACATTGCCTGAATGAGATGATGAAGGAGTTAAAAGATCATCATTACAGGAAGAAGGGGAGGAAAGGGAAGATTTCATTTGCTTTTGTTTTCTTTCCAAGCAATCAATCTCCTCGGACTGGGCTTCCTCTCAAATTTCTGTCTTTGCTCCAGCAATTCCCAGGGCAGAAAGTTTCAGAAATAACAACAGAAAGGTTGTGTTGATGCAGGGCAGCCTCCTTAGTTACAAGCATCTTTAAGGGATTGACAAGACTTTCTAAGCCTCTCTCCAATACCAGCTGTGGTGCTGAGGCAGAGGGGGGAAGAGGATGAGAAGGTGGTACTGTTACATACAGCGAGAAAGACTGCAGCAAACTTTTGGATGATGAGTTTGAATTGCTTATCGCTGGCTGTTGTTAATGAAGGAAGGAAGAATTCAACCAGCCCAAGAAATGCCTGACCCAGGATTTCACAGGCTTGTAGCAATCAGAGGCAATGCATCTGCCAGCAACATAGCCATGTGAGGAAGGGACAAGTGTGTTGACAGAGATAAGATCACATCTTTGCCTGGAGCCACTGCAGCTAACTGTTTTCAGAACTGTAGTCTCTGTAGGGTTTCATATCTGTAGGAAGGAAGGAAACAGAAACTGATAGGGGAGCAAAACTTTTCAATTTCTTTGAATTACATCCAAGCTACTTGCTTGAGTTCTGCCATCTGAATGCAGTGATGTTGCAGCCCCACCACCTGCCACACTCCTGGTCACAGATATACAGAGTGATTATGAAACCATCCCATTGGGAATGGTTTCTTCTGTGGCACTGTAGGATGCTGTAAGCCCTCTCTATTTACTTTGGTTGTGGCTTTCCCTCTTTTGGGCAAACTTTCCAACAACCTCCTTCAAAACTAAAACATTTTGTAAAGAGATCAGCATCTCTTGATAACTGCAGCAGCACTGGCACGTTTAACATGTGTAAGTGGATTGAATACATGACAAACTATTCTTGCTGCTCTCTTTTTGTCTATACACAAGCTGTTTTCTCTTAATACCTTTTGTTTCCTATTCTGTAAAAAGAGATGTAAAACTGCTAATGTCTTTGCAAAGTGTTTTGAGATCTAGCAATGATGCTTCTGGAGCTTTAGTTTGGGATGCAGACTGCCATTTCCTACCTAGTGCACGTCTCCAGTATAACTTTGTATTCCTGATGATCCCGATCTGAAGCTGGGTCATCATCATCCACCAGTGCTCTCTCTCTGTGCAAGGTTTCAGAGCGATTCTCATCTGGAGAGACAGATCGCAGGAGATTTGGAGCTTGAAGATGCTGCTCTGACTTTGGCTCCTTCAGGTTAACCAGCAGCTGGAAAGCTGGTTTGGCAATTGGATCAGGCACATTGTAAGTGACATCAATCTGCAGCAGAAAAGGGAAGAAAAAAAGCAACAAAACAAAATATGGCAGTTTATAAGACCCCAATATTTTGTAGCATCTGCAAACGTTCCCCAAAGACACACATAAACACCAGAATTCTTCAGAGAGAGGTAATGGCCAGCACAGAAGCAACCAAGGATTTACAACACAATTTTTAAATTAAACATATATGTAAATATACAGGTAAAGCTGTACCAAAGCAAACTCACCCTGATACAAATCATATTTCCTTCCATGGTTTAAAGCAACACCAGGTTATTTAATTACTTTGAGAGAAATTCAAAGTACAACTCTTTCCTCACAGTAATCTGGGATTAAAAATCTAGCAAAGAGACTGTCAGTTTAGAGATCACTTGCTCACATACTTTCTCCAGCTCCATAGCAACTTTACCTGCATCAGACAGCAGCCTTCACCTTTGGCACTCACAAACAGCCCCGTTGGAATACTGGGTATCTGGGGAAAGCCAAAAGTTAAGACAGAGACAAGACATGGCTATCAGGATGTAAATGAATAACAATTTTAGCTTTATTCTGTGCAAGAGATCTTTCCAGTTTTAAAGGATACTTTACAAGTGAAACGAATGTGGCTTGTTCTTTTCAGCCACCTATATTTAACAGTGGCAGAAACAAGCAGCAGCTCAAAATAAATATCAGTCACTGGCTATGGTGAAAAATACCTTTGAGTGCTGCCTCCTTCACATCAGAACCCAGCCAAGAAACACCAGAAAGTTCCAAGATCTCACTCACAGTGTTTCACTCATACTTTTACCGTTGCTGAACTCACCTGAGTTGTCATTCAGAACTCAGTTCAGATGGATCACTTTAAGAAACTGTCTAAATTAACACAAAACCACTTACCACTGCAGTCTGGAGGACTTTCTTATTCATTTTGTTAAGCTCAAATGTCTCCTGGTAGTCTAGATTAGTAGAAGCCAAAGAAATTGTAAGGTTGACTCCTCCAATATAAGAAAGGATAGCATATTCAGCCAGAGCCTGCAGGGCTACACATGTGTCCTAGGGATAAGAAGAGGGAGATCAGAATAGCGAAGAACACAGAAGCACTCTAAACTTAGAAACAAGCACTATGCTGTACAGTCATCGGCTTTTGGTAGCAGAATCATTATTAATTCATATAGAAAAGAAATCCCTGGTTGTGTTCACTTTTGCTTTCAAAGGCATCTGTAAGGACAAAGTCTGAAAGGTCAAATTATTAATTCCAGAAGGACACAGTAAAGAAAACTGGCAAGTTTTTCTTCTTAATGGGAAGCTTCTTCTGGACTCTAGACAGAAACTCTGCATTAGCCATTCCTGAACCAATTGATTTCTACAACTGATTATGCATGCACTGAAGCTACCTTTTTCTAAGACAGCCAACCTGAGTAGATGAGAATCCTCCAAGTGCGTTCCTCTGCTGTGAAAGCCATTTTACCACTGGTAGTGCAGAGGCCACATCTCCTAGGAGCGTGTATGTCAGAAGGGCATAAGATGTCATTTCCACTTCTGCAGAAACAACTGAAAGAGAGGCAAAGGGATAGGGAAGATAAATTGAACTACCATCTAGAAGTGAGAATCAAGCTGGTCTAGAGATAGTTCTATGAATAGCCATTAACTAAAAATTAATTAGAGGAAACACAGAAATAATAATTAAGTTTAATAATGCATCCAAGAATCATCATCTTCTAAAGATATGCCTAATTCCAACATAACCTCTTTCCTTTACACAATAGATGACTTTTTTTATCTGATTTTATCCCACATGTAATTTCTCTCCCACTCCAGATCTACTTTGCTATTGCCCTTACTGTATGCCTGTCCTGGACGTTTGAAAATACAAAGTTAAACAACTCTAAAATTAAATGTATTTGACTCCTCTCAGATTTACGCTTCAAATGATTCCTCCCTGATGGCTCCCCTATAGCTCTCACTCCTCTGTTATTCACAATATTATTCACTGTGTCTATGAAACTGGAGTAAAAATGGTGAAATAGCTGGGACTGAAAAACCAGCCCTGCCTCAGCCACATCTAGCTCTGTCCCTCATTTGCACTTAACCAGCTCTTTCAGAATAAAGCTACCTTTCTCTATCAGCTCTCATTCTTGAATGGCCCTTCATATGGACCGGGCCTTGATTGACTGCCACTTTCAGAATATCCTGGTAAAACAAGATTTCTTTAGGGACCAAAACTGGGAGGAAAAACATGGAAAGTTTTGAAGCATATTTTATAATCAATTCACTGGAATAAATGCAGTCGGTGACCCACTGTTGCAGTCCATTCCCTTATTTTCACTTTTGCAGTACAGGTACCTGATTGGGAGAGACCATCATTAAATCCCATGAAGGTATCTTCATCAGTAACAAGACTTCCCGTCAAACTCCAGTGTGTAAAACCATCTAGAAAAATAGGACAGTGGAACATGTATGATATTACTGCAGAACTGAAGATCAGCTTCTGTGTATGGGAAGCATCAAGCTTTGCTATTGCACTGACCCAACTGATTCATGCCCTGAACTGCAGTGCGCCTCCAGTAAGAGGAACGTTCTCTGGGCAAGAGGCTGCAGACTCTTGCTCCCTTTGCAATTGCAAAGATGGCTCAATGTGATTCTTGAATCTGAGATTAAAATAGAGCATTGAGGCATGAGATGTATTTCTAGACAAACTGTGACATATTGACTGGAAAACCACTGCAGAGCTTCTGACATACTTGCCTTGCTTCAGCATCAGCTGTGTGCATAGAACTAAGGTACTCAGCCCATCTCTCCTGAGAATCTGGAAAACTCTTGCGTTACAAGGTCAAACTGTGCTGTGAGAAAGACCTTGTCTCACAAGCTCTATCCTCTCCAATAACTCAAATATATCATTCAAGCTGCAAGGGCTATTTGTTTATTCCCATAAGAGGGCTGCCAATTTAAGAACTTGCCAGGTTGGCCCCGGGTGCACAGTACCTTGTGTAATAGCCATGCTGTTCATTTTCCGCAGTGTCACAGCAGCAGAGGGGCTGTGCAGCAGTGTCAGGGCATATGCAATCAAGGCGGTAGTGTAGGGGTCTTCTGCTGAATATAAGTTGGACTCTAAGAAGTGTTTTGCTTTGTCAACAGCTGTTCTTTCTTCCTATATTTAAGGGAAAGAGCCCAGACATATTACCAGCCTCTATAGTTCTGTTAACCCCGGCAGGCAGCTAAGTACCACGCAGCCACTTGCTCACTCCCCTGCAGTGGGATGGGGAAGAGAATCAGAAAGGTGTAAGTGAAAAAACTTGTGTGTTGAGAAAAAGACAGCTTAATAGGTAAAGTAAAAGCTGCACGCACAAGCAAAGCAAAATAAGGAATTTATTCACTACTTGCCATTGGCAGGCAGATTAGTTAGAATCACTGTGTTTCTCATGACTGTGTGTCCATTAAAAAACAACTAGGGAAGAAGCATTTTGCTCTGTGTAGAATGACACTAACACTGTCCCTTAGAAAAGCCACGCATCACAAATTTAAAACTAGAAGCAAGTAGCACAACAAGAATAACCAAGACAAACACTGAGCTGAATTTATTCCCCTTAAAGCTGAGAAAATTTCAAGCCTCTGTGAGGCAGCAGATGAACAGAGCAGAAGCAAGCTCTCCACTGTATGTTTGATTGTGTTCCTGACACTCCGGAGCGTCTAGCAGACGCCAGAGGATAATAAAGGCCAAGGTTCCCAGGGGTCCCTGCAGCCAACAAACATGTTTTATTAACTCCCTCAATGACCTCACCATGTAGGAACGTGGCTCTGATAATTTATAGAAACAATTTAATTGGACTTGATGTAATTTGGTTTCCTTTGATTTCCCTGTGGCACTAACCTTCTCCTTCCTCATTTCCTAGCTAAGATCATTAGTACCACTTGCAAATCTCCTCTAGGAAAACTATTAGATCCACATAAACTGCACTTCCAGCAAATAAAAACGCTAGGGCTGTCCTGATGCACAGCAGCCCACAGAGAATATCACATCACTTCTCAGAGGGGGACACTGCTGACAGGGAGGCAGAAAGTTATTCTATGGCCATTTAAGGATTTTTAGTTTTAATTTTTAATAAGGTTGAAGAGCAAGGGGACAACTGTATTCATGACCTGTTCAGTGGATCTCCAGGAGGACATTCTTGCAGTCATAGTCAGTAGGAATGTTGAAGTAAATTATTATCTGAGAATACCCAAGTATATAGAATTTCCAAGCAGGCAGAAATACAATAGAGGAAAGCAGCACTGTTTTTACCAGGAGTTTTAAGAAAGAATTTGTAAAAAGCCAGTGGTACTGGAAGTGATTTTTCTCCTTATTTCAAAAATTATGCAGTGTAATTGCACATTCCTATGTAGCAATTATTTTTTCTGTAGTATTCCTGTTCTCCCTGATTACAGAGAAACATTTTTCTCCAGAGAAATGCATAATTTCTCCCAAAACTGCAGATTACAGTATCTTTGGAGAGCTGCACTCCTGTAATCTAATAGCAGTAGCAGTTTGGCCTCTGCACCAAAGGCAGACTGGAAAAGTTTTCTGGATCCCCTAAGCCAGCAGCTCTAGTTAAGCTCATATGCACACAAAGCTAGCTAGTTACAAGTTCTCTTCAGTATATCTATTTAAGCGACTAGTATCTACACAGACTTCAGTCACACCTTGAAATTACAAGGCTGAAAGTAGTATTTGCAGCCATTTCCAGGCAGGTTGGGACATGGTGTTGTAGGAAAGAGCTTTGCTGTGGTAGAATAAACCCTGAGCTGATGTCTGAAAGCTAGGAGATCACCTTAAACAACTTTGGAATATGCTCCTTACTTTGGAAGAATCTCAAGGCTTTCAAACAGCCTCAGTTACCTGAATGCTACCACTCTAAATGAGCAAAGAACCTCTGAAAGTGAACAGCCACAAAAAAAACAAAACAAAACAAAACAAACAAAAAAAAATTTTAAAAAAGAGATAGAACACAAGATCTGTTTCAACTGAGTTTCTGTTACCTCAGAAGTTACACCCGTTTCCAAAAGAGATGCAACCACATAAGCCGTCAGAGAGATCTTACCATGGATTCCACCCTGGAGAACAAAAAGACAAAACCACTAGATGAAAACTGGAGAAAAGACTCTTGAAGCAAGACAGATATTCATAGTCCAATATTCATACAAGGGAACTTCATCCCTTCCTGCTTTGATAAGATCTCTAAAAACACAACTATTGCATAATTTTGTGTCTGTATAGTTTTTACCTGAATGTCCTTATTCAGTATCCTGCCCATAGCAGGAAAAGAGCCATCTTCTTTCTGGTGCTGGATGATCCAGTCTTTGGCAGCTGTTAGCTCCTTTGGGTCAATGAAAATAAACCCACGAGACTGTGCAAAGGACTTGAGGACAAAAGCTGTTAGCCTGTAAATACACATTTACCATTTTTGTTAAGAAAACATTTTGAATAACACATTACCAGGAAAATAACATTCCTAGAAAGCACAAATTTTGAAAATCTTGGGAGGGAAAACACTAAATATTGTTTAAAAAAATATTAAATTAAAATTAAATTAAATTAAAAAGTGTAAGTGGAAGATATGCTTGTCAAAGTTATGTTACACTCAAATACAGTTACTTTTTATAGGTGCTCAGCTGCTAGCCTACTAATTAAAACTTTAAAGTTAAGAGACGATATCTTTATAAATATGGAAGTATTTGTAAAGAAAAGAATAAAATTTCCAACTCTGTTACAGTCTTAATTAAGAAAAATAAAATAAAATAAAAAAAGAAATCCAGACCCACTGCTAAAGTCTGAGGCGGTGTTAGATTTTATACAGAATTAAGACTTAGGAAAGCAATAGAAGTGTTTTTGGAATTCTAAACCTCTGACATGCAACTAGTGCGAACTCTGGCCAGCTCTGGGAGATTGAATCATTCATTTTACAAGCCTCTGAGGAATGGGAGGGTAGAAGGCATGCTGCCTGGCAGAGGATTTTTCAAGTGTTAAGTAATTCTGTGTCACCGTATTTTATATCTAGGGACTAGGAGATGCCAGGTCTGAGATAAAAGTTTACTATCTTCAAAACAGTGAGGCAACAGCATCACAGACCTGGTACTTCCCCTCAGATGAGTTCACAAAGAAAATCAGTTTGAAGCAAAATACAGAACAGATGGAGAAGCCAAATAACAGGAGAAACAAATGAATGAAGACAAAAATCTACTAGATCTGAGATACTGTAGTCAACAACCATCCTGACGTGTGGAAACACACAACCTTAAAGGCCATAGTTTCCTAAGGGGGACATTAGTGAGATGAGCTGATCTCCCAGTTGCACAATTTCTGGTTCTTGTATTGTTTCTCTCTGAAAGACCCTGCACTTCCAATTCTCGGGGCACAAATCCATACCATTCCATTTCATCCATGAGGGGATATAAAACACTTAAAAGAATGATTTCTTTTTTTTTTTTTTTTTTTTTTTTCCTTCTCCCCTCTACCCTGGTAGAAGTCTCCAATACTTCTAGCTAGCAAGTTTCTCCATACATGCTTCGAGACAAGCTCCATTCTCTAATGGAAATAGATGCTTTAAGTGCTACTGCATTTCCTGTAGACCAGACATGATCCACAACTATAGCTTCAGAGCCTGAAGCCCAGACTCATTAGTAGATGTGACTATCTTAACCTCCCATGAGTCTTGAAGCAATAACAGTACACCTACTAGTGTAGTATGAACACAGCAGCACTGAAACAGTAAGCCTATAGTCATTGAGTATTATTTCTATTCTTCCCTGTACAATACCATGATGGGAGCTGGAAAACTACTCTTTTTTCCTTGCCAATTGTGTATTTTTCCTGTTTAGCAAACACTGAATTTTCTAACTCTGTTTTAAATAGCAACTCACCACATACTCCCTGAGGAATCCCTCTCGCCAAAAGCGCTGTATGAACCATCTTGTCTCTTGTAGGTCAGCTGGCGCTGGTAGCCTGGAAGTCAAAAAAGAATTGTGGGAGTCCAAAATCCTCACACAGAAAAAAACAAGTATTTAAAGTGAATGAAGACTCAGACCATCTGGCACTAGCATAAGGGATTCTGCTGCCCGAGGCAACCTCTTATTTTGCTGTGTTTGATAGAGCCAGCTCTGTGTACGTACACTGCAGCTTATTCAGAAATCTGTTCAGGCTAGCATCTGTAAGGTTACATATACCTCTTGAAGATAAATGAATGGAATGTTATTTCTCTAGCTCTTAGTCTCTTACTGAGCCGCACATCTGTTAAAAAAAGAATGTTTCTAAAACACTCAATATTAAAAATCAACTCCTACATTTCAGACACCAGAAATGTCAAACATTTGATACCCCTCTGTAAGATGCAAAATTAAAATAATGATTTTTACTTAAGCATACAGCCACCTTCCTTCCTTTTTACTGAGAGCACCATGGAAATGAGGAGCTTTTTGCCTTAACAATACAACTTGATTCAGATTTTTCTCCAAAGCTGGTGCTTGGGACAACTTAAGGTAACATGACAGCAACAGCTGAGTGCTCAGTGCCAAAACTCCAAAGGAGATGAAGGCATAGGAACTCTTACATATCTTTCTTGAACCATGTGTGAGATGTGATGGATGATCTTACTGTGTACATACACTACTAGGCCTGTGTTGCAAGGCCTGTTTTAGACAAGTTCAGCAAAACAGTTGAACGCTGAAGATTCTACCTGAAAGTCTTTCAAGACTGAAAATAAAAATAGTCAAAATGCTCTTCCCATCAGTAAAATAATTTGCTTCTCAAACCTACTTGTCTAGTAACCATGACCTGTTATTAGTATGCTAATAAAACACAGCAAGTCTCTATATCGAAGAATACTCGATACACAATTTGTCAAAGCCAGATGCAATCAAACCCTTCAAAATGGGTGTTTCTGATAAGAAGATATGTCAAACCTGCAAGAAGACTGGGTCAGAGAAATTTAGTGCTTGTTTAATTCTCTGATACGTGAATAGACTTTTTCTTTCACACTGCATGACATTTTTATGGGAATGGATTACTTTTTCATTTCCAGAGACAAAGTTTCTTTGTTGACCTCTCCAGATACAGGCAGTTCCACAGTCTCTGAATAAGGGCTGCTCATGACTCCTACGCCTTTTTCTGTTGCTCTGTAGCCTTTTGATGTTCATAGGGAACACAGATAGAATGGTTTGAAAAATGGGCAAAAGGAGGAACAAAACCCTAGATATTAATGATGCTCTGGCAGTAAAAACTTCTTTGTCTAGGGGATGGGGAATGTATACAAGCATGGGGCAGAAAGCACAATTAACATTTTTTTGTTGTTTTTCCAAATAGCTGTTGTATTAAATTAGATTGCTTTTCATCTACACAGTCTGCAGATACAATTTACTACTGAAATAAAGCTTTTCCTCAAAGTTTTCTTAAGCATTCACTTCCAGTATGTTAGATGGGCAAATAAAATATTAGTATTCTATAATACGATTTTCTCTGTTCTGTTATTCTAATGTTCACTTTGTGTTGAGTTATGCTTCATTGTTCTTACATTTATTATTCTTTGCTTGCTAGGTTGACTGGCACAGACTTTGCTTGCTCATCTGAAGTCTTCTATTTTCTAAACACTCCTCTAGATGCTTGGACTCACTGGAGAGGTTCACCTTTCTAGTTTTCACCTGTTCACCTGCTTTTGTGGAACCACATTATGGGAAAGCAGGAAAAATTACTGACTAGCTTAGCTCAGGCCGCTGTTAAAAATTAGGGGATATGTGGGAATCGTTGGGTATCAGCACATTCTGTGATGGATGACAAAGTGATGAAAAAGTTCTGTCTTGGTACATTATAAAAGCCTTCTAGAGTGAGCAAAAAGACTCTCCCATCTAAACCTTATACTTGGCCGGGCTCCAATAAGCGTAGAAAGGTTTAAAACTCTTGAGGATTTCTGCTGTCAGGGCTAATTAATGGGCAGAGTTTGGAGCCAAAAACCTGTGAGGTTTGCAGACTCATAAAAAGAAACAAAACCAAATAATATTTAAAAGGAAAAGTTGACACAAACTATTAAAAAAATCCCTTTGTATTACTTTTGCTATCAGTGAGCACAACAAATAATAAATGAAAACAATTGTAGCCAGGCAAAGGAAGCAGCACTAGACTTTTACTGCTGAAAACAAAAAATAAATTACATATTACATTTTATATTTATAATTTCATAGGAGAACTGCCTAACCCTGTCACCTCTGATTTCATGACATGACTATTGTCTGACTCACTTGCAAGACAGCTATGTCCCTTTGGGTCATTCTTGTTTTCATTAATGATCTCCAAATTCTTACTTGTCTTAAGAACCATATTTACTTACAGATTATTTTGCAAGTGGAGCTTCCCAAACAAATGCTGAGAAAAACAGTGCATAAGAAGATAGATTGCTTTGAGATGCTTAGAGAGAGAGGACAGGGAACTGAAAGGACAGAAAAAAGCCTTCATTGTATGCCTCTACGATAACTACTTTGCATACTAACTCTTGATTCTGGGTATACTGTTACTGAGAAAATATGATAAACTGGAGAAAGTTTAGATAAAATCTGTGGTAATTAAAGAACTAGAAAGACAATTTATATATTTAGTTCTTTTTGCTTTTTTCCTAGATTTTGAAAAAGTTTAGTTTTCTGTTAATTTCTGAAATTTGTGAATACAGAAAAAAGTTACCTAAATATACGCATGTATAAATTAAAAAAAAAAAAAACAAAACACACAACAAACATGTAAACCATGAGTTATTGAAAGGAAATACAGGCTGCATATCAAGAAAACCATCTTGCCATCAAAATCTGTTAATCTGTGAGATTGTCCTGCAAGAAATGATGAATTGCCATTACTTGGGATAGTCTTCATTAAAAAGAACAATGTGATAGTAACAAAACTCTCTTCTAACTTGTAAGCTTTTCCTCCTTCTATAAACCTTAAGTTTAATGAGTTACCTTGAACAAGGTAATCAGTAGCTTCACTCTCCACCTCATGACTGAGTTGCTTGGTTTTCTGCAGATATTTCAGGACAAAAACATTAGGAGCAAAATGGATCATGTTCTGCTCTCCACATCCAAATGGTAATCGCAAAAGATTGTCCAAGTTGTTTAATGTAGGACCCATCACATCTCCTGTTTGAAAAAGAGTTGATAGTTTCATTATCAAGGAATTATGAATTATGCTTTACTTCTTTTTGATGCCTTATGATTAAAAACCACCTGACTACACTGATTTCTGCCAGCTACACAAAGTTTAAACAAACTGTAGCATAAATTGAAAGTCCTTCAAATGTTTTGTCTTATCCCTTCAACCTCTTGCTGGAATAAAGAAGAAATTTCACATTTCAGAGTTTGACCATTATCTGTGACTACATGATTTAGACTAGATTAGAATGCAGTTAGTACAATGTGTGGTTATGATGATTATGAAATGAATACTATGAATTATAATAGACAGGACATCTGCAAAGCCCTTTGATGGTATCAACTTTATGTCAACATCATCGAAAACAGTCAAATGACTGAGGAAAATAATTCCCTGTCTCAGATTTCAGCAGCGTATACCTTTGTAAACTGCCTAAGACTACTTTATCTGGCCCATATTACTCAAATACTGAGTCAGAAGCAAGTAACAGCTGGAAGTATCTCTTTGTATTTGATAACTGGTACCTAATGATACCTCCTCATAATTGATACCTATTATTGAAGCCGTAGCTCTTTCTGATCCTGGAATTATGTTGTGGGGAACTCCAAGAGTAAATGCTTCATTGTGATTTTCATCAGTCTCTTCTTTTCTCCAAATTTTAAACTCTCCCATTGACCCCCAGCCTGTGGAAAAGCCAATGTACTTCACCTCGAACTGTTTGGGGACTGTCCACTCCACAATAATAGATTCATTTAGCACTCGAGTACCGTGGCCAACCTGAAAGGAACAAAAAAAAAAATCCATACAGTTCCAAGGACCCATGCATGTAAAGTCAGCCTGCTGTGGACCCAGTAACCTATGTGTGCATTAGAGAACATTGTAAGTGGACTGCTACCTTTCTCTTTCCCACTCACAAAACAGTTCAAAGAAATTTAATGAGATAACTCCACAGGCTTAACCTCCAAACCTTTCATCAGACTTAACACTGAAAACAGTGAAGACCGAGGTTCCAAGGGCATGAAGTGGCAAGCAAACATGTTCTGATTAAAACAGTCTGATCAAGACTTAATACAGAAAAAGCAAAAGGAATGAGGCTTTCTCCTTCTACAACGTACCTAATGAAAAACTGCCATGTGTGCTCCAACTCTAGTTAAGGAAGCAAAAAACTTCCAGACATAGATAAATCCAGTACCTGAACAATTCCATTTTTCCAGCTGATCCAGAAGCTGCGGAATTCATCCCAGGACAGGATACCAGCTGTGTCTCTGCTGACCACTGGCTCACCCATTTTGCTGATGGAAATCCATGTTTTAGTATTTTGATGTCCACCAATAACAATCTCCGTCATCTCTGCCATGTCATGTGGACCAGAGGACAGGGCCAGGTGAGCATCATTGTGAGCTTTCACAGCAATATCAAAGTGCGTCATCTGGGCAGGTTTCTGCATATACTGGTACTCATATTTGTTAGGTGTAGAAATGTGAATTTTCTCTAGTCAGAAAAATAATGGAATGTTTTAAGAATTAGAGTTCAGCTCACGTATTTAAAAACAAACAAACAAACAAACAACCCATAGCTAATTACTAAAATTTAAACAAACAGGCCTATCTTAAGTACTCATTCTTTCCCCCACCACTTCTCTTAAACTATTAAAAATAAATGTGGATTTTTCTTCCTATCCTCTACTTCTATCCACTTGCACTATAGAAGCTTCTTCAGTCGAAACTGCTCAGCTGATTTCTTGTGAAGTTTGCAAGTGATTTTTCAGTTCTAATCTAGTGGTCAAAAGCATCTCTGTTTAGCTTGCAGAGCCAACTTTGAGCTATCCAAATTTCCGACAGAAAGGACATACTGATTCCAGAACTGAAGTTTAAAACATCAACTGAAAATATAGTACAGCCACAGTTACTGTCCACAGTGCTGAATACTTAAACTGTTTCATAAAGTAAAGGAATTTAATTGCCATTTCCAGAAATCACTTGGGCAGTTAGAGCAAATTCATAATTAGCCAGCCAGGTAAGAAAGACTCTTTATTCAGAAGTTCTTCCTACACACCATAATTCATCAATCATAGACAAATGGCAACAAAGATTTTTTTTTCTTCCATGGGATGAAGCCACATGTTTCTATATGTAACTAAATTCAACAAACTTAATTTTATCTCATTTAAATCATGAACTTACCATTTGGGCAGAAGAACACACTATAGGTGTACTCTCTGGACAGTCCCTCTGGCTATATAAAGACAGAAATCCATATTTAAAAATACAGTCCTTGGATTTGCAGCAACAGCTATTCAGTTTTACTTACAAAACACATAATATGCTGTACAGCATTTTGTATCCTTTAGAGAAAAAGTATTACACTGTATGCTGTTAGCTGCATATATGCTAACCACTAGTATTTAATCTTGCATCACAGCATATTTCTTAGACTAAAAGAGCAAGCATACCCAATACAATTTCTATCCCTTTTTGTTCTGAGCAGTATTGAAGATTCACCAGCATGAACTCAGAACTAAATGGGCCCTTCTTGTACTTGTACCACAAAAATTATTTCCAATCATGTAAACATACACCTTACGATTCTTGTAAACCTACTCTTGTTTGATATCATACCTAAAAACTTTAATGATTTGCCCAAACATTTATCACTTTTTTCAGAGTTATTACAAATTCCTATTTTTCTTACCTCAATAATAACGCTACTGCGAACATAATCCACTCCAACTGGGGTCCGTTTGTCCACGTAACTGTCCTCTGAGTGCTTGCCATTCTTTAAAGTTTGCATCCCATCTTGACAGCAATTAGTTCCACCATAAGCAAAAGCTTTTGCTAAGAAAGAGAAAGGAAAAGAAGCAGAGATTTCAGGATATGATCTTGATCTACAAGAGTCCAAAGCATCGATCTAAATTAATTAGATACAGTTGACTAGCAACACATGAAACGTTTTGTAATTACAGCTCTATTTGATAGATATCTGGACAGTCACATCCAACATTGCATAAATACTTGGACAGTCACAGGCAACAGAGAAACTCTTCCCTAGCTTCCCATGCTGTACAAGTTTTACGATTTAGGATTATTTCCTTTAAATATGTACAGGATTTGTTATTCTTTATTCAAAAATTTACACTGATCTCTGAAGATCTTGGAATCTTCTGAAGTTTGCTCATACAGATCCTTCACTACATAACAGTTACAGAACTAGTTTGTAAGAAATAAATGAGGTTGAAAAGCTAAGTTGGCAGTAAGCGAAATAATGATTTCACTTTCAGGTACTAGGGAAAGAAGAATGCTCTTCTGAAAGAGGAGTAAGAAGAAACACTTGTAAAACTCCTTCAAGCAGCAAGCTATTTTTATCTGTGTACTACCAGTGATGTTGCTCAGTCCAAGCTCGTTGAAGGACAAAACAATAGAGGTGGGTTTAGCTTCCCCGGGGGCAACGCACTTCTTTCTCGTCAGATGATGTTTCCCAGGATGCCCAACAAACTTTATGCCTTTCGGAACTGAAATCTTCACGTGAACCTGTGAAAAATTTGAATGCCGTTTATTGCAAACGTCATCTGCAAAACCAACAGATGTGTGAAAAATCTGAAAACTATGAAAACTGTAATAAAAAACATGGTATGCACAAATTATTCTTCAAACCTTCTGGTGTTATATTTGACTGGCAGCATTACTTTCAGCCCAGCAATTCTACAAGTGGTTCAGATACTACCTGAGCTAAGCAGATAATGTGTTTGAGAAGAAACCATCTGGGGAGAGAGCATTTATTGAAAAAAAGTTATTTCAAAGCAAACTGCTTTCAGCAGCCAACTATGAAGCAACTCTGTGGTTCAACATGAGCTTTCTAATTGTCTTCCCTACATTTATCAATATACTGAATTCTGAAGCATTGCAAGACTACTACAGATTTTTCAAGCTAAAGTAAATAAAGCAATGACTTTTATTAGCGATGAAAAGCAATATTAATCTTCAAAGCATTTGTGCTGAACTTATCATTCTGTTATCCTTGTATCTTTTCTACTGTAATTTGTAGATCGCTTAGGAAAACTTGATAAGAAACTACAATTTAGTATCTTAGCAACCAGAACAAAGAGGGCTGTTACCTCTACGCAGACAGTTAAGTAATTATAGACAGTCAATGGGATTTTCGTCTGTTCTCCCCGGATGACATGGTACGGCAGCGTAAAATCGATGAAGAAAGGTTTAAATGTCTTCAGTTCTGTTTGACTTGCAATGCCCAACCCCTTCTCTTCAGACAGACCCACAGCTTCAGTTATCCATGTAGTGATAGAGTCTGGCACTTCCACACGCAGCTCTGCTTCTCCTGATGTATTACTGCCAAAGAAAACATGGAATAACATGGGTTGATCAGGTTAATGAAATGTGTTTGAACAAAGACAAAGCACACAGAGCCAAATATTTTGGGGATTTCCCTCCAGATCCAAACTTACAGCATAGCATCAGTATCTGCTTCGAACAACAGCTTATTAAAGGTTCAAAGTTTTCTTGCTAAGAATCAGGATTTTTGAGAACTATGCACATTTATAAGGAGCAGAATAGTAACTAGTGGTTTCTGCATAACAAAGTCTAACAAATTCTTACTGGATGAAAAGCTTTACAGGCATTTACACCCCATTACAGAGGGTCACTTTTCTTACACGTAAATATCTGCAGTAAAGAAAAAATAAAGAAAGAATCCTAGATAAAAACAATTCAGTAATGATTTATTTCACATTTAGTGAAATAAAAGTAATTTTTGTTGGAACCCACTCTCTTTGTATACACTGCCACATTACAGCCTGTACTTGAACATAAAGGCAAGTAAAAAAAAAAATGTAGGCACTAAGTTCAGCAACTGCTTGTCTAGAGGAGCATATTTTGATTCAGAAACATCTTAGTTGTTCGTTTTTGGAATGTCTGACTCAGAAAATTTCCAAAAATATAATTTTTTTCTAGTGAGGACTGAAACTAATTATTAAAAATCAAATTTCTATTTTGAGTATTCAGCTCTACTGTGTGTACCACAACAGGATACCATAAACTGGTACACTATTCCATGCTTCATAATACAGAAATTCAGCTTAGTTCTGCAAACTTCGCAATTTTTCTCCTGCAAAGAAACTTTGGCCTTGCTTGGAACAGAAAACATTTCATCTAAAGCAAGAACAAAAGCTATTTCATGCCTCAACTGGCAGGATGATTGGTGTAGTTATGAGTACACCCTAAGGTTGTTTTCTCTCAAGTCCTTATTTATTCCCCTGAGCTCGATACACATGCTGCTAGCTTCATAATCTTTTGCAAGGTACATGCATTGTAGTTGGCATGGAAAGTAAGAAAGCAAGATCTTCAGACTAAGCTCTAAAGCATAACATACTGCTTCTCATTGCTGCAATACCTGCTGATTCACATCCAGAACAAACTGAAGAATTGTAGTTTTTGCTGCTTTTCAACTCTGAAGGCTATTCAAATTTTAGGCACCAATGAGGTATCTTTACTTTTATCATCTAAGTCAACTGTTTGTAACTTTCAATGGGCCTAAGCTACTGCAACTATTAGTAAGTTGGCAGCATATCACATACTGGTCTTTGTATTCATATTACAACAGAAAAAAATTAATAAAAACAAGTACTTTGACTAACAAACTAGAGATCACTATGCCTTTGAACAGAGATAGTAGGTTTGGTCAATCTCCAAACACTCTGGCAATGGACATAGCTCCCTACTACAGAGGAAGAGCCTATGAAATGCATGTGGCTTGACAGCAACAAGTTACTTGAACTTCTCTTAAGCACACCAGTTTCTTAATATTTAGGTCCTCATCCTAACCAGAGTTAGGTAGCCAGTACTTGCAAGAATCTTCAGCCCTGAAGAGAAAGCAGAAGGGTGTTCTAGCTCCAGAACTGGCAGCATTCCAGTCTGTTTAACTGGACAATTTGTTGCAGCTGATGTTCTTTCCACTGGGATTTCAGCCCATAACCAGCATTAACATTATTTTCACACATGAGGGCACTTACTCTTCTGGGCGGGGGGCCAAAGTACACACAGATTTCCAGCCATTAGACCCTCCAGCCAGGCTCTAGGAATTTTTAGAATTGGTTTGGGAAGTTGACATTAGGCTTTTGTTTCTATTTTGAGGATTGTATATTATAATTATAAATGGTAGAAACAAAAAACGAATCTTTTCAAGACAGTGGAAATCAAACAATGCTTAGCTCAGTTGTTTCAATAAAGTGGAGAAAATGTAATCTGCAACTTTTTATTCCACACTCTCCCATTTATAATTGACTGCCCAAGCTTGCTGAGGCCCAAAAAGGCACTTCTGGAATTCTCTGTGTATTTCTACAAAGCATATTTCATGCTCAATTGAACAGATTTGAATACACTTGCTACAAGTTCTTGTCAAATTTAATTTCTAATCATTTACTGAGAGTGAAGTTTACTGCTCCTTTTCTTCGCTCAAGATGCTCCTCCACTGGAGGCATCATGGCGAATTGGATAGACGGGGTACAATATACCTCTGTCACGACTACAATTTGAAGTGAGTACACTTCAAGACCAGATGAAATGTTACGAAGAAAGATCATTGATTAAAGCGGTAATGAAGAAAAGCAACAACAACAAAGATCAGAAACTGCCAATGTAGCTCCTGTAGGTTTTAAAGAGCTCCATTTTCTGCAGCTGAAGAGGATACAACCCCCAGGATATAAGTAAGGGAATTCCCTGTCCATACCTGACATTAAGACAGTGCCATATCCATGTTTCAGGAAAGAAGGTTCTTTTCCTCTTCTCTGCTCTGCTAGAAGAATAAATAAGCCTTTGACAGTGAATTCTTAAAAAGACAGTTAGTTTTAACATTAAATGAAGAATCAGTGCTACCAACTGAGTGCAGCTCCCATACCAACCAAAACTCCAGCTAGCATAGTTTCATAATGAAGCGGTGCATCATTCATAACACAAGTTACATGGTCTTTCCAATTCCTCTCATTGTGTACACACACATCAGTCTGAAGCCATAAGTAACCTAAAAAATCTAAAAGTTGTGATCCAAATTCTTTCACCAAGCAAAATCAAAGAGAACAGGTACAGCATGTGACTTCCCATGACATCATCATCTGGCCTTACTAATAGCAGTTACTACAATCACTGCTTTATATTCCCCTCCATTTCTTTAACTTGGAATTATTTTGATCTCTAATATTTTCAGAATTTGTTCTATTTTTCTACCCAAGATGCCTCATTATCTGTTTCTTAAATGATCTTTAAATGCTACTTAAGAAAAGCCACCAGTTGGTTCAAAATACAAAGGCAAAGCATATCCTCAGTTTGCAGCATTAGCTGTAGTATCTCATGACTTTTCCTTCATGCAGTCCCTCATTTATTTTGAGCACCACCTGAGTAGCACACAACTCTGAAATGAGGGCTAGCATGCAAATAGTGACAAGCAGCAGCTAACTTATAGAAAAGCAGCAACAGATTCGTAGAAAACGAAGATGCACAAAGAGTTTCAAAGAATATTACTTTGTTAAATTTAAATTAATTCTGGAAAAATGCAAAGTTAAATTTAACAAAGCTTTTGTTAGGTCTATCAAGACAACTGAAGATGGTTTCCCCTTCCCACCACCACCTTGAGGAAACTATGCTATTTTCTGGAGGCATAGGAGTATGAAACGGCTGAGAATATAGGGAGGGGGAAAAAAAAAAGGTAAGAGGTATCATAGACAATATGCATTACAACAAACAAATAAACATACATTACCTTGGTGCCACTCTAGAATGCATTGTAGCCACCAGTGTCCCAGTATGTGGCTGAAAAGCTGGGACAGCTTCATCTGTATACATGCCTCCATTCTGTCTGTGGTTTAAGCTGACTATATCAGTCATTACAACCAAGCCAGTTTCCTAGATAATAAAAATGAAGACCGCAAAGAAAAAAGAAAAAAAAAAAGAGAGAGAGAGAAAGAGAATTAAGCATGTACCAATAAAAGCTTTTCAGAAAAGGAAATCCCCCCCAACCCTAATCTGATATCTACAGGGTAATGTTCAATTGAAACATGAGGATTTAAAAAAAAAACAAACAAACAAACAAAAAAAAAACAAAAAAAAAAAACTTATGGAAAATAAAAATTACTGTTAATGAGAAAACATGTAGGTACTTTGTAGGTAGGATTATTTATTTATTTATTTATTTTGCAAGAAAGCTCATTTGCTTGGAAAATGAATTTCACCAATATCTAACATTACTGGGCATGTGTCTAAATGTCAGACAACTACAGGTAAAAAAATTATTACACATTTTCCCCCTTGAATATTACTCTACAGCTTTTTGCTCTTCTTAAAAGTTTCCAGTGTGTTCTGCTGTAGCTAGCAGGCAGCCTGCGCGTCAGACATCCCCAATTCTGCTCTACAAGAAATGCCAAGCAAAATGGAAATTGTCTGCACAGCTTCACAGTAAAAATACAGAATTCACAAGAAAGCTGTCTGCCAGTTCTGTTCCCTAAATGCACTTATTCATAAGAGACAGCAGCTCCCAGACACCAAAGGGAGTATGGGCTTTGTTATCTTTCACGTACACATCCAGCTCTTACAAATCAGGTATACAGCAATGCATAAACAGCAGCTATTAACATATGGCTCTTTTCCCAGGAGTTTATGCCACTCAGTAAGAAAAAAACACATCAGAACAAAACCCCTAACAGATCAGGGAGAGGAGAAAAAGCAGCAACTCCTGCAGCAGTGGGTATTAAACGAGGATTTAGAGTTTATGATTAGGCAATTGAGACACTAGGGGAATACATGGGAGACTATGGGGTTTAAGACAACACAATAAAGCAGTTTAGCTAAAAATGCAGAAAGAACAAAGGGAGTGGAAAGAATGGATCCAAAGGAAACAAAAATCATTATTATTAGAAGTTGCATGAATTAAAAATGGAAAGAGCATAAAACACGAGACCTGTAACACTGTTTTTCTTAGAGGCCAGTCTGTCTTTAAGAATGGTCACTACGGAAAGCCTATATAGAGAATATAAAACAAATAGCCAGTACAGCATGGCTTTCCACATGACATCCTCACAGTTTCTGGCAGTCAGAGAAAAGAGATTACATGCTGCAGCGTACATAAAGCAAAGAGGCAGGACATCAGCAGAGTCTGAAAGGGTAGATGGACTCTACTGTGCAACTGCAGGAAGGTAGGAGACAAGCCAACACAGAACTTTTCAAATAGATCACCCACAGCTAATGATAATTTTAATAAAAAATAAAGCAAGACGCTAATGGAAACATAATAACATGCCTTTGAAAACCTTCAGAAGACTGAACTGGTTTTAGCTTAAAGGACTGCATTGTTAGCAATGAAGCAATGAATTAGTGCATGAATACATTAAACAAAAGGAGAACTAATTAACTCATTTTAAATGCCCAACTTACAAGTCAAAGCAAATACACAGCACAGATTAAGGGAAATAAGATTTTTAAGATCTGGTCAAATTTAACTGTTGAAATACACCAAACTAACAGAAATAAGTATATGCCCTTTGAGTAGCAATCTGATCAAGAATACAAAGAAAATGCAACTAATCTTTCACACAGACAGCCACAGCATCTGCCAGAACTGGGGCAGAAAGGAAGCTAAAAGGATTTTTAAAAGATAGGCTAAAAGGAGAAAGGCTAGAAGGAGAGACTCATGTTCTACCTTCACTTCCATCAAAGTAACTGCAAAGAGACCTGTAAGTTCACCTATAAGTGGAGAAATTTTCTGGACCCCGTCTCATTTTCCAGAGCCCCAAAACTGATTTTTTACACCAAACAGGACATCTGGCCCTCTCCTCAAGATTGGCCAAAAATCAAAGCACATTTCTCCAATATCTTTTCTGGAACAATTTACTCTTTGTTCTTGGAAATTACTTTTAAGACTACCCCCTCGGAGAAACCACTTCTGATGTGAAAAAAGAATAGAACTAAGAAATTAGCTATGAAGCTAAAAAATATCATGCAAAATTATGCTGCAAACATGAAAATAATAAGACACTCCAGAGAGATGTGAGGCTGATTCTTCCTACTGTAAATGCGAAGCGAGCATCCTTGGTGATGTCCCAGTGCCAGGGAAAGACAGAAGATCTACGACGTCTACGTGAGGACATGCCTGGCCACCAGAAGTGCCCTTCCTCCTTTGGAGCTCCAAAAGCATCAGA
This sequence comes from Aythya fuligula, assembly GCF_009819795.1. Lineage (NCBI taxonomy): Eukaryota > Metazoa > Chordata > Aves > Anseriformes > Anatidae > Aythya > Aythya fuligula. The sequence continues at coordinate 2,169,497 of NC_045584.1, read as the reverse complement.
TACATCATACTCTGCAAGTTCTTGAAACACCTGTAAAGAAACGGAAGAGTCTGCTGTCCTTAGGTATAAAGGCTACTTATTAAAGGTAGAGTGCAGATACCAGCACTAAGAGAGAAAGCGTCAATGCCTTAACCTTCTTTTTACCTGACTGGCTGTCAGCTGAAAGCCTGTCTTCAGCAAGTAGACACTCTTATCCACCGTGGCAATGCAAACACAGCTTGATTTTGCAGCTCTAACCCTGATGTTCACAACGTCACCAGGTCTGGTCTCATTTGCTGAAAGAGTCACTGCAACCTAGAAATTTAATAATAAACCCCATCATCTCAATTCCTGTTCAACAGACAAAACTACAAAGAACAACAAGACACCATCCCTTCCTCTCCGTCAGCTATGTTACCAATACCTGATTTTCAAAGGAGGACTTCACAGGGAACTGCAGACTGTCTGTGACCCCTTCTCCATTCTCCCTGACGTAATACACCAGAAGACGGCCCAAGGGAGCCATGTTATGAGTTACTGAGAAACGGAGGAATGTCATGCAGACTTCAACCTCTGCTGCAGGGGTACCAGTAGGTACTAAAATATAAATTGTAATAAATCAATTTAAAATAAATAAAAGAAGGCCTTTATTGACACAGAACACTGGTAAGAGAAAGTATAAATGGGTTTGAAAAAGGATTACACAGTTTATGGAGTATCATTTTGCTAACAGCAGTCATCATCATCATCATCATCTCCTTTAGCCTAATCCACATTATATACATCCACATATATTAATGCCCTTTTCCTGGATTAAGCTCAACTAGTTTAGTAAATTCCCTCAATCCCATCATATACATCCCTACCACTCAGTGGATTCCAAGCTGAGCACATTAAGAAAGTCTGTAATACCTGTACTTTTTTGTTTAAAACAGAGAAAGACTACAGAACGAGTATAGAAAATACAAGAGTTTTCCCTCTTGGAGAAATTTCTCTCTTTTCTATATGACTATTTGTGCAATGGATATCATTACTTCTTTTGCACAGTTACTCTATGCCCTTAAGGAGCAAATTCAAAAAAAAAGATCATACTTAGGTTTGCAAAAAGGTGCTTTTTCCCTAAAAATAGAAGAGAGTTTGCATTTCTGATGCTAACTACCTGTTCCTGGGAAATGTGCAACGTCAATGTTCTTCTCAAAGGGAAAGGTGTCTCTCTTGCTCCTCTGCTGGGTGACGTTGCTGGGCTGCAACCCTGAAAGGACAATGTTGCCTCGCGATGCCACTTCATAATGTAGAGTGAAGTTGCAAGGACATGTGGACTTCACAGCAATCCAAGCCTCCTCTCCTACCTGCAGTCAGAGAGAAGATCTGGTCTGTTACAAGGCATGCTTTTCATTTGCAATTTATGGAAATCTATTTGGGTTTCCAGTCCAAAAGAGACGTGACCCCTCTTCTAAGAAATGTATGCATTGAAAAGAATATTACATTAGTACTGTTTCCATGGACTTTCTTCACAATAAAAAGGGGCCTGTGTTCAGCTCTTCACTCCCTACAAGTCTAACAGGAGAACGGGCTGGGGGGTTGCATGCATTAATGAAAACAATAAAGGAATCTCTGGAATCCTGAAAGTTAAGCCTTTTGGCACAGAGCAGCTGTCAGAATTGGTTGAATTTTAGACACCCCTTCAGTTGTCTAGCCCAAAACAGAAAGAGATGTGTTGGGGGTGGGAAGAGATGTGTTTGAGAGTCTTTGCTGTTTAATTGAGATTATACATGGTGATTACTTTCACATGGCAAATACTAATTCAAACAAAGCCAGTGTGGCCTAAAATTACTGGGAATAGATCTGAGGGAAAATGCTTTCAAATTACACAAGTCTTGATATTAATTTGAGTCTGGCACTCAGGGAGCTGTCAAACATACAAATAAACAAGAAAGCAAGCTTCTTTTTTGTGGGTAAACACATTTGATGCTTGCAAAAGGCTTCAGAGCAGCAAACCAACATCCTGCCCTTTTTCTGCACTGAAGTCCAATACCCAGAAGTGCTTAGTACTGAATCTCCTGGAGATAAAATCCAAAATAATGGCAATCCCAACAGAATAGATGTCAGTGCTCTGTCAGGGTATAAGGAATGGGTAATGTCTGAGCAATAAGCAGCCGACTTTCCTAGAAACACAAACTTCTTACTTCTGGGTTATGAAGACTTGTGTTAAACAGGATTTCTTCATCAACTTCCACTCCTGACCTTCCTGCCATTTAAAGCATAACAATGGCCACCTAAGACTATTAAGACTAAACAGAAATGTTAAATTCCAATGACATGTTTTGAAAACTCTTTCTTCAGCACTAACAGTGTTATTTTGCCAGATTATACATATGGTACAAACCAAACTGGCAAGGACTTGAATACAAGGAGCTGGCAATGGTTAAATACAGTCAGAATGTCACAGAGTCCAAGTACCTCGTGACATTAAATATTTGAAGTATTAAGAATTCCCCAGTGGAAATGATGAAACAATTCATTAAAAAATGAATGTAGCTAATTGGAACACCCAGTAAGAGCTGGCAAAGCAGGGAAACAGTTCCCACATCAGCTGGTCATCCAACTCCTAGCTTTCCCACAGAAGAATTAGTTCTAATCAGGTTATAATAAGAACAATGTGTTCAGATTAGCAGTGTATAATCTCCTTTCCATACCTCAGGAAACTTGTAAAAGATTAATTAGCCATTAAACTACCATGAAATGCAGTGATAAAAAAATGCTCTTTTTTGGATACCATGAGTCTGAAACCAACCTGACAGATCTGCTGATAATAGAAAACTATGCACAAGTATTGCCAAAACCCACAATTTTTTCACAAAGCAATATGCTGTCCCTTAGAGACATGCCTCTTCCCTGGCAGAGAGCAAACCCTAAACAACTCTTTGTAAAACAGAATGCAACAGAAATCATGGCTAAATCAGATCTTTCACTGGACAAGGATCATGACAGTTTCTATACAGAAGGACCACATTTTAGAGAGGCTCCTACAAAAACTACATAAGAAAACAAGGTAACTATGCATAGCTTGAGAACTGAAGGCTAAACTTATTCAGCAGAGATTTAAACTGGAAGTTCTAGAGAAGCTACATAGCCTAATTTGGATCTTTACAAATAAAGCTACTTAATCCCTCTGATTTCACTTCCAAACTTTCAGCATTTGGTGACTTGAACTAAAGCATGCCATTTGCACAAACAATTCACGTGAACATTACTGGAGGTGAACAGAATAATGTACATTCAAATACAAAAAAAAAATAAATGCCTGATCTCATATCAAACTGTCTCCCCTGTTCCCACAACATGAAAGAAAATGAGAAACTGTACAAAACATCACAAGAACTTCGCTTGGAACCATGTGCAGCCCACATTGAGCAATTATTTGGTGTGGGAAGTGCAGCTACAACTGCACTTTCGTAGTGGAAACAGTAACAGTCCACGACCCCAGGAAACAGAAAAGGCTGGAAAGATTTAATTAGACCAAAGTGCATAAAGCCAAACATTGCAGTTGTTGCCATGAAGGAATATGAAGCCAACATACCTGGAAAGGTTTATCTGGTGCTTGGAGCTGGATGTGACACTTGCTGGGTGAGTACCAGCTACTGATGGACAAGTAGTTTGGCAGATACTGATCTCCAGATGGTTTCCCATCAATCGCTGTCACTTTGGTCTTAACAAAAATTATATCTGAATGTTATTCATGGATAGCAAGCTCAATTCCTACTCTCTTCTTACCCCGTATTCCCACCTCCCATATTTTCTCTCTTCATCTCTATTGTCATCTTCACATGGCAACAGTACTCTCAAAATATTGGACGCTTGAACTATGGAGAAGTAGGTTTTCACGATGGTTATAAACATCGGTTCAATTAGCAGTAAGAAAAAAAGAAGCAAGTGTTGCCACACTTAGATAAATAAGTTGAAGGTAAAAGGCATCAATTTCCTGTTTGTAGCAATGACTTATAAAGTGCGGGTTTGACAAGATTAGCTACATTAAAGCCTACTAATCCTATAAAGAGCTTTCACCTACCTCCAGCCAGACATACTGGGCAGCTGTCGGAATGGAGGGGATTTCAAACTCCACGAGGCCATTTCTTGATACCAGTTCACTTGTATAAACATTGTCCTTTGGTGTGAGTTCGGCTTTAATTCGAATAGTGACTCTGTCAGCTGGACTTCCATCAGGGTAAGTGACTTCTACCTACACAGTGTTTCATGTAGAAAACAATGTTTTATATTATTGGCAATTCTGGTCAATGATAAAAACAGCAGGTGGAAAAAACACACCAGGACATGGTGTAACACTCCAAGATCAGGTCTGTATAACCTTACATCAACTACATGTCAGTATCTCTATTTTTAATCTTACCTTTCCTTTGTAAGGCAGTCCAGGTTTGAACTGTTTTCTAGTATCCTTGGAGTACTTGATATCAATCAGCTGTTTCTGAACAGGTGTCGAGTCATCAAATGTAACCTGCTTGCTCCCATCTGAGCTGGTCACTGTTGCCCAGATATTGACTGTGCCTCGAAAATGTTCCGGAACGTCAGCTGGCATCATGTCTTTCACACACACATCGAAAACAGCAGAGCCATCAATCTACCAAGCGTGTTGGGGAAGGGAAACATAAGTTTGCATATACATTCAAACAGGGTCTAGAAGCCAAGTCTAAAGCGTAGACACTTGACAGGAATTTGCAGCAGTATTTTTAAAGGATGTGAGGTGGAGGGAACTAATGGGGGCAGGAGAAAAAAAAGCAAGTTTTTATTTTCCTCCCTCATCCATTATCTGAGCTACCTCTGTCCCAGTCTTCTCTGTCATGTTCTCCCTCAGCCCCATATACTCTAAAACAAGATTAATACTACACCAACAAGTTCTCTTTCCCCCAAATAATAACATATAGTGTAAAAGCACGTAATATTTTTACTATGCTGGACCCAACTATTGCATTTATTTTCTGGTCTCCCATCAGTGACATAAAATAGAGCCATAGTATTAACTTCAAAGAGTACAGATCAGGCATTTTATTGCAGCTGACTCAATGGTCTCCCTCACCTGGGTGGTCTTGAGGACAGGGTGTCCCACTTCATGCCTGTAATACCCTACACCATTTATAGTCATATTGACAATTAACTTTCCTGTCACTGGTTTTCCAAATGTATATCTGAAATGGAAAGAAGATAATGAATAACTTCCAGCTGTTTTCTGTTTCCCTGATTATATTAAGGCTAGTACCATGTGACTTGCACATCTAGAAAACAGAAAAAACATCACAAAGTTTTCCAATTTGTCATTTTTAACATGTTTTACGAAGGCTCTTACATAGGAAAGCTTCTGATGACAACCAGAAATCATCTGTGAAGTCTGCAGCAGAGGAGTTCTGAGCTCCAGTGACTGCACCATGCTGTGCGTGTACTACAAGCTATAGTAATGGAGCTTTACTTGGAATACATTCCTACCTGGCATGGACAGTTCCTTTTTCACATTTGGAAAGGTCACGAATGTAG